>NC_133346.1:16716132-17041132 GCF_030506205.2 Paramisgurnus dabryanus
ATCAACAGCCACCACTTTAGTGACGAGATAACCAACATCTGCAGAACGAGGCACAATCTCAGCCACCACAGAACCACCAGTTTGTACAGGGTACAGAATCTGAGGAGCGTTGTCATTTTGATCCTGAATATTAATGGTTATTGTCACTTCAGAACTTAAGGGTGGGGACCCTCCATCTCGAGCTGTCACGTTAAAAACGAAAAAATTAAACTGTTCAAAATCAAAAGATTTTACTGCCTGAATGGCACCAGTTTCTGAATTAATTGATACCAAAGATCCTAGCTGTGCGACGTGCACGTCTTCGCCATTTAAAAAATAGGATATTTGTGCATTTCGACCCCAATCCGCGTCATGCGCTTTAACGGTCAGTATAAACAGGCCAGGAAAGTTATTTTCGCTAACAAATGTTTTATATTCCTCAGAATTAAATTTAGGCGGGTTATCATTCACATCGGAAATTTTCACAGTAACAGTTTTGTTAGCTTGACGTGCTGGGGTTCCCTGGTCTAATACCAGTATTGTTATGTTATATTCAGCTAGACTTTCTCTATCGAGTATATCATCAGTAATTAAACTGTAATAGTCAGTGAAAGATGACTCAATTTTAAACGGGATGTTTTCATTTACCGAACATTCAACAATGCCATTTTTACCCGAATCTGCATCTTCTAAGTTTATCACAGCTATAGTTGTTCCTACTGGAGCATTTTCAGGAATAGTGTTTGTAAAGGACATTAGTTGTATGGATGGAGAGTTATCATTTAGTGCTGCCGCGAATAGTCGACGTAGTCGACATAATCGACGATGAAAATTTGTCGACGGCAATTTTTTTAGTCGAGGAGTCGCATATTTATTTTTTTCCGTCTCAAATGGCCCACTGTAATTCTGTCTCATGTCTCAAATGGCTCAATGTAATTCACCTCCACACCAGTCTGTGCGCTGTGCGCGCCCTGCTGGTTAATCTGCTACGCTATCATCTTTCTTCCCTCTCCCCTGCCTTCACTGCTTTAATTTTGAAAAATTGGCGGTGGCAGGTGAGTCTATGGAATTATGAGTCGGAAAGCTTCCGAAGTATGAAAGTATTTTAAGCCAAGTTGTGATAAAAGAGTGGTCTGTTACACCGTGCCAAACGTCGCTGGCTTATCATGGGAGCACAACGACAATGCACGAGCATCTCAAACGAAAACACTCGGGAGTTATTGACGATACACCCACAGAGAATAGGACAACGTAAGTAACTGTTATATGACTATTAATGAAATGGCGAGCTAGTCAGTACTGTTTTATTAACTCTTTTGAGAAGTACAATGACTGTCTTTGGATGTTAAAGGCTATGTTTGCTCGTGATTCCGCCACGGAATCAACACTGGACGCAACAAATAGATTTTTCATGATTCCCATTTACATTTTTATTTTACTATTTTAAACGGCTCAATTCATTGTTGCGCGTCTCTCTCTCTCTCTCTGTCTCTCTCTCTCTCTCTCTCTCTCTCTCTCACTCATGTTGCTTGCAGCGCCTCGACCGCGCGCGCCTCTCTCTTACGTGACAGTGAAAAGGTGGCAGTGTTTTTAATGTACTTTCTTTTTTGCGTAAACGTCAACATTAACAGATGTCTCTGACAAAGACGACTGATCGAGTTAACATGACTTGAAGAAAGATTAGCAGTAGTGTGAGTCTGTGTGCGAGCTTTCTCCCTCCCTATGATGCTGTATGCCGTGTTCTGTAGTCTATGTAACAACAACAGTGTATTCTCTTATATTTCTGAATTTGCACCGAATTGTCTGCGCTATATCACTCGCATTTAAAATCAAGAAATGGCTCAAAACACAACAACAATTATGAGAAGAGCAACAGCAGTAAAGCTACAATGTATATGTATGGTGATTTTTGCATATCTAAATTAGGATTTTAGCAGCAGTTAAAGAAACAGCTGGTTGGATAAAAACGAGGTGATGGGTCATGTTTAGTCACTATTTTATAGGCTACAACAGAACAGATAATATGTAAAATAGCATTCAGTTGTGTTAAAATGCAATATAAGATCAAAGAGTAGAAGTGAAACATTTCATATTTCTGTTAAGCATCTACTTTGCACTGGAAGTTTTTATTATTATTTATATTGTTTACATTGTAATTTTTTATTTGGTAACATTTAAGTTATTCATATTGTTTATGACACCGGTGGGTTCAAAATAAAATGGACACAATGAAATAACAAACACTTGAGTTTTTTTTATTAGTCGTTTAGAATAGTCGACTATTCGAAAAATTAGTCGAAAGATTAGTCGTTAGAAAATTAGTCGTTAGTGGCAGCACTATTATCATTTTCATCAATAACATCTATGACAATTTTACAAGTATCCGAGAGGGCTCCTTTATCCCTCGCGTTAATTTTTAATTGATGACTGTTTTGAGACTCATAATCTAAATTCGCAAGAAGCGTAATCTCTCCCGTGTTTGAGTTTATCTCAAAAAGCTCCTTTGCTTCTTTGTTTGCAAGGGCGAAAGAATATGTAACAAGGCCGTTTACACCATCATCTGCATCATTAGCGTTAACAGTACCAATGACAGTACCCGAGGGAGAATATTCACTGACTTCAATTTTGAAAACAGGCTGTTTACATACGGGGGCATTATCATTAACATCAAGCACACTAACATTAATTCTTACAGTGCCTGATTTTTGAGGTGAACCACCATCGGTTGCAACTAGAACCAGCTTTATCTCATCGAGTTCCTCCCGATCCAGCTCTCGCTGTAAAACCATCTCAATGTATTTGCTACCATCGTTCTGGTTATGCACATCCAGTTTAAATTTATCAGTTGGATGTAATTCATAGCTTTGTATACCATTTAGGCCTACATCTGTATCTATAGCGCTATCCAAAGGGAAGCGCGCTCCCAAGACTGCGTTTTCAGCTATACTCAGATTAACATATTCCTTTGGAAATAATGGAGCATTGTCGTTAATATCTTGCACCTCAACTGTGACCCGATGCAGTTGAATAGGGTTTTCCACTATAAGATCAAAACTGAAGCTGCAAGGCGTTGTTTGCTTACAGAGCTCCTCGCGATCAATCCTTTCTTTTATAACAAGAGTGCCTTTGTCTCTGCTCAAGTCAACGTACTGTCTGCCGCCCTTTGTTACAACGCGAGCTTTTCCAGATATGAGTCTACTTATCTCTATCCCCAGGTCCTTGGCGATGTTGCAAACAAATGATCCCTCTGGCATTTCCTCCGGGATAGAATACCGCGTATTACAATAGACGACGTCCATTCCATAAAAGCAGAGAATCAAAAACATAATCTGCCATAGTAGACGTGTGCTAACCATCCAAGGATTGTGTAAATTGCCGGACGAGCATGAATAAGCCATTGTTGCTATCAAATATGTCGTCAAACGAGGTCGTACCGGGCACGAAAAACATCAAAATGCACATGCATGCCCAAATGAAACCGCTTCATGTGGCTAACCAACAAACGCCGGACAAATTATAGCCAAGACCCTTTAATGTTAACCAACAGCGGCACTTAGAGTACTAAAGTTGAAAATACAGTAGTCAGTCAGTATTCCTGTTTGGTAATAACATCAATAATAATATTAAAATATTACAAACAAGCATACTCAAATAAAAAAACGATTTGTATGTGAGCTACAGGCTGTTAAATAAAAGTTATTGAACTGTTAATCTGTTACTGGCAATGGGGTGAACTGCAGACCATTTCAGCACCTTCGGAATGAACAGCACCCGATGGATGTGACAGAATACAGTGACTCAAAAACCTTAGTTAGTGCTTGCCAGGTGGATAAACAGAAAATACACTTTCTTATATTTCAAATATAGCTTCATTTTCAACAGCACGTCACAAATATGGTAGCAAAAATTATTTTTATATAAAAAATATATGTTAACATATTTATACTAATGCAAAGCTGTTTTGAAACAATTAAACAATTGTGAAAAGCGTTATATATAAAAAACTGAATTGAATACATATTTTTAAAATTAAACTTTTAACATCTTTATTTAAAAATAAATGTAGGTATACTTCATGCTTAAATTAATATATAATGCGATGCAAGCATATTTTAAAAAATACATTATTTAAGATGCAGTGTATTTTAAGGTATTTGCAAAGGTAATTTAAAAGTTTACGTAATCATGGTTGAAATTCACTTTCTTGGACCGTTTCTTTAAAAGAAATGTTAAAATGTATGACTAATTCCCATTTACATAAAGTATAAGGTACAATGCCTACTCCTCTGGGGTCTCTGAGTATGCACAAAACAGAGCTAGAAACATGGGTGCGCCACTATATCACGCAAAAGTTGTAATCTACAAAAATAACTTGACGGGAGAATGTGAGCACATGTAAGTAAACTCTGAGCTTTGCATTACGCAGATGACATAAGGAATTGACACAGATGGTGAGGTTGTGAACTGAAGTCAGATTGAAGAAAGTAAATGTGAAAAGAACGATTATAAGTGATGCCACACACACATTTAATTTCACTCCATTTCACAAGGTTGATCCACGTTGAAGATAACATTTAGCAGTATTATTAACACTAACTGAGTTAAAATTATTACATGTAGCCTACATTTTCTTGTAAAATCCAATCCTACATCAAAATTCATTTTAAATATGTAATCAGCGCTGTCTTACCTTCAAGGTAGCGCAGGATGAGATAGCCCGTTAGTCTGGTGTTGGGTGTTCATAATAAAACCGGCATGAAGAAACACGCGTTCGCCTATTACACCAAAATAAATATTTACCCGCACATTTGCAAGTTATTATAACAAGTTATTAAGATCGCTAAAATAATGTAAGTCTATTAGGTAGCCTAAAGTAAATTACAATTTATGTTATTAAATTAAACGTTTTTTTTTTCAGCAGAGGATACTCGTGCTGCATAGCAGTATATCAGAGACGCGAAAATGTAATGATTATATAGGCCTACTCACCCCCACGTCATCCAAGATGTTAATGTTTCTCATTCCTCAGCCGAACACAATCAGAGTTATATCGCTAAATAATATCCATTTTATGAACACCTTGCTTGCTTATATTGACATTGACCGTGGATCAGCGTTTCGAAATTCCAAACGTGCACCCATCCATCATTAAAGTAATCGATATATAACTCAGTGGTTAATAGGCTACATGTCTTCTGAAGCAAAACGATAGGTTTGGAGCATTTGACGATGGTTAGGACACACAATTAATGTAAACAGACAACAACAACTCTAGATTCAAATATGGCGCACGTGAAACCGCATTGGTTCTGGTCTCGTGACGAGAACCAATGAGATTTCACGAGCCGCCATTTGTATCTAGAGTTGTTATTCTCTGTTTACATCATAATTATCGTTTAAAGCTCAAAATATGAATATTTATTCCCACAAACCAATCGTTTCGCTTCAGAAGACATTTGACAACCCACTGGTTTATATTGATTTAATGATGGATGCATTCACTTTTGGAGCCTCGAAACGTTGAAGCATAAAGCCAGGATATTATTTAAAGAGACCCTATTTTACTTTTCATGATTTTACATTTCTCTTGTTGTGTAAGTGTGTGTTAGTACGTTAACGATCTGCAAAGTTATAAATCCCAAAGTCTACAATTACACAAGTTATCATCTCCAACTGAAATCTCTTTTCTTTAGACTACAACAGTTTACCTCAGCCTTTTGACATGGACTCTATGCACATTATCATAAATCCATCTGCTTCTGACTCACAGACTGTAAGTAGCTTTTTTCATATTTGAATAATTCACTAGTAACTATTCAAACCATGAATCAAACACAAGTAGTGCAGTGTAGAGTACCGCTGCTTGTTTTACGTTTCTACGATCACAAATGCAGACATGGTTTAAAGGCGGGGTGCACAATTATGAGAAACGCTTTGGAAAGGGAGTCGGGCAGAGCACCAAAACACATTTGTAGCCAATCAGCAGTAAGGGGCATGTCTACTAACTGAACTTCTTGCCTGTGTTGTGTATGTGTGGGGCGGGTCTATCAAAAACAGTCATGATTCTGTTGGGGCAGGGGCATGTTTGTTTAGGTGATTTCAAATGTCAACATTGGTTTTCAGAGATTGTGCACCCCTGCAATTTTTTTCCAGACAAGCCTGGCCAAGATTTCGGGTGTGTCCTTTGAAGGTCGCATTGGTGGACTACATACATTATTGAGATTTATTATTTTAGTTTCTATTTCAGTAAAGCACCCATTACATTTCAAGATAAAAGTGAAACTAGAATGATTGTATGTCTTAAGAAAAATAAATGTTAATTTCAAAATGTTTTTTACTGAAATGTGAAAACCTCGATGACATTTGCATTCGACAAATATGACTTCCGGAGGACGCCCCCGAAATCCTGGCCAGGAAGTGTCCGGGAAAAATTGCACATATGGTCACCCTATATGGTCACTCTATTTTAGTATCCTTATCTTACCAATCTGGGGTGCGTTTTCCAAAAGCTTAGTTAGCCAACTACTGTCTTAAGTTACGTTGTTACTGACGAAGGTCAAGGATTTTGTGTTTCCCGAAACCATAGTTCAAACAAACATTAAAGCTGCATCGCAAACTTGTGTGGTTTGAACTACAGCTCTTCAACTGTCGTTAGAAGCATTGTTGCTTGTTATTATAATATGTAGACCTACGTTGATCATGCTTTTGAATAAAATAAGCAAAAAACATGTGTTACATTCTATATCATTCTAAATATATAAAAAATTTATTTTACATCTTTAAGTTTGTAAACAGAATGAAAGAGCTGCTTTTTAAAACTGAGCATGTGCACAGTCCTACGAGCTTTAAGACCCTGGGGAATCCCTGGGAGGAGTGACGTAAGAGGGAACTTGTGCATTAATTAAATATCTTGAAAATAAACAACAGATAACTAAATCACGATATCAAAAACAGTCTTCTGATGCAATATATGTTATTTACAGCAGAAATCAGACATTAAATCGATTTGCACAGATTAGTTAGTACTTCATCTCCTACGTGACATCATCAACTATGTTGTCAAACCAACATGGTTCAAACGACGAATGAGCGACAAAGTTACTATGCTTTCGGGAAGCAGTCAAGGTAGTTAGTTTATCCAACTATGCATCGTACTAAGTTGGTTCAGCAGCAAGTCACGTCGTTGTTCGGGAAACGCACCCCTGTTAAGTTCTGCTCAAGTCGCGCTGGCAACGTTGATCGATCAGCTTGGTCATCTGCACCTTCTGGATCAGATTTGTGTTCGTAGTGATACAATAGTAAAGGCAATATTTTTTCCTGTTAGAAGTTGATCTTCCAAATATGGTGAGGAGACATTTCCGGAACATGCTTGATTAATTTGGTCAATCACAACACACTGGATAGCTGGCCAATCTAAGCACACCAAGCTTTCTGAGAATGATGAGCTTTGTAGAAATCCACTTTTCAGAAAGGTGGGGTATAGAGGAGCAACAATTATGTATGGTATGTGGAAAATAATGTGTTAATTGAACCATAAACCACGTTAACACACTGCAATACACCAAATACACAAAATAATGTTCTTTTCAGCCTAATAGGGGCTCTTTAATTTAACTCCGGTCATGTTTGGCTCAAGAAAGAAAGACATAAATATCTTGGATGAAATGGGTACTTATACAGTGAGTAAATAATTAGTACATTTTCATTTTGAGGGTGGATTAATCTTTCAACTTAGAAATTATGTTTCAGAGAAAACAGAACTTCAGGATTTGTTTCATAAGGTAAAGCGATCGATCAGTCAGCCCACCTGGTTCAGGAATAAATGTAGCATCACAAACTCTGTTTAGATTCATACTGTATCTATGTAATGTGGGAAATTAACTACTCATTACCTTTATAAGGCTTTAACCATGCATTCAGTATTAATAATTCAGCATTCTTTCCTCAGAAGTGTTTGCAGAGGTGTTTGTAAGGAGGACTTTGCAACTCGGTGAGTAATTTTAACAAAAGTTCTTAATGTATAATAGAAAATTTGAGTCAAGCTTTAGTTTAGATAAATACTGTCTGGTTAGTTGCTGTTTCTCTGGTAAGTTTTAATACTATAAGCGTATAAAATCTTCAATCAAGTGCTATTTTTTTTATAAATTAATAATTTAAACGTCACGTTCTTCCTGATCCCATTTTTCAAACTTTAGTTAGTGTGTAATGTTGCTATAATAGCATAAATAATACCTGCAAAATGATAAAGCTCAAAGTTCACTGCCAGGTGATATATTTTCTTTAACAGAATTCTTCTTTCAAAGCCTACAGCGAACGGCCGGTTTGGACTAAAGTCCTCTACCTCCTGGTTGAATGACGTCAAAGTAAAAGTGTTTGTCTAAACTCCGCCCACAGGAATATGTCAGTCACCTCAAAGGGCTCAGGCTAAGGTAAGCTGCTGTCGAATCACAGCACACTAAACAAACTACACAATCAGAACTTGTTACGTATTTCTAAAGGAGGAACTTTATAGAACAAAGAAGACATCAGCCGGTTTTAGGACAGTGAAAACAGGGGTATAGAGATAAGTAAGTTGTGTGCAAAATAATAAGTTTTTTTTACACGTGAAACATGAACATGTGTTATATTGCGCACTGTAAACATAATCAAAGCTTCAAAAACACAGGAAGAATAGGACCTTTAATAATGAAAAGTTTTTAAAGGGCACATATTATGCAAAATCCACTTTTAGTAGTTTGGACAGTATGTGTGTTGGCAGTATGTGAACACAACAACCCTACAATGGAAAAAAACATCCTTCTTTTAAATCCCAATTACACCAAAGCAGTCTCATTAGACATACTGTTTGGATTCTTTTGTTAATGTGACATCACACAGATAAAGTCCTACCCACGGTCACTGACTGACTGGTTAATTTTACCCAAAAGCTTTTCTAAATATGTTTGTTAGCACATTGTAGCGCTAATGTGTTTCAGTTGGTAAGACAGTGAGGAGCCGTAGCTTATATTCATTTTAAGGTATACATACATGAAAACGGCTTTTTTGCTTTTACCCAATTAGAGGCATTTTGGACATACAAATGATCTGTGGGGTATTTGAGCTGAAACTTCGCAGACACATTCGAGGAACACCTGAAACTTATACACTCACCTAAAGGATTATTAGGAACACCTGTTCAATTTCTCATTAATGCAATGGTGTGATGGTGTGGGGGATGTTTTCTTAGCACACTTTAGGCCCCTTAGTGCCAATTGGGCATCGTTTAAATTCCACAGCCTACCTAAGCATTGTTTCTGACCATGTCCGTCCCTTTATGACCACCATGTACCTATCCTCTGATACCCATCCTCCACCATGTCACAAAGCTTGAATAATTTCAAATTGGTTTCCTGAACATGACAATGAGTTCACTGTACTAAAATGGGCCCCACAGTCACCAGATTTCAACCCAATATAGCCTCTTTGGGATGTGGTGGAAGCTTCGTGCCCTGGATGTGCATCCCACAAATCTCCATCAACTGCAAGATGCTATCCTATCAATATTGGACAACGTTTCTAAAGAATGCTTTCAGCACCATCAATGCCACGTAGAATTAAGGCAGTTCTGAAGGCAAAAGGGGGTCAAACACAGTATTAGTATGGTGTTCCTAATAATCCATTAGGTGAGTGTATACATCTTGCAAAAATGTCCCTTTATAGTGCCCTTTAATATATCAGAATAATAAAAAAAAAAAAACATTAAGTAAATATACTATCTGCTATGTTAAGTGTCTTATTAAATTGATTTGGGGCGAGAAATAGCAAATCATCTTGACATTATATGACATCTTTTTATGTGTTACTGAACGTGAATAATTGTTCCTTTATAAAGCAAGCACTGTATTCCATGAATGCTTTGAATAAAATATTTATATAAAAATATATATGAAATATATTTAAAATGAATCATTATTGAGTCTGTTTTAACCAACTATTTGAAACCTTTTATTTGATGAGATGTTACCATTTAAAGAAATTTATTGCACTGATCCGACTCAACTATTCACTTATATACAGTATATAAGGTGTACAAAGCTTAAGTTGTTTCACTTTAGCACATACAAGTTCACTAAATACACTTTAGATTGTGCCAAACTACAATTTAACAACAACAACTAATATAACTTAGTAGAAAATTAGTTGTTCCAAAATAGCACTTCTAAAGTTAATAAATCATTAAAACACTTGAAGCTGGTCTAGCTGCATGTATTACAGAATGTAATATACTTAGCATATTTATTTTTCACTAAGGATGTAATGGAAAAATAAAAGGTTTATAGTTTGTTTAAAGATAAAACAGATATAGGGGCGGTTTCCCGGACAGTGATTAGACTAGTCACAGACTAAAATAAATGTAAGAGCTGTTCAAACAATTTACACTGACATATCTTAAAATACATCAGTGCCCATTGTTATGCCTCAGAATGCACACAAGTAATATTTTAGTAAGGCATGTTTGTTCAAACTAGTTATATTTCCTAATTAAACTAAGGCCTAGTCCTGGCTTAAATTAATCCCTGCCTGGGAAACAACCCCTATAAAGATTATAATGTAAATGTAAATCTCAATGACACTTTTTCTTTTTTTGTTAAAAGGTTCATTAATACTGTTAATTGCTAAATAATTATTGTTAAACATCAAATATCAAATACAAAGTTACAAGTCAGGAAAAACATACATTTAGGATATTCCTCACAAACCAAAGCTAATGACATAACAATACAGGATACAGTTTTCTCCACAACTACTTGGGATTCTTGTAAACCAGCTATTATTGTAGTTTTAACATTCAGCATTGGCCATACATTTCTCCTTACATTCACGAATTAGAATTTAAGACTTAGGATTTGTTCTTACCTGTAGAAGAAAATCCAGCGTTGGTTCACAGAGCATGACATGAAAAGACAAAAACAAGTTTTAAAGTTAGGACTGTTTAGTGAGCATTAGTTTGTTAAAAGATGAAAATCTTTTTGCATTTTTTACATGTGTGCTCATAAGTTTACATAACCCTAGAGAAATGTTACATAGCTTATGAAGGGTGGCATGCTATTTATAATTTTGATTTACACAGGTTATTGTGTTCAAACTTTTGCATGTCCTGGCTCATTTACACTATATTCCCTTCTTGAGCATCAATGAATGTTTGCAGGCTTTTGTTATAGTTGTCAACTACATCAATCATCTCAAATGTGAAAAGCTGGATATTGCTCAAAACAAACAGTGATGATCACAGTGCAAACAGTCATTGATGATCATATAACTTGTGTGTTACACGTGAGAGGGAATGTTTGTGACTGGCAGCCTCAATAATCATTCACTTTCATTGTGCAAAAAAAAAATTTGAATAAGCATTGGTTGTGTTTCACTAAATAAATAAAGCCATGCAGTGTCAGATAAACATGAAACCATTGTGTAATTAAAAACATCATTTTGTGATTATTTTAAACTAGGTACTACATTGAAACGCCACAGGAACAAAAATGATGTGAGACAAATTCACATGTCAGGCCCTCTAATGTTATTAAAAACAAAAGCTTGTATGCATCTTGCTATTTGTTTTAGAAGCATATATGTAGGATATAAAGACAACACAGCACAAGACTGAAATCATCTAAATAGCACAGTGAAAAATATTTCTTAGTAAATGATTTTTGGAAGTATTCTTGTTATACACTAGCATTACAAAACTCAAGACTACGAACACAAAAACCCCTTTCACCCCACAAACTTACAGACATACACAGTTTCTCACTCAGACACAAAGAAATGAAGACCTAAAGCCAAAACATGCCTGTTTATCTTGAAATACACATCACTTAAAATAAGTGAAGAAAAGAAGTTTGAATACGTTTCAATGTTTATGAAAACAATTACTAGTGTGACAAGCCTAAACAATACATGAAGTTCAAGTTATGTAGTAGTTGATAGGGTTGCTTGATTATGGGCAAAATCATGATTATTATATTATTATTGCACCATAATTGTTTTGCCTCAATTATCTTGTTTTTGTAATTGTTTGAATCAAAAAATCAAAAATGATTAATTGTACAGCCCTAGTTGAAGTATTTATCGATTCATGAAACATATAAACATTTACCAAAGTGGGTTAATTGGATCTCTCTACAGTGTGGTAATTATTTGTATTTGTAGTATTTATGTCATTGCACAAATTTTCAGAAAAAAATGTGTTTTCATATATGACGTGACAAACTTAAAGTTGCTGATGTGAGAGTCTGTGGTTAGATATGTGTTGGAATTGTAAAGACCGTTTCTGCCCCAGAACAATGAAAATAGTAAAAGAACATGGCAACTATAACATCCTTAAGGTTCAGCAAGATTATCTGAAGGAACTAAATAAATAGCACAATACAGATATTTGTCCATTTTATTATTGAAATTATGAGGCTTTGCTTTATATGTTACAGCAAATGCATTTGACCTTTCCATGAGAAAGAAAAAAACACGACCTATCAGGTGTGCATAGATTGAATTCAAACATCAGTGCCATTGTAAGTGCTAAGTAATCCTAAATTTATCTTTCAAAACACGCTAGGATGTCTACAAGAATCCACAGACCGTACAATGATGGTTGTGATAAATGTCTCTGTTAAAATATCAGAATCGTTGGAGGGCAGTCAAACAGGCTACTTTATCAGTAGTGACCATCTGATTTCAGTACTTGCATTACATTTATTACAATTTTACTTCAACTTTGATTCAACAACAAGAAAAATTTTCCTCACAAAGATAACAGCAGTAAAGATATTTGAAAAGTTCGCAACCTCAAACTATTCATCTATTACACTTATTTTATCAAGATACAGTGGGAACCTAAAATGCTTCAAATTCAGGCCACACATTGCTTAATTGTTTAGTACTCAAGAGTAAGTTTTTTGTACAAAAATGCTTTTTGAAAAAAAGTTTTAGCAATTGAGATAGAGACTATATTTAATTTGTTCATTATGTTAATAAATTGACAAATTGAGAAATATATTTGTTTCAGGCACAGCTAAGAAAAAGGGAAAATATATATTTGGCCTCTTACCTCAGTCACCTCTTCTGTATTAATTAAAGTAACAGGTGTCCCGAAAGAATCACCTTCTTTTGATATCAGAGTGCCGCCAGCACGCATTGTGCTTTCATTGTAAGATCCTATGAATTTAAAGTCACTAGTACGTGATCCTGTTGTTAAGTATGTGTCATAATTGTAAGCACTGCGGAGAGTTCCTGCTCCATCCACCTCTGCATAGTTAGGAGGCAGATAGGCGCTGGGGACAGCGACTGCTCCATCAAACAACAGTCTGGGCTTTCTCCTGCGACAAACCTTCAGGACCAGAATCAATGTAATGAACGTCAGGAAGAAGGTGGACACGGACACTAATGCAATGATCAAGTATGATGTTAATTTGGAGTTGCTCTCCTCATAAGTCATATCTGTAAGTTCTGGAACTTCAGAAGGGTTGTCAGAAATTAGTAAATTTACAGCACAGGTTGTAGAGAGAGATGGTTGTCCGTTATCCTTCACTGAAATGATGAGGTTCTGCTTCATATTGTCAGATTCAGAAATGTCTCGATGTGTTTTGATCTCTCCACTATGGAGACCAATGCTGAAAAGTCCCGGATCAGTAGACTTCACAATCTGATAGGAGAGCCATGCGTTCTGTCCAGAATCACTATCCACAGCGATTACCTTTGAGACCAGAGAGCCTGAGAGAGTCGCTTTAGGGATCATCTCAGTCATTAGAGATTTTCCATCTGGAACAGGGTATAATATCTGTGGAGAGTTATCATTCTCATCTGTTATGAAGACTTTCACAGTCACATTACTGCTGAGCGGTGGAGAGCCATTATCTCTGGCAACAACTTGGACTGTAAAGTTTCTGAACTGCTCACAATCAAAAGATCTTACAGCATGGATCACCCCTGTATCTCCATTAATAGATAAAAATGAGGACACTGGAACACCATTGACCTCACTGGATATCAGAGAGTAAAGTACAGTGCCGTTCTGCCTCCAGTCTGGATCATTTGCACTGACTGAACAAACAGATGTGCCTGGTTTGTTGTTTTCAGTCACATAAGTACTATAGGACTGCTGCTCAAATACAGGAGGATTGTCATTCACATCTGAGATAGATAAATGAATTGTCATGGATGTGGATAATGGTGGCGATCCTCCATCAGTTGCCGTGACAGTTATGTTGTAATCTGATTGTTTCTCTCTATCGAGAGTGTTTGTAGTTACTAGAGAGAAATAGTTTTTAACAGATGGGTTTAGTTTGAAAGGAACATTTTGCTGAACAGAGCAACGAATCTGTCGATTTTCTCCTGAATCTTTGTCTTGAACATTAATGATACCCACCTCAGTACCTGGCAATGAATTCTCAGGTATCGGGTTATTCAAAGATTTCAGAATGATTCTGGGTGGATTGTCATTCACATCACTTATATCTATGATGACTTTAGCAGTTGATGATAATCCAGATGCATCTTTGGCCTGAATACCAATTTCATAATTTTGTTCCTTCTCATAATCAATTTCTTCGATCACTTCAATCTGTCCTGTTGTTTTATCTATAGAAAATAATTTTGCAGCTTTATCTGATATTCTGCTGAATTCATATGATACTTCACCGTTTGGACCTTCATCAGCATCTGTGGCACTCACTGTGATTACTGATGTACCTGACGGTGTATTTTCAGGCAAAGTAACCTTATAAACAGACTGACTGAATACTGGTACATTATCATTAGCATCTAGAACAGTAATGTGTATGACAGCAGTACCAGATCTCTGTGGTGTACCACCATCAGTTGCTGTGAGTATCATATCTATCTCCTTCTGTTGTTCACGATCCAGTTCCTTTTCCAGTACGAGTTCAGCGTATTTTCCTCCATCTGCAGTATTATGTACAGTTAAGACAAAATGTTCATTTTTCTGTAGTGAGTAGCTCTTCACTGCGTTATGTCCAATGTCTGAATCATGTGCTTCATCCAAACGGAATCGCTGGCCTTTATCTGCTGATTCTCTGATTTCAAAATTGATGCGCTCATTAAGAAATCGCGGTGCGTTGTCATTTATATCCTGAATTTGCAGTAATATGCGATGCACTTCAAGAGGATTTTCTAGGACAAGCTCATAACTGAGAATGCAGGAAAGTCGAGAACCACAAAGCTCATCCCGGTCTATTGTCTCTGTCGCGATTAAATTGCCAGAATTTAGATTAATGTCACAATACCGTTTGATGTTATCCTCCGTTTCTATCCGAGCCTTTCGAGCAGATAATTGTTTACCATCAATCCCGAGGTCTTTGGCTACATTTCCAATCACATTCTGGCGCTTCATTTCTTCTGGAACATTATAACTCAGATCTGCACAATAGATTTCCACAGAAAAGACGAAAAGAGCTACGACACACGCACAAAAGCGAACTGAAAATCCAATTTCCATTTTTGGATGATGTTCCTAATGGTTTATTTGCCGAACAGAATATTTTTAACAAATGATAATCCAATAATTCTCTCAGGGTCGATGAACGATTACTCCATTTCGTGTCGGGTCTATTCTAGCAGACAGAGCTGCAGACGAATATTTTAAATGTAGGAGGAGAGACGCATTACTCTGCAGTCTTGGTGAATAGCGACACCCGGAGTATTTTCTATTTATTGCATCATTCATGTATTTTATGAAAAACTGACAGAAAAAATTCAAGCCAATAACATTTGTGTTACAATAGTTATTTTCATATTGAAATAGTATGAAAGATCGTCATCTTAAGTAAACGATGTCTTAAAATAAAAGAACCACGTTTATAAACTATACAAAAGTCAAAAAAGGCGCTGTCCGCTGTTGTGGTTCTGAAACCGAATATTTAAATATTAATAACACACACACACACACACACAAAACACACACACACACACACACACACACACACACACACACACACACACACACACACACACACACACACACACACACACACACACACACACACACACACACACACACACACACATATATATATATGCGGAAAAAATATGAGAAAATTTGTCCCTTTTAGTTTTTCTGGATTTACTATTTATAGGTGCTGTATGTGTTTAGTAAAATGATAACTTTTGTTTCATTCTGTCAACTACTGAAAACATTTTTGCCAAATTCCTAATAAAAATGATATTTTATTTGTGTTTATTTGCTGAAAATTGAAATGGAGAAAACATGGTCAAAATAACAACATAAAAAACGCAGTGTCTTCCAATCTTCAATGCTGCTGAGAAAACAAGTTCAAATTATTTACTCAACATCAAAATAATTATGTTTTTACATGTATTTTAGGGAAAAAAATTAAAAAATGTTTTTTTTAAAATCCCTGATTTTAGCCACATTTGTCATGCTCTCAGTCTTTGAAGTTGGGTGACTTTGTCACTCCCGTTGGTAAGCTTTTGTTGAAATTTAACCAACACAGGAGAATAGTCACAATACATCTAGAAATTAAAGTAAAAACTGGAGTAGTCGCTTAATTTTTCCGCCGTTGTATATATTTTTTACGAAAGTTATGTTGTTCTATTCAGTTCAGTCGAGTCAATATTCATTTTTACAGAATAAATACTGTATACTGTTTCAGTCTCAAAGTATAAGTTAATTTATAAAATTATGCTATATAGTCGAAGTGACTGAAAATAAATAAACTGCCTTACATATACGAACCTGAAATTTATGAGAATAACTATTAATACTGCAATGGCTCATTAGAAAAATATATTGAAACAAAGAAAACTACTTAGGGAGTAACGGCACATAACCAATGTGAAATGTGTGGAAGATGGAACAAAATTTAAGATTAAATAGCAAGCAAAAAAAACTCCAACCGTTTAAATCTGCAAGACTGCAATAAAGGATTTTCCCGAAATGAAAATCTTATTTTCATTGATTTTCCGCTTTAATACCGAGAGACGATAGTATTGTAATTGATGATTTTCAAATATCTATTTAAAAAAAAAATGTATAGTTAAATGAGGTTACATTGCGGTTTTAAAATTAATCCACATAAGCGAGACGTTTCTTACCTCATCTTCTGTAATGTCTAGTGATATCATGCTCGGGTCAAAGTGTCTGTTATGTTCCTGTTTCAGAGTCCCACCAGCAGGAAGTGTGTTGTCATTATAAGATGTAACAAACTTGAAGTCACTGGTACGTGATCCTGTTGTTAAATATGTGTCGTAATTGTAAGCACTGCGGAGAGTTCCTGCTCCATCCACCTCTGCATAGTTAGGAGGCAGATAGGCGCTGGGGACAGCGACTGCTCCATCAAACAACAGTCTGGGCTTTCTCCTGCGACAAACCTTCAGGACCAGAATCAATGTAATGAACGTCAGGAAGAAGGTGGACACGGACACTAATGCAATGATCAAGTATGATGTTAATTTAGAGTTGCTCTCCTCATAAGTCATATCTTTAAGTTCTGGAACTTCAGAAGGGTTGTCAGAAATTAGTAAATTTACAGCACAGGTTGTAGAGAGAGATGGTTGTCCATTATCCTTCACTGAAATGATGAGGTTCTGCTTCATATTGTCAGATTCAGAAATGTCTCGTTGTGTTCTGATCTCGCCAGTATGGAGACCAATGCTGAAAAGTCCCGGATCAGTAGACTTCACAATCTGATAGGAGAGCCATGCGTTCTGTCCAGAGTCAGCATCCACAGAGATCACCTTTGAAACCAGAGAGCCTGAGAGAGTCACTTTAGGGATCATCTCAGTCATTAGAGATTTTCCGTCTGGAACAGGGTATAATATCTGTGGAGAGTTATCATTCTCATCTGTTATGAAGACTTTCACAGTCACATTACTGCTGAGAGGTGGAGATCCATTATCTCTGGCAACAACTTGGACTGTAAAGTTTCTGAACTGCTCATAGTCAAATGATCTTACAGCATGGATCACCCCTGTATCTCCATTAATAGATAAAAATGAGGACACTGGAACACCATTGACCTCACTGGATATCAGAGAGTAAAGTACAGTGCCGTTCTGTCTCCAGTCTGGATCATTTGCACTGACTAAACAAACAGATGTGCCTGGTTTGTTGTTTTCAGTCACATAAGTACTGTAGGACTGCTGCTGAAATATAGGAGGATTGTCATTCACATCTGAGATAGATAAATGAATTGTCATGGAGGTGGATAATGGTGGAGATCCTCCATCAGTTGCTGTGACAGTTATGTTGTAATCTGATTGTTTCTCTCGATCGAGAGTGTTTGTAGTTACTAGAGAGAAATAGTTTTTAACAGAAGGGTTTAGTTTGAAAGGAACATTTTGCTGAACAGAACAACGAATCTGACGATTTTCCCCTGAATCTTTGTCTTGAACATTAATGATACCCACCTCAGTACCTGGCACTGAATTCTCAGGTATTGGGTTATTTAAAGATTTCAGAATGATTATAGGTGGATTGTCATTCACATCACTTACATCTATGATCAGTTTAGCAGTTGATGATAATCCAGAGGCATCTTTTCCTTGTATTCCCATTTCATATTTCTTGTCTTTCTCATAATCAATTTTTCCGATTACCAACATTTTTCCAGTTGTCCTATCAATAGAAAATACTTTTGCAGCTTTATCTGATATCCTGCTAAATTCAAAAGATACTTCTCCATTCGGACCCTCATCGGCATCTGTGGCACTCACTGTGATTACTGATGTACCAGACGGTGTATTTTCAGGCAGAGTAACCTTATAAACAGATTGACTGAATACTGGTACATTATCATTAGCATCTAGAACAGTAATGTGTATGACAGCAGTACCAGATCTCTGTGGTGTACCACCATCAGTTGCTGTGAGTATCATATCTATCTCCTCCTGTTGTTCACGATCCAGTTCCTTTTCCAGTACGAGTTCAGCGTATTTTCCTCCATCTGCAGTATCATGTACAGTCAATATGAAATGTTCATTTTTCTGTAGTGAGTAGCTCTTCACTGCGTTGTGTCCAATGTCTGAATCATGTGCTTCATCCAAACGGAACCGCTGGCCTTTATCTGCTGATTCTCTGATCTCAAAGTTAATGCGCTCATTGGGAAATCGCGGTGCGTTGTCATTTATATCCTGAATTTGAAGTAATATGCGATGCACCTCAAGAGGATTTTCTACAACAAGCTCGTAACTGAGAATGCAGGGAATTTGAGAACCACAAATCTCTTCACGGTCTATTGTCTCTGCTATGATTAAATCACCAGAATTTATATTAATATCACAATACCGTTTGCCGACGTCCTCTGTTTCTATCCGAGCCTTTCGAGTAGATAATTGTTTAACATCAATCCTGAGATCTTTAGCTACATTTCCAATTACATAATGACGCTTCGTTTCTTCTTGAACATTGTAGGTGAGATCGGCACAATAGATTCTCATAGGAAAGACAAAGAGAGCCACGAAAAACGCACAAAAAGAAAGTGAAAATCCGTTGTCCATATTTGGAGAGCTGATGTTCCTTACAGTTTAAGTGCCCAACAGTAACTGCTAATGCATAGGCCTACTAATTTAATGTTTTTCTCAGCGTCGACGGACGACTACTCCATTTTGTGCTGTGTTTATTCTAACAGACAGAGCTGCGGTTGAATTTATTAAATGTAGGAGGAGATACACATCACTCTACATTCTTGGTGAATAGCGACACTCTCAGTATTTTCTGTTTATTGCATCATTTGTAAAATCGAAATGAAAAAAATAAATAGTTAAAGACAATTTTCTATTTCCTTAAAGAGGCTTATTTTTAAATGTAATCTACATTGAAGTTCCTATTTGATATTAGAAAGTTAAAGTAAGTTCGTTTAAAAGCTTAAAAGTTAGTTAGGACTGTAGGCGCTGTCCGCGTTTGTGGTGCTGAAACGGATGCTTTCGCAGAGAAAAATAGTGAAAAATAATAAGTGTTAAGCTATTTCAAAATTATTTGATAAACTAAAATAATTGTTTTATTTATCAAATAAACAATACTCAATTAATTGATTAAATTAATCTATTTTAATAATAAATTATGTGTATTCATAAATTATTTTTATATGTATCAGCTAATTAAGAATCAGCCTTGAAAAGTTATTTCCCCATTAGAACTGTAAGAATAGAAATGGATTGCTTTGAAAACGGGTTATAACAGAAGTGGACATTATGACAAAGACTGATAAAGGCTGGCAAAAAACAAACATGAGAGATAAATTATATCTTAATTATATAAACCTCTTTCCAAAATTGCTAAATGCAGAGTTTTAATTCGTTATATTGGTGATGTCAAAAATGTGTGTGAGGTGCAACAAAAAAGTCATCAAATATTTGGCAATAAATCCGTTAATTAAAAAAGCTATCTTTTCTTGTCAACACTGCAGTGAAATGTGACTTTATATATTGTAAAGAAGTGTGTTTCTCATAGATTGCCCACTTTAGTATAAAATGTATGATATTGCAATGGTATAAATATAACGATTAAGTATAGTTAAAGCAGACAACATAAGTTATATGAATCAAGCAGAGTTCAGGGATACGTTTTCAGAAAACGATGAATCTGAGTTCTTTACAGCATTTTCTAAGAGCGATTTTACAACGTTCGTTAATTTCTGGTTGCGTTCCCAAAAATCCACTTAACATTTCGCTTGATGCTGAGCTTTACGTGCTACTCACGAGTCAAGTGCTGAAATTTTAATGTCTCATAACTTTTACATACTGATTTTTATAAATGTTTAGGTAGGATTATTATATTCACTTTATGTGCATGTAATAAGATTGTTTAATCATAACTAATTATATGTTTTAATAATTTACTGTGAATGTAAAGCAATATTTCCATATTTAGTATGGACGCATTTCATTGTGTAATGTATTTTGCAGTTCTTTGGGAACATGCAACAACGACATTATAAACTGTTTTGATTAATTGATTTTGGTGACAATATACTCGTTGAACATCTCAAAGCCTAAGGCCTAATGAAATATAATATAATAGTGTTCTTATTATAATGTTTCAAAGGTAAATGTAAGTCCTAAACATTGTATTACTTGACTAATTGTATTAAATGATTTTTGGGTTGTGGAACATCTGTAGCTATTTAAAATTAAATTTCTGTATTATTAGTACTGTATTATGTAATCTTTAGCTTATGCATAGGTGCAGACAAACAGTTTATTGTATACATGCTTTATAAACACTGCTCTGTGTATTAATAATAAGCACAACCTTTGGACATTATGAACCTTAGAGAAAAAATAAACCGAAGAGCTAATCAACACAATTTCTCAGCAAATTGGACATTCAGATTTTTTTTCAAGTGGGACTTTCTGTAATTTGTGTAAACGAATATAGGCAGTGTGTGATATGTGAACATTATCACAGAGTGAAAACATTCAATCACATGGTTCCTCTATGCAATCAGTACATAAAATGTACATTAGTCTTGCAGAAGAAATTATTTTTGCAAAGAAACGTTTTCATAAAAGAAAGACTAAGACAGAGACAATCACCAAGTACAGTAAATGTTTTCATCAGGCAGCATGCCATCTGAATTTGCATGATGGTGGGTGTCATTGAGACGTTTTTTTCGTTTATCCTTTATTTTCCCGTCTGTAAAGCATGTTGGCCATCTTCTTTAAAAAAAATAATTATCTTACTTAAAATGCAGCAGCAGTTGTTAGTCTTTTAATTTAGAATTTTATTTCATTTTTTTCTTTTATGTTAAATTCATTCAAATGTATAAACGAACAAATGTATAAAGAAACATAAAACAAAATTTTAAAATTCCATTGTACAGGAGTAAAGGTTAGGTGAAATCTGCCAGTTTTCCTGCAGGTGACCTCATAACTCTGTCTCACTGAGGGACTTAGGAAAAACCTTGAATGTTTGATACACAGGTCACGTCAGTTGTAGTACTTCCAATTTTTTAAATCAGGTGCAAGTTACAAATCACCTTATGTGCTTCACATATGCTTTTAGTCCTTATTCCACGTATGAGAAACCAGAGCCCTTTGGCAGACATGGTGGATGTCATATTGATACATTTCAACAAAGGTTGAACTAATCTGGATTATGGGGTGCATTATCACATTTCAATCCTCTTGTTTGAAATTAAACATGCATTTTCTGTTTGTGCTCCAAAGAAAACAGCTATTTAATTTTATAGCAGATAGTGTGAATCACATTTTGAACACACTGGCTTAAAACAACTCCACGACAAAGACAAAAATGTCAAAAATGGGAAAATCATCCCCAGTCATCCCTACGCCAGAATGTCTTAAGAGGGATCTTGCGAATGAATGAAATATCAGAGAAATTAAACAAAACAAGAGAGAATAAAAGTAGAAAAAAATACTTCTTAGATTCTATGTTAACAATGAATCAACAGTAATCGATTTCTAACTAATGCATAGGAATATTGTCGGATCAACATGATAACAACAACGAAAGAGCAACAAAGTTACCATGTTTTCATAAAAGTTGTGACTAGCAAGTTTCTCCAATGATGCATTGTATGGTGCTTAAACAGTGATTTATGTCATTATACGGAAAACACACTCCAGAGAAGTTAAGCCTCTCTTACCTCATCATCATCTTCTGTAAGGTCTAGTGATATCATGCTCGGGTTAAAGTGTCTGTTTTGTTCCTGTTGCAGAGTACTTCCAGCAGGAAGTGTGTTGTCATTATATGATGTTACAAACTTGAAGTCACTGGTACGTGATCCTGTTGTTAAATATGTGTCATAATTGTAAGCGCTGCGGAGAGTTCCTGCACCATCAACCTCTGCATAGTTAGGAGGCAGATAAGCGCTGGGGACAGCGACCGCTCCATCAAACAACAGTCTGGGCTTTCTCCTGCGACAAACCTTCAGGACCAGAATCAATGTAATGAACGTCAGGAAGAAGGTGGACACAGACACTAATGCAATGATCAAGTATGACGTCAATTTGGAGTTGCTCTCCTCATAAGTCATATCTTTAAGTTCTGGAACTTCAGAAGGGTTGTCAGAAATTAGTAAATTTACAGCACAGGTTGTAGAGAGAGATGGTTGTCCGTTATCCTTCACTGAAATGATGATGTTTTGCTTCATATTGTCAGATTCAGAAATGTCTCGTTGTGTTCTGATCTCTCCACTATGGAGACCAATGCTGAAAAGTCCCGGATCAGTAGACTTCACAATCTGATAGGAGAGCCATGCGTTCTGTCCAGAGTCAGCATCCACAGCGATCACCTTTGAAACCAGAGAGCCTGAGAGAGTAGCTTTAGGGATCATCTCAGTCATTAGAGATTTTCCGTCTGGAACAGGGTATAATATCTGTGGAGAGTTATCATTCTCATCTGTTATGAAGACTTTCACAGTCACGTTACTGCTGAGTGGTGGAGAGCCATTATCTCTGGCAACAACTTGTACTGTAAAGTTTCTGAACTGCTCATAGTCAAATGACCTTACTGCATGGATCACCCCTGTATCTCCATTAATAGATAAAAATGAGGACACTGGAACACCATTGACCTCACTGGATATAAGAGAGTAAAGTACAGTGCCGTTCTGTCTCCAGTCTGGATCATTTGCACTGACTGAACAAACAGATGTGCCTGGTTTGTTGTTTTCAGTCACATAAGTACTGTAGGACTGCTGCTCAAATACAGGAGGATTGTCATTCACATCTGAGATAGATAAATGAATTGTCATGGAGGTGGATAATGGTGGAGATCCTCCATCAGTTGCTGTGACAGTTATGTTGTAATCTGATTCTTTCTCTCGATCGAGAGTGTTTGTAGTTACTAGAGAGAAATAGTTTTTAACAGATGGGTTTAGTTTGAAAGGAACATTTTGCTGAACAGAGCAACGAATCTGACGATTTTCTCCTGAATCTTTGTCTTGAACATTAATGATACCCACCTCAGTACCTGGCAATGAATTCTCAGGTATTGGGTTATTCAAAGATTTCAGAATGATTATAGGTGGATTGTCATTCACATCACTTACGTCTATGATGACTTTAGCAGTTGATGATAATCCAGAGGCATCTTTTGCTTGTAATCCCATTTCATATTTTTTGTCTTTTTCATAATCAATTTCTCCGATTACCAAAATCTGTCCAGTTGTCCTATCAATAGAAAATATTTTCGCAGCTTTATCTGATATCCTGGTAAATTCATAAGATATATCGCCGTTTGGACCTTCATCAGCATCTGTGGCACTCACTGTGATTACTGATGTACCTGACGGTGTATTTTCAGGCAGAGTAACCTTATAAACAGATTGACTGAATACTGGTACATTATCATTAATATCTAGAACAGTAATGTGTATGACAGCAGTACCAGATCTCTGTGGTGTACCACCATCAGTTGCTGTGAGTATCATATCCATCTCCTTCTGTTGTTCACGATCCAGTTCCTTTTCCAGTACGAGTTCAGCGTATTTTCCTCCATCTGCAGTATCATGTACAGTCAATATAAAATGTTCATTTTTCTGTAGTGAGTAGCTCTTCACTGCGTTATGTCCAATGTCTGAATCATGTGCTTCATCCAAACGGAATCGCTGGCCTTTATCTGCTGATTCTGTGATTTCAAAGCTAATGCGCTCATTTGGAAATCGCGGTGCGTTGTCATTTATATCCTGAATTTGAAGTAATATGCGATGCACCTCAAGAGGATTTTCTACAACAAGCTCATAACTGAGAATGCAGGGAATTTGAGAACCACAAATCTCTTCACGGTCTATTGTCTCTGCTATGATTAAATCACCAGAATTTACATTAATATCACAATACCGTTTGCCGACGTCCTCTGTTTCTATCCGAGCCTTTCGAGTAGATAATTGTTTAACATCAATCCTGAGATCTTTAGCAACATTTCCAATTACATAATGACGCTTCGTTTCTTCTTGAACATTGTAGGTGAGATCGGCACAATAGATTCTCATAGGAAAGACAAAGAGAGCCACGAAAAACGCACAAAAAGAAAGTGAAAATCCGTTGTCCATATTTGGAGAGCTGATGTTCCTTACAGTTTAATTGTCCAACAGTATTGCTAATGCATAGGCCTACTAATTTAATGTTTTTTTCTCAGCGTCGACGGACGACTACTCCATTTTGTGCTGTGTTTATTCTAACAGACAGAGCTGCGGTTGAATTTATTAAATGTAGGAGGAGATACACATCACTCTACATTCTTGGTGAATAGCGACACTCTCAGTATTTTCTGTTTATTGCATCATTTGTAAAATCCAAATGAAAAAAAAAAAATAGTTAAAGACAATTTTCTATTTCCTTAAAGAGGCTTATTTTTAAATGTAATCTACATTGAAGTTCCTATTTGATATTAGAAAGTTAAAGTTCGTTCGTTTAAAAGCTTAAAAGTTAGTTACTGTAGGCGCTGTCGCGTTTGTGGTGCTGAAACTGATGATTTCGTAGAAAAAAAATAGTGAAAAATAATAAGTGTTAAGCTATTTCAAAATGATTTGATAAACTAAAATAATTTTTTTATTTATCAAATAAACAATACTCAATTAATTGATTAAATTAATCTATTTATCTATTTTAATAATAAATTATGTGTATTCATAAATTATATTTATGTGTATCAGCTAATTAAGAATCAGCCTTGAAAAGTTATTTCCCCGTTAGAACTGTAAGAATAGAAATGGATTGCTTTGAAAACGGGTTATAACAGAAGTGGACATTATGACAAAGACTGATAAAGGCTGGCAAAAAAACAAACATGAGAGATAAATTATATCTTAATTATATAAACCTCTTTCCAAAATTGCTAAATGCAGAGTTTTAATTCGTTATATTGGTGATGTCAAAAATGTGTGTGAGGTGCAACAAAAAAGTCATCAAATATTTGGCAATAAATCCGTTAATTAAAAAAGCTATCTTTTCTTGTCAACACTGCAGTGAAATGTGACTTTATATATTGTAAAGAAGTGTGTTTCTCATAGATTGCCCACTTTAGTATAAAATGTATGATATTGCAATGGTATAAATATAACGATTAAGTATAGTTAAAGCAGACAACATAAGTTATATGAATCAAGTAGAGTTCAGGGCTATTACAGAAAACGATGAATCTGAGTTCTTTACAGCATTTTCTTAGAGCGATTTTACAACGTTCGTTAGTTTCTGGTTGCGTTCCCAAAAATCCACTTAACATTTCGCTTGATGCTGAGCTTTAAGTGCTACTCACGAGTCAAGTGCTGGAATTTTAATGTCTAATAACTTTTACATACTGATTTTTATAAATGTTTAGTCAGGATTTTTATATTCACTTTAATAAGATAAGATTGTTTAATCATAACTAATTATATGTTTTAATAATTTACTGTGAATGTAAAGCAATATTTCCATATTTAGTATGGACGCATTTCATTGTGCAATGTATTTTGCAGTTCTTTGGGAACATGCAACAACGTCATTATAAACTGTTTTGATTAATTGATTTTGGTGACAATATATTCGTTGAACATCTCTATGCCTAAGGCCTAATGAAATATAAATATAATAGTGTTCTTATTATAATGTTTCAAAGGTAAATGTAAGTCCTAAACATTGTATTACTTGACTAATTGTATTAAATGACTTTTGGGTTGTGGAACGTCTGTAGCTATTTAAAATTAAATTTCTGTATTATTAGTACTGTATTATGTAATCTTTAGCTTATGCATAGGTGCAGACAAACAGTTTATTGTATACATGCTTTATAAACACTGTTCTGTGTATTAATAATAAGCACAACCTTTGGACATTATGAACCTTAAAGAAAAAATAAACTGAAGAGCTAATCAACACAATTTCTCAGCAAATTGGACATTCAAATTTTTTTAAAGTGGGACTTTCTGCAATTTGTGTAAACGAATATAGGCAGTGTGTAATATGTGAACATTATCACAGACTGAAAACATTCAATCACATGGTTCCTCTATGCAATCAGTACATAAAATGTACATTAGTCTTGCAGAAGAAATTATTTTTGCAAAAAAACGTTTTCATAAAAGAAAGACTAAGACAGAGACAATCCCCAAGTACAGTAAATGTTTTCATCAGGCAGCATCTGAATTTGCATGATGGTGGCTGTCATTGAGACATTTTTTTAGTTTATCCTTTATTTTCCGTCTGTAAAGCATGTTGGCCATCTTCTTTAAAAAAAAAAAAAATTATCTCACTTAAAATGCAGCAGCAGTTGTTAGTCTTTTAATTTAAATTTAATTTAATTTTTTTCTTTTATGTTAAATTCATTCAAAGTATAAACGAACAAATTTATAAAGAAACATAAAACATAATTTTAAAATTCCATTGTACAGGAGTAAAGTTTAGGTGAAATCTGCCGATTTTCCTGCAGGTGACCTCATAACTCTGTCTCACTGAGGGACTTAGGAAAAACCTTGAATGTTTGATACACAGGTCAAGTCAGTTGTAGTACTTCCAATTTTTTTAATCAGGTGCAAGTTACAAATCACCTTATGTGCTTCACATATGCTTTTAGTCCTTATTCCACGTATGAGAAACCAGAGCCCTTTGTCAGACATGGTGGATGTCATATTGATACATTTCAACAAAGGTTGAACTAATCGGGATTATGGGGTGCATTATCACATTTCAATCCTCTTGTTTGAAATTAAACATGCATTTTCTGTTTGTGCTCCAAAGAAAACAGCTATGTAATTTTATAGCAGATAGTGTGAATCACATTTTGAACACACTGGCTTAAAACAACTCCACGACAAAGACAAAAATGTCAAAAATGGGAAAATCATCCCCAGTCATCCCTACGCCAGAATGTCTTAAGAGGTATCTTGCGAATGAATGAAATATCAGAAAATTAAACAAAACAAGAGAGAATAAAAGTAGAAAAAAATACTTCTTAGATTCTATGTTAACGCCACGATCAACAGTAATCGATTTCTAACTAATGCATAAGAATATTGTCGGATCAACGTGATTACAACAACGAAAGAGCAACAAAGTTACCATGTTTTCATAAAAGTTGTGACTAGCAAGTTTCTCCAATGATGCATTGTATGGTGCTTAAAGCAGCGATTTAGGTCATCATACAGAAAACACACTCCAGAGAAGTTAAGCCTCTCTTACCTCATCATCATCTTCTGTAAGGTCTAGAGTTATCATGCTCGGATCAAAATGTCTGTTTTGTTCTTGTTGCAGAGTACCGCCAGCAGGAAGTGTGTTGTCATTATATGATGTTACAAACTTGAAGTCACTCGTGCGCGATCCTGTTGTTAAATATGTGTCGTAATTGTAAGCGCTGCGGAGAGTTCCTGCTCCATCCACCTCTGCATAGTTAGGAGGCAGATAGGCGCTGGGGACAGCGACCGCTCCATCAAACAACAGTCTGGGCTTTCTCCTGCGACAAACCTTCAGGACCAGAATCAATGTAATGAACGTCAGAAAGAAGGTGGACACGGACACTAATGCAATGATCAAGTATGACGTTAATTTGGAGTTGCTCTCCTCATAAGTCATATCTTTAAGTTCTGGAACTTCAGAAGGGTTGTCAGAAATTAGTAAATTTACAGCACAGGTTGTAGAGAGAGATGGTTGTCCGTTATCCTTCACTGAAATGATGAGGTTCTGCTTCATATTGTCAGATTCAGAAATGTCTCGTTGTGTTCTGATCTCGCCAGTATGGAGACCAATGCTGAAAAGTCCCGGATTAGTAGACTTCACAATCTGATAGGAGAGCCATGCGTTCTGTCCAGAGTCAGCATCCACAGCGATCACCTTTGACACCAGAGAGCCTGAGAGAGTCGCTTTAGGGATCATCTCAGTCATTAGAGATTTTCCGTCTGGAACAGGGTATAATATCTGTGGAGAGTTATCATTCTCATCTGTTATGAAGACTTTCACAGTCACATTACTGCTGAGCGGTGGAGATCCATTATCTCTGGCAACAACTTGGACTGTAAAGTTTCTGAACTGCTCATAGTCAAATGATCTTACAGCATGGATCACCCCTGTATCTCCATTAATAGATAAAAATGAGGACACTGGAACACCATTGACCTCACTGGATATCAGAGAGTAAAGTACAGTGCCGTTCTGCCTCCAGTCTGGATCATTTGCACTGACTGAACAAACAGATGTGCCTGGTTTGTTGTTTTCAGTCACATAAGTACTGTAGGACTGCTGCTCAAATACAGGAGGATTGTCATTCACATCTGAGATAGATAAATGAATTGTCATGGAGGTGGATAATGGTGGTGATCCTCCATCAGTTGCTGTGACAGTTATGTTGTAATCTGATTGTTTCTCTCGATCGAGAGTGTTTGTAGTTACTAGAGATAAATAGTTTTTAACAGATGGGTTTAGTTTGAAAGGAACATTTTGCTGAACAGAACAACGAATCTGACGATTTTCTCCTGAATCTTTGTCTTGAACATTAATGATACCCACCTCAGTACCTGGCACTGAATTCTCAGGTATTGGATTATTCAAAGACTTCATAATGATTCTGGGTGGATTGTCATTCACATCACTTACATCTATGATCACTTTAGCAGTTGATGATAATCCAGATGCATCTTTGGCCTGAATACCAATTTCATAATTTTGTTCCTTCTCATAATCAATTTCTCCAATCACCACAATCTGTCCTGTTGACTTTTCCACCGAAAATAGTTTTGCAGCTTTATCTGATATCCTGCTGAATTCATATGATACTTCACCGTTTGGACCTTCATCAGCATCTGTGGCACTCACTGTGATTACTGATGTACCTGACGGTGTATTTTCAGGCAGAGTAACCTTATAAACAGACTGACTGAATACTGGTAAATTATCATTAATATCTAGAACAGTAATGTGTATGACAGCAGTACCAGATCTCTGTGGTGTACCACCATCAGTTGCTGTGAGTATCATTTCTATCTCCTTCTGTTGTTCACGATCCAGTTCCTTTTCCAGTACGAGTTCAGCGTATTTTCCTCCATCTGCAGTATCATGTACAGTCAAGATGAAATGTTCATTTTTCTGTAGTGAGTAGCTCTTCACTGCGTTATGTCCAATGTCTGAATCATGTGCTTCATCCAAACGGAATCGCTGGCCTTTATCTGCTGATTCTGTGATTTCAAAGCTAATGCGCTCATTAAGAAATCGCGGTGCGTTGTCATTTATATCCTGAATTTGCAGTAATATGCGATGCACTTCAAGAGGATTTTCTAGGACAAGCTCATAACTGAGAATGCATGAAAGTCGAGAACCACAAAGCTCATCCCGGTCTATTGTCTCTGTCGCAAATAAATCACCAGAATATAGATTAATGTCACAATACCGTTTGATGTTATCCTCCGCTTCTATCCGAGCCTTTCGTGCAGATAATTGTTTACCATCAATTCCGAGGTCTTTGGCTACATTTCCAATAACATTCTGGCGCTTCATTTCTTCTGGAACATTATAACTCAGATCTGCACAATAGATTTCCAGAGAAAAGACGAAAAGAGCTACGACACACGCACAAAAGCGAACTGAAAATCCAATTTCCATTTTTGGATAGCTGATGTTCCTAATGGTTTATTTGCCCAACAGTAAATGTTTAACGAATGCTAATAATTTTTCTCAGCGTCGATGATCGATTACTCCATTTTGTGTCGGGTTTATTCTAGCAGACACAGCTGCAGATGAATATATTAAATGTAGGAGGAGAGACGCATCACTCTGCAGTCTTGGTGAATAGCGACACCCGGAGTATTTTCTATTTATTGCACCATTCATGTATTTTATGGAAAGCCGACTAAAATAACTCAAGTCAGTGACAGTTGTATTACAATAACTATTTTCATATTGAATTATAAAAATATCGTCATCTTAAGTAAACGATATCGTAAACCAAAAGAACCACGTTTAGAAACTATATAAAAAAAAGTCAAAAGAGGCGCTGTCCGCTGTTGTGGTGCTGAAACCGAATAGCTTTGTTTAAAGAATGTACGAAAAAAAAATTTGTGGAAATAAATAGAAGACCTTTTCAATGGACCCTTTAAGTTTTTCTAGATTTACAATTTATAGGTGCTGTATGTGTAGAGTAAAATTGTAACTTTTGTTTCATTCTGTCAACTACGATTTTTTTTTTGCCAAATTCCTAATACAAATTATATTTTATTTCTGTTTATTTGTTGAAAATTGAAATGGAGAAAACATAGTCAAAATAAAAACATAAAACACGCAGTGTTTTCCGATCTTCAATACTGCTGAGAAAACAAGTTCAAATTATTTACTCAACATCAAGTAATGATGTTTTTACATGTATTTTAGGAAAAAAATCAAAACTGTTTTTTTTATCCCTGATTTTAGTCACATATTTCATGGGTATTGTCATTCTCTCAGTCTTTCACGTTGGGTGACTTTGTCACTCCCGTCGGTTTGCTTTTGCAGAAATTTAACAAACACAGGAGAATATTCACAATACATCTAAAAATTAAAGTCAAAACTGGAGTAATCGCTTAATTTTTCCGCCGTTGTATATTTTTTACAAAAGTGATGTTGTTCTTTTCAGTTCAGTCCGGTCAATATTCATTTTTATAGTATTAATACTGTATACTGTTTCAGTCTCAACGTATAAGTTAATTTATAAAATGATGCTATAAAGTCATTCAACTATTGGAAGTTACTGAAAAGAAATAAACTGCTTTACGAACCAGACCTAAAAAATGTGAGAATAACTATTAATGCTACAATGGCACATTAACAAAATAGGCCTATTTCTAAACAAAGAAAACTACTTAGGGTGTAACGGCACCAACCTGATCTCACAAAATACGTGAAATAGTCACGCATTATTTTGCTCAGTTTTGCGTGACATTGTCACGTATTTTCACCATATTACGTGCCCCTGACACGACTTCTTTTCCGTGACAGTTTCACGTATTGGTTACTCAACTGTTTTTCCTATTTTCTTACAATTGTCGCTTCGGTTTGGGGTTAGAACAACCTTCTGTTACATAAAATGACATCCTTACCCAAACCCAACTCTAACCCCAACGTCAGGCGACGATGGTTTAAAAAGCATACGAATTGTTTTTATAAACCAATACATTAAGTGACATCCTAACGCAAACAGCAAATCTAACCCCAAACCGAAGCGAAAATTGTTTAAAAATAGGAAAAACAGTTGAGTAACCAATACGTGAAACTGTCACGGAAAAGCAAGTCGTGTCAGGGGCACGTAATATGGTGGAAATACGTGACAATGTCACGCAAAACATAACCAATGTGAAATGTGTGGAAGATGCAACAAAATTTAAGATTAAATAGCTAGCAAATAAAAAACCGCCCGTTTAAATTTGCAAGACTGCAATAAAGGATTTTCCCGAAATAAAAATCTTATTTTCATTGATTTCCTGCTATAGTATTGTAATTGATAATTTTCAAATATTTATTTTGCAAAAAAAATTATAGTTAAATGAGGTTACATTGAGGATTTAAAATTAATCCGAATAAGCTAGACGTTTCTTACCTCATCGCCATCTTCTGTAATGTCTAGTGATATCATGCTCGGGTCAAAGTGTCTGTTGTGTTCCTGTTTCAGAGTCCCACCAGCAGGAAGTGTGTTGTCATTATAAGATGTAACAAACTTAAAGTCACTCGTGCGCGATCCTGTTGTTAAATATGTGTCATAATTGTAAGCACTGCGGAGAGTTCCTGCACCATCCACCTCTGCATAGTTAGGAGGCAGATAGGCGCTGGGGACAGCGACTGCTCCATCAAACAACAGTCTGGGCTTTCTCCTGCGACAAACCTTCAGGACCAGAATCAATGTAATGAATGTCAAGAAGAAGGTGGAAACGGACACTAATGCAATGATCAAGTATGATGTTAATTTGGAGTTGCTCTCCTCATAAGTCATATCTTTAAGTTCTGGAACTTCAGAAGGGTTGTCAGAAATTAGTAAATTTACAGCACAGGTTGTAGAGAGAGATGGTTGTCCGTTATCCTTCACTGAAATGATGAGGTTCTGCTTCATATTGTCAGATTCAGAAATGTCTCGTTGTGTTTTGATCTCACCACTATGGAGACCAATGCTGAAAAGTCCTAGATCAGTAGACTTCACAATCTGATAGGAGAGCCATGCGTTCTGTCCAGAGTCAGCATCCACAGCGATCACCTTTGAAACCAGAGAGCCTGAGAGAGTCGCTTTAGGGATCATCTCAGTCATTAGAGATTTTCCATCTGGAACAGGGTATAATATCTGTGGAGAGTTATCATTCTCATCTGTTATGAAGACTTTCACAGTCACATTACTGCTGAGCGGTGGAGAGCCATTATCTCTGGCAACAACTTGGATGGTAAACTTTCTGAACTGCTCATAGTCAAATGATCTTACAGCATGGATCACCCCTGTATCTCCATTAATAGATAAAAATGAGGACACTGGAACACCATTGACTTCACTGGATATCAGAGAGTAAAGTACAGTGCCGTTCTGCCTCCAGTCTGGATCATTTGCACTGACTGAACAAACAGATGTGCCTGGTTTGTTGTTTTCAGTCACATAAGAACTGTAGGACTGCTGCTCAAATACAGGAGGATTGTCATTCACATCTGAGATAGATAAATGAATTGTCATGGATGTGGATAATGGTGGTGATCCTCCATCAGTTGCTGTGACAGTTATGTTGTAATCTGATTGTTTCTCTCGATCGAGAGTGTTTGTAGTTACTAGAGAGAAATAGTTTTTAACAGATGGGTTTAATTTGAAAGGAACATTTTGCTGAACAGAACAACGAATCTGACGATTTTCTCCTGAATCTTTGTCTTGAACATTAATGATACCCACCTCAGTACCTGGCAATGAATTCTCAGGTATCGGGTTATTCAAAGATTTCATAATGATTCTGGGTGGATTGTCATTCACATCACTTACATCTATGATCACTTTAGCAGTTGATGATAATCCAGAGGCATCCTGAGCGTGTATTCCTATCTCATATTCTTTTTCATTTTCAAAATCAATTTCTCCGATCACCACAATTTGTCCTGTTGTCTTGTCAATGGAAAATAATTGTACAGCCGTATCTGATATCCTGCTGAATTCATATGATACTTCCCCGTTTGGACCTTCATCAGCATCTGTGGCACTCACTGTGATTACTGATGTACCTGACGGTGTATTTTCAGGCAGAGTAACCTTATAAACAGACTGACTGAATACTGGTACATTATCATTAGCATCTAGAACAGTAATGTGTATGACAGCAGTACCAGATCTCTGTGGTGTACCACCATCAGTTGCTGTGAGTATCATATCAATCTCCTTCTGTTGTTCACGATCCAGTTCCTTTTCCAGTACGAGTTCAGCGTATTTTCCTCCATCTGCAGTATCATGTACAGTCAATATGAAATGCTCATTTCTCTGTAATGAGTAGCTCTTCACTGCGTTATGTCCAATGTCTGAATCATGTGCCTCATGTAACCGGAATCGCTGGCCTTTAACTGCTGATTCTCTGATCTCAAAGTTAATGCGTTCATTTGGAAAACGTGGTGCGTTGTCATTGATATCCTGAATTTGTAGAAATATGCGATGCACCTCAAGAGGATTTTCTAGGACAAGCTCGTAACTGAGAATGCAGGAAAGTCGAGAACTACAAAGCCGCTCCCGGTCTATTGTCTCGGCGACGATTAAGTCTCCATTTTTTAGATTAATGTCACAATACCGTTTGCTGTTATCCTCTGTTTCTATGCGAGCCTTTCGAGCAGATAATTGTTTAACATCAATCCTTAGGTCCTTGGCTACATTTCCGATCACATTCTGGCGCTTCATTTCTTCTGGAACATTGTACCTCAGATCTACACAATAGATCCTCATAGGAAGGACGAGAAGAACTACGACACACGCAACTGAAAATTTCATTTTTCAAGGGGTCGATTTTACTAACGGTTTATTTGCCAAACAGTAACTACTAACGCCTGCTATTCTAATATGTGTCTTAACATCGACGGACGATTACTCCATTTTGTGACGGGTTTATTCTAGCAGACAGAGCTGCAGTTGAATATATTAAATGTAGGAGGAGAGACGCATCACTCTGCAGTCTTGGTGAATAGCGACACTCGGAGTATTTTTTGTTTATTGCATCATACATGTGTTTTATGAAAAGCCTACAAAAAATAATCAGCAATGACAACTATATTACAATAACTATTTTCAGATTTTACTATTATGAAAATGTCGTTAGCTTAAAAGTAAATCATATCTGAAAGCAAAAGAAATACAACGTTTATAAACTAAAGCACAAAAATCCAGACAGGCGCTGTCCGCGGTTGTGGTGCTGAAATCCAATAGCTGTGTATACAGAATGTACGAAAAATGAAACATTCTGAGTGTTAATTTCAAAAATAATGAGAAGAATAACATTACTATAATTTCTATTATTTATTTTATTTTATTAATTTATTTATGATAATTGTTGATATTTTATTAATATTTTTAATAATAAAATATTGTGTACTGTTTCAGTCTCAAAGTGAAAGTAAATTTATAAAATACTGCTAAGAAGTCATGCAACTATTGAACGTAACTGAAAAGAAGCATGATGTTTTACATATGGAAATTATAAAAATGATTGATAAAACTACAACTTCTCATTAATAAAGAAATTTATACAACACAAAAAATTTCGTAAGTAGGATCAGGACATTGCTAATGTAAAACGTGTGGAAGATGCAACAAAATATAAAATTAAACCGCTAGCAAATAAAACATCCGCCTATTTAAATCATTTCACAACTGCAATAAAGTTTTTTTTTTCAGAAATGAAAAATACACTAAGAAAAATTTTCAGCTTAGTTTATTTATTTATTTTGCACAAACTACTTATTACTACTACTTAAACTACTACTTTCTGTTTGTTGAGATATAATTTGTATATACAATCTTAATTTTAGTATTTCTGTAGTCATTATTTTATGTGTGTGCACTTCAAGAGTTCTAAATTTACATTTTTGATTGAATCCAACTTAATGTTTTAATTTTCATATTACAATTTTTAAGTTGGATCTACTTTTTTCAAATTTATTGTGCATTGTAAAGGTACATGTAATCAAATTACAAAAAAATGCTAATAAAAATTACATATGATGCTTGAGATGAACATATGAAACTCATCTTCACACTGGCATACCAAGGTTAGCGCTCATTGTGTAAAGTGCATTTCTCACATTCCACAACCTAACCAAAAGCACCACTCTACTGCACGTAATGGCGTCACTTTGTGTTGAAAAGTGGTGGGGACAAAAGATCAGATGAAAAAACATTACAGCAGGAAAGTAAAAATATTGAATAAGGGCGCATCAAATATGGGCATAGCGTAGGCCAGTCAACAACAAGAAAATACTCAGAAAAAACCCTCAACAATGTTGACTGCACATGTAACAGTCCCTGTAACACCTGCTCAACCGAACAGTGCCAAAGCACCATACTGTAGAAATCAGCAGCGCGTTAAGTCAATGATTACAATGATTTTTAAGGAAAATTTTTACCAAATGCTTTCAAAAAGTGGTGGGGACAAAATCAGCCATTTCAAAAAGTGGTGGGGACATGTCCCCCCAGTGTAAATGACACGATGGTAACCAAACTTAATAAAATATAACACAAACTCTTCTAAATCAATAAGATAAACGAACAATAAACACTATAAAGTCTTTCTCTTTACTTAAAATACAGACGATCGCATTTAATACCAAAAATACTCTCAAAATGCAGTTGCTTTCAAAGCATGGGAAATACAGATTCACTGCCCATTTAGTAATATCAACAAAAATCAATCATGTAGTTGCAACACAAAATGATTAAGTTAAAGTCATTTTTACAAATTTAAGTGGGTCATGTTGTATTTACTTGTTTCAATTAAGTGAATTGGACAAGGCACAACATTTTGTGCAATTATTTTGTACTGAATAAATTAAACAAGGTTATTGTTTGTTGTGTGTGCATACAGAAATATTGGCTGGAATTATTAAGACACATTTTTTTTCAAGAGAAAAATTCACAATGACTTGTGTTTTAAGCAAATGGTGATTAGATTAAAACTAGATATATTCATGGGAAGATACAAACTTAACATCTTATTGTTAATATAACAAATTACATTACATAACGTTTACATCGACCCATATTTTTTCAGTGAAGGACAAAATATAGCTGAGTTTTATATTAGCCTATAGTTTTAAGATTTGTTGTTAAAAGGACTTTATATTGTAAATTGGTGCTTATTTACATTAATTGCCCACTTTAAATCCGAGATGCAATGTTATTGAAACTGACTATTTTCAAAATTTTCTTTAAAAAAACAAAACAATGTATTAAATAAGGTTACATGAAGTAAATACAATGAGTCCACATAAGCATAAAATGTCTTACCTCATCGTCATCTTCTGTAAAGTTTAGTGTTATCATGCTCGGGTCAAAGTGTCTGTTGTGTTCCTGTTTCAGAGTACCATCAGCAGGAAGTGTGTTGTCATTATAAGATGTAACAAACTTGAAATCACTGGTGCGTGAGCCTGTTGTTAAATATGTGTCGTAATTATAAGCGCTTCGGAGAGTTCCTGCTCCATCCACCTCTGCATAGTTAGGAGGTAGATAGGCGCTGGGGACAGCGACCGCTCCATCAAACAGCAGTCTGGGCTTTCTCCTGCGACAAACCTTCAGGACCAGAATCAATGTAATGAACGTCAGAAAGAAGGTGGACACGGACACTAATGCAATGATCAAGTATGATGTTAATTTAGAGTTGCTCTCCTCATAAGTCATATCTTTAAGTTCTGGAACTTCAGAAGGGTTGTCAGAAATTAATAAATTTACAGCACAGGTTGTAGAGAGAGATGGTTGTCCGTTATCCTTCACTGAAATTATGAGGTTCTGCTTCATATTGTCAGATTCAGAAATGTCTCGTTGTGTTCTGATCTCTCCACTATGAAGGCCAATGTTGAAAAGTCCAGGATCAGTAGACTTCACAATCTGATAGGAGAGCCATGCGTTCTGTCCAGAGTCAGCATCCACAGCGATCACCTTTGAGACCAGAGAGCCTGAGAGAGTCACTTTAGGGATCATCTCAGTCATTAGAGATTTTCCGTCTGGAACAGGGTATAATATCTGTGGAGAGTTATCATTCTCATCTGTTATGAAGACTTTCACAGTCACGTTACTGCTGAGCGGTGGAGATCCATTATCTCTGGCAACAACTTGGACTGTAAAGTTTCTGAACTGCTCATAGTCAAAAGATCTTACAGCATGGATCACCCCTGTATCTCCGTTAATAGATAAAAATGAGGACACTGGAACACCATTGACCTCACTGGATATCAGAGAGTAAAGTACAGTGCCGTTCTGCCTCCAGTCTGGATCATTTGCACTGACTGAACAAACAGATGTGCCTGGTTTGTTGTTTTCAGTCACATAAGTACTGTAGGACTGCTGCTCAAATACAGGAGGATTGTCATTCACATCTGAGATAGATAAATGAATTGTCATGGAAGTGGATATTGGTGGTGATCCTCCATCAGTTGCTGTTACAGTTATGTTGTAATCTGATTCTTTCTCTCGATCAAGAGTGTTTGTAGTTACTAGAGAGAAATAGTTTTTAACAGATGGGTTTAGTTTGAAAGGAACATTTTGCTGAACAGAGCAGCGAATCTGCCGATTTTCTCCTGAATCTTTGTCTTGAACATTAATGATACCCACCTCAGTACCTGGCGCTGAATTCTCAGGTATTGGCTTATTCAAAGACTTCAGAATGATTTTGGGTGGATTGTCATTCACATCACTTATATCTATGATCACTTTAGCAGTTGATGATAATCCAGATGCATCTTTGGCCTGAATACCAATTTCATAATTTTGTTCTTCCTCATAATCAAGTTCTCCGATCAACACAATCTGTCCTGTTGTCTTGTCTATAGAAAATAATTTTGCAGCATCTTCTGATATTTTTCTGAGCTCAAATGATACTTCTCCATTTGGACCCTCATCGGCATCTGTGGCACTCACTGTGATTACTGATGTACCTGACGGTGTATTTTCAGGCAGAGTAACCTTATAAACAGACTGACTGAATACTGGTACATTATCATTAGCATCTAGAACAGTAATGTGTATGACAGCAGTACCAGATCTCTGTGGTGTACCACCATCCGTTGCTGTGAGTATCATATCTATCTCCTTCTGTTGTTCACGATCCAGTTCTTTTTCTAGTACGAGTTCAGCGTATTTTCCTCCATCTGCAGTATCATGTACAGTCAATATGAAATGTTCATTTTTCTGTAATGAGTAACTTTTTACGGCATTATGTCCAATGTCTGAATCATGTGCTTCTTCCAAACGAAATCGTTGGCCTTTAACTGCTGATTCTGTGATTTCAAAGTTAATGCGCTCACTGGGAAAGCGAGGGGCGTTGTCATTGATATCCTGAATTTGTAAAATTACACGGTGCACCTCAAGAGGATTTTCTAGAACTAGCTCATAAGTGCGAATGCAGGAAGGTCGAGAACCGCAAAGCTGCTCCCGGTTTACTGTGTCTGCCACGATTAAGTCACCAGAATTCAGATTTATATCACAATACCGTTTGCTGTTATCCTCAGTTTCTATCCGAGCCTTTCGAGCGAATAATTGTTTGACATCAATCCTGAGGTCTTTGGCTACATTTCCGATCACATACTGACGCTTCATTTCTTCTGGAACATTGTAGCTCAGATCTGCGCAGGAGATTTTGATAGGAAAGACAAAGAGACCCACGAAACACGCACAAAAAGAAATTAAAATTCCGTTCTCCATATTTGGAGAGCTGATGTTGCCAGTTTGTTTGCCCAAATGTAACTGCTAAAATATGCTATTCCAATAATTTTAACAACGTCGGCGGACGATTACTCCATTTTGTGTCGAGGTTATTCTAACAGACGGAGCTGCAGATGAATATATTAAATGTAGGAGGAGAGACGCATCACCCTGCAGTCTTGGTGAATAGCGACACTCGGAGTATTTTTTGTTCATTGCAACATTCATGTATTTAACGAAAAAACGACAGAAATAAATCAGCAGTGGCCGTTTTATTAAAATTACTCTTTTCAGATTTAAATTTTATAAAAATATCGTCAGCCTTAAAGTAAACCATATCTGAAAGCAAAAGTAATACAACGTGTATAAACTAAAGTACAAAAATCAGGACAGGCGCTGTCCGCGGTTGTGGTGCTGAAATATAATAGCTTTGTATAGCTACAGAATGTACGAAACATTATACATTCTTGAGTGTTAATTTAAAAAAATAAAAAAATAAAAATAACATAACTATTATTATTTTTATTCATTTTAGTTATTTATTTTTTGACGAAATTGATTTTATCTATTTAGTTCAGTTCAGTCCAGTCCAAACTCATTTAAAAATAAAATACTCTGTACTGTTTCAGTCTCAAGTGAAAATTAATTTATAAAATACTGCTAAAAATGATGCAACTATTGCAAGTGACTAAAATGAAACACGATGCTTTACATACGGACCAGACCTGGAAATTATAAGAATGACTAATAAAGCTACAACATCTCATTAACAAAAGAAATTTAAACAACACAAAAACACTTCGACAGTAACGGTACATTGCTATTGTAAAATGTGTGGAAGATGCAAGAAAATGTCAGATATAATAGCCCGTAAAAAATCGTTTTCCCAACTGCAGTAAAATGTTTTCCCGAAAATGAAAATCAAGACGGAACATAATTGACTTTTCATAGCCTTTACGATTGGATGTTTAAAAGCGTTCTTTATAGTGTAAATTAGTGCTTATTTAAATTGATTCCCCACTTTATTACGCAATGTTATTTTAACTGACGATTAAATTTTTTTAATCAGTTCTTACCTCATCGTTATCTTCAGTAATGTCTAGTGATATCATGCTCGGGTCAAAGTGTCTGTTGTGTTCCTGTTTCAAAGTACCGCCAGCAGGAAGTGTGTTGGCATTATAAGATGTAACAAACTTGAAGTCACTCGTGCGCGATCCTGTTGTTAAATATGTGTCGTAATTGTAAGCGCTGCGGAGAGTTCCTGCTCCATCCACCTCTGCATAGTTAGGAGGCAGATAGGCGCTGGGGACAGCGACTGCTCCATCAAACAACAGTCTGGGCTTTCTCCTGCGACAAACCTTCAGGACCAAAATCAATGTAATGAACGTCAGGAAGAAGGTGGACACGGAAACTAATGCAATGATCAAGTATGACGTTAATTTGGAGTTGCTCTCCTCATAAGTCATATCTTTAAGTTCTGGAACTTCAGAAGGGTTGTCAGAAATTAGTAAATTTACAGCACAGGTTGTAGAGAGAGATGGTTGTCCGTTATCATTCACTGAAATGATGAGGTTCTGCTTCATATTGTCAGATTCAGAAATGTCTCGTTGTGTTCTGATCTCTCCACTATGAAGGCCAATGCTGAAAAATCCCGGATCAGTAGACTTCACAATCTGATAGGAGAGCCATGCGTTCTGTCCAGAGTCAGCATCCACAGCGATCACCTTTGAAACCAGAGAGCCTGAGAGAGTCGCTTTAGGGATCATCTCAGTCATTAGAGATTTTCCGTCTGGGACAGGGTATAATATCTGTGGAGAGTTATCATTCTCATCTGTTATGAAGACTTTCACAGTCACGTTACTGCTGAGCGGTGGAGATCCATTATCTCTGGCAACAACTTGAACTGTAAAGTTTCTGAACTGCTCATAGTCAAATGATTTTACAGCATGGATCACCCCTGTATCTCCGTTAATAGATAAAAATGAGGACACTGGAACACCATTGACCTCACTGGATATCAGAGAGTAAAGTACAGTGCCGTTCTGCCTCCAGTCTGGATCATTTGCACTGACTGAACAAACAGATGTGCCTGGTTTGTTGTTTTCAGTCACATAAGTACTGTAGGACTGTTGCTCAAATACAGGAGGATTGTCATTCACATCTGAGATAGATAAATGAATTGTCATTGAGGTGGATAATGGTGGAGATCCTCCATCAGTTGCTGTGACAGTTATGTTGTAATCTGATTCTTTCTCTCGATCGAGAGTGTTTGTAGTTACGAGAGAGAAATAGTTTTTAACAGATGGGTTTAGTTTGAAAGGAACATTTTGTTGAACAGAGCAACGAATCTGCCGATTTTCTCCTGAATCTTTGTCTTGAACATGAATGATACCCACCTCAGTACCTGGCAATGAATTTTCAGGTATTGGGTTATTCAAAGATTTCAGAATGATTCTGGGTGGATTGTCATTCACATCACTTACATCTATGATCACTTTAGCAGTTGATGATAATCCAGATGCATCCTGAGCGTGAATTCCTATCTCATATTCTTTTTCATTTTCAAAATCTATTTCTCCAATCATCACAATCTGTCCTGTTGTCTTGTCCATTGAAAATAATTTTATAGCCTTATCTGATATTCTGCTGAATTCATATGATACTTCACCGTTTGGACCTTCATCAGCATCTGTGGCACTCACTGTGATTACTGATGTACCTGACGGTGTATTTTCAGGCAGAGTAACCTTATAAACAGATTGACTGAATACTGGTACATTATCATTAGCATCTAGAACAGTAATGTGTATGACAGCAGTACCAGATCTCTGTGGTGTACCACCATCAGTTGCTGTGAGTATCATATCTATCTCCTCCTGTTGTTCACGATCCAGTTCCTTTTCCAGTACGAGTTCAGCGTATTTTCCTCCATCTGCAGTATCATGTACAGTCAATATAAAATTTTCATTTTTCTGTAGTGAGTAGCTCTTCACTGCGTTATGTCCAATGTCTGAATCATGTGCCTCATGTAACCGGAATCGCTGGCCTTTAACTGCTGATTCTCTGATTTCAAAGTTAATGCGCTCATTTGGAAAACGTGGTGCGTTGTCATTTATATCCTGAATTTGTAGAAATATGCGATGCACCTCAAGAGGATTTTCTAGGACAAGCTCGTAACTGAGAAGACAGGAAAGTCGAGAACCACAAAGCTCCTCCCGGTCTATTGTCTCTGCGACGATTAAGTCTCCATTTTTTAGATTAATGTCACAATACCGTTTGCTGTTATCCTCTGTTTCTATCCGAGCCTTTCGAGCAGATAATTGTTTGACATCAATCCTAAGATCCTTGGCTACATTTCCGATCACATTCTGGCGCTTCATTTCTTCTGGAACATTGTAGCTCAAATCTGCGCAGGAGATTCTCATAGGAAAGACAAAGAGAGCCACAAAACACGCACATAAAGAAATTAAAATTCGGTTTTCCATATTTGGAGAGCTGATGTTTCCAGTAGTTTATTTGCCCAAATGTAACTGCTAAAACATGCTATACCAATAATTTTCACAACGTCGGCGGACGATTACTCCATTTTGTGTCGAGTTTATTCTAGCAGACAGAGCTGCAGATGAATATATTAAATGTAGGAGGAGAGACGCATCACTCTGCAGTCTTGGTGAATAGCGACACTCGGAGTATTTTTTTGTTCATTGCAACATTCATGTATTTAACGAAATAAACGACAGAAATAAATCAGCAGTGTCAGTTGTATAACAATTTCTCTTTTCAGATTTAACTTTTATAAAAATATCGTCAGCCTTAAAGTAAACCATATCTGAAAGCAAAAGTAATACAACGTGTATAAACTAAAGTACAAAAATCAGGACAGGCGCTGTCCGCGGTTGTGGTGCTGAAATATAATAGCTTTGTATAGCTACAGAATGTACGAAACATTATACATTCAGAGTGTTAATTAAAAAACATAAATAAATAAGAATAACATAACAATTTTTTTATTATTATTTATTTATTTTTGACGAAATGGATTTTATCTATTTAGTTCAGTTTAGTCCAGTCCAAACTCATTTCAAAATAAAATACTGTGTACTGTTTCAGTCTCAAGTAAAAGTTAATTTATAAAATACTGCTAAAAATAATGCAACTATTGGAAGTGACTACAATGAAACACGATGCTTTACATACGGACCAGGGGCCTCATGTATAAAAATGTGCGTAGGATCCTTACTAAAAGTCTAGGTAAGCACAAAAGCCAAAAATGGCATACACCAAAAATTATGAAGACTTTTAAAACAAAGCAATGTTCCCTTTATAAATCACAGATCACCTGCAAGTGTGCATACATGAATCATCTTAATATCCAACCCTGCAAGGCCATTTTCCCATCAAGTTTGTTTTTTTATAAATCACAACCTTTGCGTGGGAACTGGCGTACGCACGTTTCCAGACCCATTTTTTGCATACGCACGCTTTATACATAAGGCCCCTGACCTGGAAATTATAAGAATGACTGATAAAGCTACAACATCTCATTAACAAAAGAAATTTAAACAACACAAAAACACTTCGACAGTAACGGTACATTGCTAATATAAAATGTGTGGAAGATGCAAGAAAATGTAAGATATAAATGCTCGTAAAAAATCGTTTTCCCAACTGCAGTAAAATGTTTTCCCGAAATGAAAATCAGGACGGAACATAATTGACTTTTTATAGCCTTTACGATTTGATGTTTAAAATGGTTCTTTATATTGTAAATTAATGTTTTTTAAATTGATTCCCACTTTAATACGCAATGTTATTTTAACTGACGATTAATTTTTTTTTTCTAAAAATGTATAGTTAAACGAGGTTACATGAGCGAAAAAGTTCTTACCTCATCGTCATCTTCAGTAATGTTTAGTGATATCATGCTCGGGTCAAAGTGTCTGTTTTGTTCCTGTTTCAGAGTACCGCCAGCAGGAAGTGTGTTGTCATTATAAGATGTAACAAACTTAAAGTCACTCGTGCGCGATCCTGTTGTTAAATATGTGTCGTAATTGTAAGCGCTGCGGAGAGTTCCTGCACCATCCACCTCTGCATAGTTAGGAGGCAGATAAGCGCTGGGGACAGCGACTGCTCCATCAAACAACAGTCTGGGCTTTCTCCTGCGACAAACCTTCAGAACTAGAATCAATGTAATGAACGTCAGGAAGAAAGTGGACACGGAAACTAATGCAATGATCAAGTATGACGTTAATTTAGAGTTGCTCTCCTCATAAGTCATATCTTTAAGTTCTGGAACTTCAGAAGGGTTGTCCGAAATTAATAAATTTACAGCACATGTTGTAGAGAGAGATGGTTGTCCGTTATCCTTCACTGAAATGATGAGGTTCTGCTTCATATTGTCAGATTCAGAAATGTCTTGTTGTGTTCTGATCTCTCCACTATGGAGACCAATGCTGAAAAGTCCCGGATCAGTAGACTTCACAATCTGATAGGAGAGCCATGCGTTCTGTCCAGAGTCAGCATCCACAGCGATCACCTTTGAGACCAGAGAGCCTGAGAGAGTCGCTTTAGGGATCATCTCAGTCATTAGAGATTTTCCATCTGGAACAGGGTATAATATCTGTGGAGAGTTATCATTCTCATCTGTTATGAAGACTTTCACAGTCACGTTACTGCTGAGTGGTGGAGATCCATTATCTCTGGCAACAACTTGGACTGTAAAGTTTCTGAACTGCTCATAGTCAAATGATTTTACAGCATGGATCACCCCTGTATCTCCATTAATAGATAAAAATGAGGACACTGGAACACCATTGACCTCACTGGATATCAGAGAGTAAAGTACAGTGCCGTTCTGTCTCCAGTCTGGATCATTTGCACTGACTGAACAAACAGATGTGCCTGGTTTGTTGTTTTCAGTCACATAAGTACTGTAGGACTGCTGCTCAAATACAGGAGGATTGTCATTCACATCTGAGATAGATAAATGAATTGTCATGGAGGTGGATAATGGTGGAGATCCTCCATCAGTTGCTGTGACAGTTATGTTGTAATCTGATTGTTTCTCTCGATCAAGAGTGTTTGTAGTTACTAGAGAGAAATAATTTTTAACAGATGGGTTTAGTTTGAAAGGAACATTTTGATGAACAGAGCAACGAATCCTCCGATTTTCTCCTGAATCTTTGTCTTGAACATTAATGATACCCACCTCAGTACCTGGCGCTGAATTCTCAGGTATTGGGTTATTCAAAGATTTCAGAATGATTCTGGGTGGATTGTCATTCACATCACTTATATCTATGATCACTTTAGCAGTTGATGATAATCCAGATGCATCTTTGGCCTGAATTCCCATCTCAAAATTTTGTTCCTTCTCATAATCAATTTCTCCGATCACCACAATCTGTCCTGTTGTCCTATCAATAGAAAATAATTTAGCAGTTTTATCAGATTTTCTGCTGAATTCATATGATACTTCTCCGTTTGGACCTTCATCAGCATCTGTGGCACTCACTGTGATTACTGATGTACCTGACGGTGTATTTTCAGGCAGAGTAACCTTATAAACAGACTGACTGAATACTGGTACATTATCATTAGCATCTAGAACAGTAATGTGTATGACAGCAGTACCAGATCTCTGTGGTGTACCACCATCAGTTGCTGTGAGTATCATATCTATCTCCTTCTGTTGTTCACGATCCAGTTCCTTTTCCAGTACGAGTTCAGCGTATTTTCCTCCATCTGCAGTATCATGTACAGTCAATATAAAATTTTCATTTTTCTGTAGTGAGTAGCTCTTCACTGCGTTATGTCCAATGTCTGAATCGTGTGCCTCATCCAAACGGAATCGCTGGCCTTTATCTGCTGATTCTCTGATTTCAAAGTTAATGCGCTCATTTGGAAATTGCGGTGCGTTGTCATTTATATCCTGAATTTGTAGAAATATGCGATGCACCTCAAGAGGATTTTCTAGGACAAGCTCAAAACTGAGAATGCAAGAAAGTCGAGAACTACAAATCTCATCCCGGTCTATTGTTTCTGCGACGATTAAATCACCAGTTTTGATATTAATATCACAATACCGTTTGATGTTATCCTCGGTGTCTATCCGAGCTTTTCGAGCGGACAGTTGTTTTACATCTATTCCAAGGTCCTTGGCTACATTTCCAATAACATACTGGCGCTTCGTGTCTTCTGGAAAATTGTAGCTCAGATCTGCACAAAAGATTTTCACAGGAAGGACGAGAAGAGCTGCGACACACGCACAAAAATAAAATAAAAATCCGTTTTCCATTTTTGTATAGTTGATATTACCAATTTTTTATTTTCCCAACAGTAACTATTAAGCAATAATTTTCTCTCCGTCGACGGAAGATTCCTCCATTGTGTGTTGGGTTTATTCTTACAGACACAGCTGAAGATGAATATTTTAAATGTAGGAGGAGAGACGCATCACTCTGCAGCCTTGGTGAATAGCGACACTCGGAGCATTTTCTATTTATTGCATCAATCATGTATTTTATGAAAACGCGATATAATTTAATCACATAAATTGCAGTTTTATTCCCATTATTCTTTTAAAGTGAACTACTATGAAAAAGCCAACAACTTTAAATTAATAGTATTGTTGAAGGAAAAGAAAGCTTAAGTTAAGCTAAGTCAGCCCAGGCGCTGTCCGCGTTTTTGGTGCTGAAATTAAATAGATTCGCATAAAGAATGTAAAAAAATGAAACATTCTTATTTTGAAAAAAATATAAACATAAACAATGCCAAAAGTCAAGAAATATTAGAAATGACTTAAAAGAAATACTTTACTTACGGAACATATTTACTAGAAATTATGAAAATGACTGAAAATGACACAATGGCTCATTAACAGATAAAACATAAAGGAAAGTAACAACAACAACGAAATACTTAGAAACGTAGGAAAGGAACATTGACAGTGTAACGTGTTTGAGGGTGCAGCAAAGTACAAGATTAAATATTCGGCAAATAGATACATTTCGGTCATGTTCAATCGTTTTCACTACTATAATAAAGTGTTTTTATATGTTCCCTAAAACTAAAATGAGTCCGAGACGATAACTGATACCTGTAGTACACATCGTTAAGGTTTGTTGTTAAGATGTGACTTTATATTGCAAAGAAGGTATAGTTTCTTATCGATTGCAGACCTTAAAAAAATAATTATCATATTGTAATTTACGATTTTCGATTTTTATTTTACTTAATGGGCCTTCTTAAAATTAACAATGAACATTTCTTACCTCGTTGTCATCTTCTGTAATGTCCAGTGTTATCATGCTCGTGTCAAAATGTCTGTTGTGTTCCTGTTTCAGAGTATTGCCAGCAGGAAGTGTGTTGTCATTATAAGATGTAATAAACTTGAAGTCACTGGTGCGTGATCCTGTTGTTAAATATGTGTCGTAATTGTAAGCACTGCGGAGAGTTCCTGCTCCATCCACCTCTGCATAGTTAGGAGGCAGATAGGCGCTGGGGACAGCAACTGCTCCATCAAACAACAGTCTGGGCTTTCTCCTGCGACAAACCTTCAGGACCAGAATCAATGTAATGAACGTCAGGAAGAAGGTGGACACGGACACTAATGCAATGATCAAGTATGATGTTAATTTGGAGTTGCTCTCCTCATAAGTCATATCTTTAAGTTCTGGAACTTCAGAAGGGTTGTCAGAAATTAGTAAATTTACAGCACAGGTTGTAGAGAGAGATGGTTGTCCGTTATCCTTCACTGAAATGATGAGGTTCTGCTTCATATTGTCAGATTCAGAAATGTCTCGTTGTGTTCTGATCTCTCCACTATGAAGGCCAATGTTGAAAAGTCCCGGATCAGTAGACTTCACAATCTGATAGGAGAGCCATGCGTTCTGTCCAGAATCACTATCCACAGCGATCACCTTTGAGACCAGAGAGCCTGAGAGAGTCGCTTTAGGGATCATCTCAGTCATTAGAGATTTTCCGTCTGGAACAGGGTATAATATCTGTGGAGAGTTATCATTTTCATCTGTTATGAAGACTTTCACAGTCACATTACTGCTGAGCGGTGGAGATCCATTATCTCTGGCAACAGCTTGAACTGTAAAGTTTCTGAACTGCTCATAGTCAAATGATTTTACAGCATGGATCACCCCTGTATCTCCATTAATAGATAAAAATGAGGACACTGGAACACCATTGATCTCACTGGATATCAGAGAGTAAAGTACAGTGCCGTTCTGTCTCCAGTCTGGATCATTTGCACTGACTGAACAAACAGATGTGCCTGGTTTGTTGTTTTCAGTCACATAAGTACTGTAGGACTGCTGCTCAAATACAGGAGGATTGTCATTCACATCTGAGATAGATAAATGAATTGTCATGGAGGTGGATAATGGTGGAGATCCTCCATCAGTTGCTGTGACAGTTATGTTGTAATCTGATTCTTTCTCTCGATCGAGAGTGTTTGTAGTTACTAGAGAGAAATAGTTTTTAACAGATGGGTTTAGTTTGAAAGGAACATTTTGCTGAACAGAGCAGCGAATCTGACGATTTTCTCCTGAATCTTTGTCTTGAACATTAATGATACCCACCTCAGTACCTGGCAATGAATTCTCAGGTATCGGGTTATTCAAAGATTTCAGAATGATTCTGGGTGGATTGTCATTCACATCACTTACATCTATGATCACTTTAGCAGTTGATGATAATCCAGAGGCATCTTTTCCCTGAATTCCCATTTCGTAAATTTGTTCTTCCTCATAATCAATTTCCCCAATCACTACAATCTGTCCTGTTGTTTTATCTACAGAAAATAATTTTGCAGCTTTATCTGATATTCTGCTGAATTCATATGATACTTCTCCGTCTTGACCTTCATCAGCATCTGTGGCACTCACTGTGATTACTGATGTACCTGACGGTGTATTTTCAGGCAGAGTAACCTTATAAACAGACTCACTGAATACTGGTACATTATCATTAATATCTAGAACAGTAATGTGTATGACAGCAGTTCCAGATCTCTGTGGTGTACCACCATCAGTTGCTGTGAGTATTATTTCTATTTCCTTCTGTTGTTCACGATCCAGTTCCTTTTCCAGTATAAGTTCAGCGTATTTTCCTCCATCTGCAGAGTCGTGTACAGTCAATATGAAATGTTCATTTTTCTGAAGTGAGTAGCTCTTCACTGCGTTATGTCCAATGTCTGAATCATGTGCCTCATCCAAACGGAACCGCTGGCCTTTATCTGCTGATTCTCTGATCTCAAAGTTAATGCGCTCATTTGGAAACCGCGGTGCGTTGTCATTTATATCCTGAATTTGTAAAATTATACGATGCACCTCAAGAGGATTTTCTTGTACAAGCTCGTAACTGCGAAAGCACGTAATGCGAGAACCACACATCTCCTCCCGGTCTATTGTCTCTGTCACGATTAAATCGCCAGAATTTAGATTAATATCACAATACCGTTTGCTGTTATCCTCTGTTTCTATTCGAGCCTTTCGAACAGATAATTGTTTAGCATCAATCCCGAGATCCTTGGCTGCATTTCCAATAACATACTGGCGTTTCGTCTCTTCTGCAATGTTGTAGCTCAAATCTGCACAATAGATCTCCACAGTAAAGACGAGGAGAGCTACAACACACGCACAAAAGTGAACTAAAAATCCGATTTCCATTTTTGGATAGTTGATTTTCTTAATGGTTTGTTTGCCAAACAGTAACTGTTAACTAATGCTGATAAAATAATTTTCTCAGCGTCTACGGACGTTTACTCCATTTTGTGTCGGGTTTATTTTTGCAGACAGAGCTGCAGATGAATATTTTAAATGTAGGAGGAGAGACGCATCACTCTGCACTCTTGGTGAATAGCGACACCCTGAGTATTTTTGTGTTCATTGCATTATTCATGTATTTTATGAAGAGCCGACAGGAATAAATAAAGCTATTTACAGTGGCATAACAACTAAGCTGATGACCTTTTCATAAAGTGCAATCTGAAAATATTAAAAGTAAACAGCTTCAATAAGGAAATAACACGTTTACAAACTAAATTCCAGAGTCAGAACATGCGCTGTCCGCGGGTGTGGTGCTGAAATCGAATACCTTTGTATAGAGAAAAAAAACATATTTTTATTGTTAATTTGAATAATAATAATAATAATTACATAGGATAATAATAATAATAATCTTTTATGGAGAAGCCCAAATTGATTTTTTTTTTCAATTTAGTTCAGTCCGGTAAATATAAATTGTAATAATAAAATACGATGTCTTGTTTTAGTCTTAAAGTGAAAGTTAATTCAATTAAATAATGCTAAAAAGTCTTGCAACAATTTGATGCAACTCCAAAGAAATACGCTAATTTAAATACGGAACAGCATTGGAAATTGTGAGAATGACCGATAAGGGTACAATGGCTCATTAACTAAATAAATTGTGTGAAATGTGTGAAAGATGCAACAGAATATCGGTTAAATAGCTAGCAAATATAAATGAATAAACTCTGCCCTTTTACATCGTTTTTTCTTCTGCAATAAATGGTTATCCAAGTTGCCTGAAATGAAAATCAGGGCAGAAACATAACTGACCTTTAGTAGCCTATATGGTTTTAAGGTCTGTTGTTAAAATGTGACTATTATATATTATTTTTTAATACATTCTCACTTCAATACCGAGACACAATGATATTGTAACTAACAATTTCCAAAGATTTATTTTTTAAAACATGCATAATCAAATTAGATTATTGGAATTGAAGTAAAACAAATGATTGCACATGAGCAAAACATTTCTTACCTCATTGTCATCTTCTGTAATGTCTAGTGTTATCATGCTCGGGTCAAAGTGTCTGTTGTGTTCCTGTTTCAGAGTACCTACAGCAGGAAGTGTGTTGTCATTATAAGATGTAACAAACTTGAAGTCACTGGTGCGTGAGCCTGTTGTTAGATACGTGTCGTAATTGTAAGCACTGCGGAGAGTTCCTGCACCATCCACCTCTGCATAGTTAGGAGGCAGATAGGCGCTGGGGACAGCGACCGCTCCATCAAACAACAGTCTGGGCTTTCTCCTGCGACAAACCTTCAGAACCAGAATCAATGTAATGAATGTCAAGAAGAAGGTTGACACGGACACTAATGCAATGATCAAGTATGATGTTAATTTGGAGTTGGTCTCCTCATAAGTCATATCTTTAAGTTCTGGAACTTCAGAAGGGTTGTCAGAAATTAGTAAATTTACAGCACAGGTTGTAGAGAGAGATGGTTGTCCGTTATCCTGCACTGTAATGATGAGGTTCTGCTTCATATTCTCAGATTCAGAAATGTCTCGTTGTGTTCTGATCTCACCACTATGGAGACCAATGCTGAAAAGGCCCGGATCAGTAGACTTCACAATCTGATAGGAGAGCCATGCGTTCTGTCCAGAGTCAGCATCCACCGCGATCACCTTTGAGACCAGAGAGCCTGAGAGAGTCGCTTTAGGGATCATCTCAGTCATTAGAGATCTTCCATCTGGAACAGGATATAATATCTGTGGAGAGTTATCATTCTCATCTGTTATGAAGACTTTCACAGTCACGTTACTGCTTAGCGGTGGAGATCCATTATCTCTGGCAACAACTTGGACTGTAAAGTTTCTGAACTGCTCATAGTCAAATGATCTTACAGCATGGATCACCCCTGTATCTCCATTAATAGATAAAAATGAGGACACTGGAACACCATTGACCTCACTGGATATCAGAGAGTAAAGTACAGTGCCGTTCTGTCTCCAGTCTGGATCATTTGCACTGACTGAACAAACAGATGTGCCTGGTTTGTTGTTTTCAGTCACATAAGTACTGTAGGACTGCTGCTCAAATACAGGAGGATTGTCATTCACATCTGAGATAGATAAATGAATTGTCATGGAGGTGGATAATGGTGGAGATCCTCCATCAGTTGCTGTGACTGTTATGTTGTAATCTGATTGTTTTTCTCGATCGAGAGTGTTTGTAGTTACTAGAGAGAAATAGTTTTTAACAGATGGGTTTAGTTTGAAAGGAACATTTTGCTGAACAGAGCAACGAATCTGCCGATTTTCTCCTGAATCTTTGTCTTGAACATTAATGATACCCACCTCAGTACCTGACGATGAATTCTCAGGTATTGGGTTATTCAAAGATTTCAGAATGATTCTGGGTGGATTGTCATTCACATCACTTATATCTATGATCACTTTAGCAGTTGATGATAATCCAGATGCATCTTGGGCGTGAACTACCATCACATATTTTTTTTCGTTTTCATAATCAATTTCTCCGATCAACAGAATTTTTCCTGTTGTCTTGTCTATAGAAAATAATTGTACAGCTTTATCTGATATCCTGCTAAATTCATAAGATACTTCCCCGTTTGGACCTTCATCAGCATCTGTGGCACTCACTGTGATTACTGATGTACCTGACGGTGTATTTTCAGGCAGAGTAACCTTATAAACAGACTGACTGAATACTGGTACATTATCATTAGCATCTAGAACAGTAATGTGTATGACAGCAGTACCAGATCTCTGTGGTGTACCACCATCAGTTGCTGTGAGTATCATATCTATCTCCTTCTGTTGTTCACGATCCAGTTCCTTTTCCAGTACGAGTTCAGCGTATTTTCCTCCATCTGCAGTATCATGTACAGTCAATATAAAATGTTCATTTTTCTGTAGTGAGTAGCTCTTCACTGCGTTATGTCCAATGTCTGAATCATGTGCCTCGTGCAACCGGAATCGCTGGCCTTTAACTGCTGATTCTCTGATCTCAAAGTTAATGCGCTCATTTGGAAATCGCGGTGCGTTGTCATTTATATCCTGAATTTGCAGTAATATGCGATGCACCTCAAGAGGATTTTCTAGAACAAGGTCATAACTAAGAATGCAGGGAATCTGAAAACCACAAAGCTGCTCCCGGTCTATTGTCTCTGCAACGATTAATTCTCCATTATTTAGATTAATATCACAATACCGTTTGATGTTATCCTCTGTGTCTATCCGAGCCTTTCGAGCAGATAATTGTTTAACAGTAATCCCGAGGTCCTTGGCTACATTTCCGATCACATACTGGCGTTTTATTTCTTCTGGAATATTGTAGGTGAGATCTGAACAATAAATTATAGGACAGACAAAGAGAGCCACGAAACACGCACAAAAAGGAATTGAAAATCCGTTTTCCATGTTTGAACAGCTGATGTTCCTTATAGATAATTTTCCCAACAGGGTTACCGCATGTTAATTTTAATAATTTTCTCAGCGTCGACTGACGATTACGCCACTTTCTGCTGGGTTTTTCCGAACAGACAGAGCTGCAGTTGTATATTAAATGTAGGAGGAGAGACACATAATTTTGCACTCTTGGTGAATAGCGACACTCGGAGTATTTTTTGTTCATTGCATCATTCCCTTGGTTTATTGAAAGCCAACAGAAATGAACCAATTTCGTTTTTTGTCTTTTTTTTAGAACAACATCTATTTTTAGGTGACTAAAATTGGAAAGGAACAGAAAAATGCCACGCCTTTAAAGCAAAAGACAGTGTGGCGATTCTATGCCTTTCGTTTAAGATCTGTGTTCTCTCTGGAGATAAAAATGGGCGAGCACTATTTACAGCGGATGGGAAAGAGTAATGTATTGCTCCCGCATCGCATTACGTAAACGGTTTCATATTAAAGAACTACACTACACGGATGTCATCTATCAATTAATGTGATACATTGTACTTACGTTCGCTCTGCTCTGTGCCGCTGCTGTGGAAAAGAGGTTAACTTGAAAAAGGTAGCCTACTGAACACGTTTTAATATGAGATTTTCTGTGTACTGAAGCGATCACGAATTAGATTGTGTAATATGAGGGGCTTGGCAGAGATGGTGCTGGCTAAAGTCTACCTAAAAAAGTGCCGTGTGACGCCACTGGCTAAAGCACACTGCACAGAGGTCTGTACAGGCGCTGTCCGCGTTCTGGTGCTGAATACTGATGACAAAACATAATTAAAACTTGACACATTGTAATTAGTAATAATTTAAAATAAAATCATAAACGAAGGCGATATGTTTTAATGTTTAGACATTCAATAGGCTAAGTTTTTATGATAAAACAATCTGTACTGTATCAGCCTCAATGTGACAAGAAATGTAAACTTTTTGCCACAAAACACGAAGCTTTTGTGTAGTAAAGAAACAGTTTATAGCCCCAACAAAAAGTTGACATTTGCAGGTTTCATAAAACATTATGAATGCAACGTTGTATTACTGTATATTGTGAATATCGTGTTATACATATACCAAACTCAAATTTTGCGTGCAAACGCCCAACATTTTTTTCTAAATACCACAGTCTCGTCAAGTTTTCTCATAAAAACAGTCAGTTATGTATTAAAGTAAACGTAAACAGTTCAGAAAGAAATCAGACGTGTGTCAGTATACTGTATTGATCCGTGCTTGTTCGGTCTTAAAGTGGCGGTACCCTCAAGAAATCTTCTTATGTGTGTGTCATTATGTTAATCAAACAACAGAAGACAAAAGTCAAAATAATTTCTGTCTATTTAAAAAATAATTATATTTAATTTAAAGACTGTTATGGTTGCATACTACTATTATACTTTATTTGTAACTTTATTCTTTTCTATTTTATATGCCTGTAATTTCTTGGTTTGTTGTTATTTTATTTTCCAAATTTCATTCCCCCCCCCCCAAAAAAAATGTTTCAATCGATGTTTTGGCTGATGTAATATTGACCTAATTTAATTCCAACATCAATATCCCGTGCGCGTGCTATTTGTAATTTACTTCCGCCGGCGCTGTTTCACTAATTTCAAGTCTTATTGAATCTTTTGGGAAAACTGGCGGGTTATCATTAATATCCTGAATTTCTAAAGCAACGTTGTGTATTTCTAAAGGATTTTCAAGAATTAATTTAAATAGCAAGAGATAAGGGGAGGTAGATCCACAAATCACATCAAGGTCGATCCTTTCCGAAACAAAAAGATTTCCAGAATCCATGTCTACTTCACAATACCGTCTATCTGGTAATCCAAACGGGCTTTGCGAAACTTTAAGCAATGGGAGTCTAAATTAAGATCCTTGCTTAGACTTCCAATAACGTATTTTGCGTTTGTTTCCTCCGTCACTGAATAACGAATATCAGCAACGGTAACGCAGAGGAGTAGTGATGCTAATAGCCATTTAATCCAAAAAAGATTAATAATAATAATAATAATTTATTACATTTATATAGCGCTTTCCTGCAGCACTCAAAGCGCTTTACATATGAAAGGGGATTCTCCTCAACCACCACCAAAGTGCAGCATCCACCTGGATGATGCAACGACATCCATATTGCGCCAGAACGCCCACCACACTCAATTAGATGTGCTTGCCATATTTTCTTGGTGCAAAGAAGTATACAATCGGATTGAAAACATTCCTCATAAAAAGCTGATTTGTGTAGGTCATGTACAACAGTGTTATTTCGACAAATGTTATCTGAATAGAAGGGCACCGCACCAGATGGGTGTGAGTTTATAATAAGTAGCGCTAGACAATAGTGACACTGTGTGGTTGCGATTTGGTGAATGTGTCGAAGTCCGTAAGGTTTTATGTTATGATGCACATCTTTATAGGCCCCTCATTTACAGGTATGTTTTTGAATAATTTGAAAAAAAAAAACATTTAGACGTAAACAGCTCATAACACTTGAATAAACATAAGTTGGAAAAAGAATGGAGAAACTTGGCACAGAAATCAAATAGACGACAGCTGTTCGTATTTACTTAAGATGAAATATGAATTTTTCAATGAATTTACAAACTTAAAACACACAGTATAATACAGTAGACGTTTTTACGCCCTATAAGTAGCCTACTCAGAGAAAGGGTTTATAGCATTATCTTCTTAAAACTCAACACATCCTACCTAAATTATTTAAGAATAGAGAGCGCGTTCTTTAGGTTCTTAGTGACCCATCAAGTTTAGTTAATTTATGACCTGTGTCTGACACTAGTGAGACTACTTACTACACCACAAACGCCTTTTCAGCACCATGGACAGAGCACTCCATTGTCACGGGACTACAGGAATTGAAAACTGGAGACATAAAATGTTTCTGTTTGATAAACTGTTTTAAAAGGTATTCTACATTCGATGCATAACAGTATTATATAAACATGTTTTAAATTAATAAAGCGTACGATGTAGACATATTATCCGAAAAACTTAGGCGATTCAAGTTGCTTCGTCTTTTCTTTTTGTGTCAAAATACATCAAATTATCAAAACTAAAGCTTTAAATGATCAAAAGCAGACAAATTCAATCAAGGTACAAGCTATTTTTTTACTGCACTTCTACCACCGCATTCATAGATGTCGAGACTGTTGCAACTACCCCTTATCTCAACATTGATTTAAAAAAATGTCATAATAAAATAATACAACTAATTAATTAAACATAATAAAAATATCGATTAATAAAGAACCTTTTCAATAGCCAGGTACTCCTATTTTTTAAGTAAATACAGTCAGTCCTTTTACAGCCTTTATTTGATCTGTTCGATTCTGAAAACGCACAACAGGGGTCTATACCTGTTCAGTTCGTATTTCAGTAAAGTTCAATGTCTTGATTTTGATATAAAAAATGTTGCAATTCAAAACTAATTGTTATTTTGGCTTAAAAAAGTTGACATACATCATAAATTCAAGTTGAAATTGTTTAACTTAAAAGTTAAAGTTACAGAAACATATGTGTTGATTTGACAAAAATGCTGCCAATTTTTTACAGTGACTTTGTGTTTAACTTTGTGAAGATCCTGTTTGTACAAAATAAAACATTACATTTGCAAAATTATGTTAAATAATTTTTTTATTAAATATTAATTAGACCTAAAGTAGAATCGGCATAAGATGAGAATTCAATTTTACGTTTAAAGTGATTATAATAAAGAGTAACCTAATCGCCATTACATTGTTGCACAAACCAGTTTAGGGCAATGATAATTTGATTAATTTATTTAGTCCGAATATTTCATTTGAACCCATTACCCTGCGTTTAGCACCATGCTCTGAATAAGCTATCACTGTAATTATTACATGCACAGAGAGCGAAAATCAAAACCACAGATGATGCTTCAATACTTATGAAAGAAAACTTTATTTGTGATTTATAAAGAAAACACATTACCATATTTCATAAAGTAATATAAAATAATAAACACCATTACACTTATGATCAGGTGTACAAAATTTTTGTCCAACAGATTTGCACCGTCAAAGTCAAAAGCATAGCGCCACCTTGGCACTGGATGAATTGATATTTACTACACACAAGCAGAATACATAGACCCTTTTTATAATCTGTTTTATCATTTTGACCTTTTTGTAGTTTTTTTTCTTTTCTTTTTTTAATGGGGGAGGTTTATATTTATAGGGACGTATGAACTGGTTCACATTACAGTGTTATTGATTTCAAAGCCTAGCACAAAACATAAGATCCTTTTAGATTCGAAAAGTATAAGGTAAAAAAGAAAAGAGTATCAGACCATACACTACAGCATTACATATACTAAAATGTTCATGTCATTTGACACAGAGCCAACACTGTGTGTGTTATTTGAAGCTCTGTGTGTTTCTCTGTATGTACAGTACGAAATTAGTGTGTGTTTGCGTATGTCTGAGTGAATACTTATGTCTACATAATTTAGCAGAGATGATACACACCCCCAGTTCCATCATAAATGAGAAAAAATAATTCTGAAAAAACTTTTATATCTATACATATATAATTTCGATTTAACTGCGTTTAACATGCAAACAGTCACTTGGTGATCTGACAGCACTGAAGCACACCTGAAGGTGTGTCTGTGTGGGTATGTCTGTGTGTGTGTAATAAGATGATACAGTCTCATAGCAGCGCAAACATATTCTCCTTTACAGAACAGTATTTCTACATACTAGACATAAGGAAAAGTATGGCGAGGCAACAGGAACTGAAGCATGTCTGAATGTTTTACCATTCACATTATTTACATAAGTCAAATCAACACTCTGTTGTTAAGCTATGATTTACCATTGCTTTGTACAGTAGAAAAACTTGGTACTGCCACCATTGTGGTCCTCTCAACCTTATCCACTCCCAATTTAGACCAATAAGCACCATATACTGAACCTAGACATCCTAGCATCTACACAAGCAAGACTGCATAGTCCATGGTGTTTCCACGGCCATAGGGGCACAAAACACTTGTGCATGTAAGTGTGCTTATGTTTCCGGTACAAGTGTAGTCTTGGAGTGACATTACCATTTTAGCTCTGCACAAGCTTGCTTTAACAGAGACCTCTGGTTCTTTTTGTAATGTTGTACTATATAACCCACCAGGGGGCAGTACTGGCATGGGACTATGCACAAACAGTGGTACATGGAGGTGGGCAACATCAGATAACATACAAACAGAGGGTATTAGGACACATAGCTGGACTAAGACGAATGGGGGGTCCTGAAATGATTTTGTATTATTTTACAGACTCTAAGGTGGTCTTGTGGTAACCTAAGCTGTATAGGATATGGACAGCCTGCAGTTCCTATTCAGGCATTTCTTAGTATGTGCAGCAGAGAGCAAGAAACTCAGGAGTACTCAAGAGTTTTGTGTGGGTAGCTCTAAGCACATCATTGTTTGTGTTTATACAAACCACAGATGTGCAAGATTTTTATATTGTATAAGCGTAGATACACTTGCTTTTATAAAATATATTAAGTAAAGCCCTGTTATTCTGAAGTTTAGGCGTTAGTTTAGGGACAGGACAGAAGCGGGCGTGGGCGATTTCCCATTGTGTTGGGGCGGTGTGTGTGAACGAATGCAAGTGTGGTGGATTACACTGCTACATTCCTGCATATGTCTGAAGTTATCATTTAATTTAAATCTGCTTTAACATAAGTAAGAAAGCAGCCTTTTGAATACATACACACACCATTTGTACCTAGCTCTGATGAAGCTGCAGGTAAATGTTTGTCTCTTTCTTTAAAAAGCTTTGTTTTCAGCAGATCAAGGCATGAGACTGGGTCAAATGAGGATGTGTTCTTCCTCTTGGAAAGTCAAAGGCAGGAAGAGAGTCCGAGAATGCCACTCTTTGAATAGCATGAGAGTTCATATCCAGTTTACCTGGAGATTTGTTAAACCCTTTTAAAAGAGGAGAGGGACTTGACTCATCGTGGTCGAAAATGTCATTTACAAGATTCGAGTGGGATCGGATTACATTTTGCAGACTGAAGTGCTTTCTTGGACAAGTTTCAAGGGTCAGTACTAGGAAACAGCCAATCAGAGTCACAGAAACATGTTTCGTAGGTTTATTTTGTAATTATTTACACACATCCTCTTCTGGCCAGGACTGGACATGTTGGACATGGTGGTTATGGTAGCTGAGTGGTCAAAACCACTATAAGAATGTTTTCCTCTCTTAACATTTTCAATATATATTTGGTTTTATATTTCTGTCAACTTTTGCTACAAACATATCTTGATAGCTCTTATGTTGGTAGCCCGTTCTTCATTAGTCATCTCCATCATCTTTTCCTTTATCCTTCTTGTCTTTCTTTTCCTTTTCCTTCTTCTTCTTTTTCTTCTTTTTGGACTCTTCCTTCTTTCCAAAGGTGATGAACTCGCCCTTGTCATCTACGGCACCTGGGTCCTGTCGGATGGAGATGATGGCAGGAGAGCCGGGAATTATGAAGGCTTCAGGGGGGATCTCTCCTGGCTTCAGAGCTTGAGGAGGGCCGTAACCAGGGCCGGCACCATAGCGGAAACTCCAGCTGTTACTGTTGATTCCGGCTCCAACAGGAGGGGACAGCTGTCCCTCTCCCTCTCCATCTAAGAGAAAAAATTACATTTATTACAGTTAGATATTATAGCTTTTATCATAAGGAATTTACGGTGCATTCAATAAATTAAAGGCGGAGTGGACGATATCTGAAAAACGCTTCGGAAAAGAGAGTCGGGCCGACTATCAAAACACACTTGTAGCCAATCAGCAGTAAAGTGCGTGTCTACTAAACGACATTGTTGCCTGGGTTGTGTATGTGTGGGGCGGGTCTATCAACAGAAGGTCCAGATTCTATAGGTATAGGGTCGTGTTTGTGTGATTTCAAATGTCAACATTGGCTTTCAGATATCATGGACCCTGCATTTAACTTGTGTGTTCTCTGTGATTCAAATTACTGACCTTGGTGCTCCTCTATTACAGGAACATCTCATTTTACTTTTTTATCTTCTAAACCTCAAAATATTTCAATTTTATTTATATAACGCTTTTCACAATTGCTCATTTGTTCCAAAGCAACTTTACATTAATAAAAACAGAGAAAGCACAAAAAAATCAGAGAACAACAAAAGTTGCAAAATACAGCTGTTAAAATTAAATCATACTAGTGAGTGGAGTATTAATGTAATGTATAGAAGAGAGCTCTAAGTTAAGCAAATGTCAGCTGTGTCCCAAGGGGTTGAAAAAAAAATCCTAGGAGAAAAACCCTGTCGAGAGTCAGACCCAGCCAATCCTATAGAAAATATACTATATATTAAATAATATATTATAAAATATTATAGGAATTAGACATTTTAATAATAAAATAGAGAAAGTGGTTGGCAATAATAGGCAATCCTATAGAAAATATACCATATGTTGAATACTGTATTATAAAATATAATTATTAAAACAAGGAAATAAATGGAAATATAGTATTACTGCTTTTTTGTAAATATTTTTTCATGAAAAGTGCTGCAGCATTATTACTTTTTTAAATTTTATTGTATTGTATTTTCCTTACATACAAATCTTTGATATTTACAAGCAGGTTAAATGTACCACAATAATACACAGATGAGAAAATTTTCGTATGAATTAATCATTTTGCACTATGTTAATTATTGTACAGAAAACATACAATATCCTAATATTTCTATATCTTAAATATTTTAAAGTAAAATATAAAAACAAGTGATGTTTAAATGCACAAAAAAACCTTTGCGGCCTTATTTTTTTTTAAAACAACTCAGATTTACATGTCATTTCAATTTAATATTATTTCTCTTGACAAGAGATGAGTTGGTACAACTTATAAAATATAGTTATAAAATGAGAGTTGCTACAACTTATAAAATTATAAAAAGTCAACATTTTATAAGTTGTAGAAACTCATCTGTATTTATAACAACTCAAGTCTAGTCAAGATAAATAATATCATGTTGAAATTCCTTGTAGATCTGAGTTGATTCAACCAAAAATAAAAATAAGGCAGCAAATAATTTTTTAAAGACCTGCACACGCTGCTGATCTGTGCTTAATAGATTGAGAAAGTCTTTTAGTTTTTCACTCTTTTAGTCTTTTATGCTCGATATGAATTGGATAGTTATAAGAGATCTGTCAGCGGTCCATGAGTGTGAGACCGCTACGGTCCATACAAATGACCCAGTTACTAACTCTATGTCCTTGGGACATAAACACCCAACCCCTGGTTTCTATAAAAGGACTACACCTGCAATACTATAAGTACTTTGGATGAAAAAAAGCATCTGCTACATTTCTAGAATCCTTCAAATAAATGCCCCAACCATATAAACATCTAAACCAATGTACACATTTGGTCACACTTAAATATATTTCTACATAAAAACTAGTGCTGTAGAACAGAGTTTGACAATTGGAGTATGCATGAAGGCATTTTGGATTTGCATAAATTATTTTGCTCACAGGTAATACAGACACACTTATAATCACTTCATGGACTTATATAATACATCATATATATGTAATGTTAATGTTTTAAGTGTACAGACATAACTGAGTATAGAGATTGAAATGTATGCACTTATGTATCTTTATAGGAGCAGTGCTCTTTGCCACACCAGAAAGTCAATGACCTACTTTGATTTCTGTGTTTTATTTATATCTAACCGTAGCCCTAAAACATAATTCCATTTGTTTTTTGGTACTAAAGGATTATGACAGTACCACACAGCTTACTTTAATAAATGCAAAATCTCTCAGGGATTATCCATTTTATGATATTCTTCTTAAATGAATCTCCACACGTGGATTGTTGTGTGTCTATGCATGTGTGCAGTACTGGGTTCAGTATTAATCTATTTCAGGCAGATCCTTAAATTTAGATGCATCAGGTCCTAATGTAAGCAAAAACCCCTTCTTAGACACTGATTCATTCTAAATAACGTTGAAAGTCTTGACCATCCTTAAAACTATCCACCTCCAATGTGTCTATAAAAACAGATGGCACAGCAAAGATGTGAGGCTCTGCGCTTGACTGATCACATTTGCCTGAGAAGGTCAAATATCATGGTTTTGAAAGTAGAGTTTACCATAGATCTTAAGCAAATAACTTGTGAGCTTGTGTAATATCGATGCTTGCATGAGTTTGTGTGTTAAATTGGATGGGGGCTAGACACATCACTTTGTTACCAATGTGACCACAAGAAACAATGTTATACCCATGGTTACTTCACCTACGCTTGATCAGTACTAATCTATACGATTTTAGCATGCCATGGTTATTTGTCAAATTATGTATATACAAAGCACCAGCAAGTTTGTAAACACCACACCCCTTTTTGCACCAACCCTGGTTATTATGGTTTAAGGTGGTTGATAGCCATATTTTTAGTGTGCATTATTTATTATATTTAACACAAAATTTAGATCTGTATTTCACATTCAAAAGGGGTATCAATGCTGCCAAGGTGTTTCAGGGTCAGATGTGCTATTTTTGGTCCATCTAGCCCACTTTTTTCCCCATCCGTTTTTCTGATCCTCTACCTCTACCTTTTCTTTCCCTTTACACACCTTGCTCATTCTTCCATTTTAAGTATGAACGGTTGCCATGGAATCCTCCTCCCCCATCCCTACCCGCCCACTCTCAGCTGCTGCTGCTACTGCTGCAGTATAAGATTCACTGTTGTTGCCTAGCAACAAGTCACACAGTGTTTCCTAGCAACAGGACCACCGGAGGGGTCTACCAATCCTAAACCTCTATGCATCTCCAACCTCCGCATCCCCCTCTCGGTTTCAGCACCATTCATTTATTCATCTTTCTCGCTCTCTATTACTTGCCATCTCTCTATATTACACTCTTTATCTTTTAAACAACTCTTGGTATAGCATCTTCATATATCAGATACTGTTCTCTGCAACACATTCTATCCATGTCTCATTTCCCTTCTAATTTCCTCAAGGCTCTTTTCTGTTTCTCCTATTGCACTGCCTTCATCTGCACAACGGCTAAACCCGAGCTCATACAACACACCTGCACTCGCTCAATAATAGCACATTAGCCTGCAAATACAGTAACTAGAGCACCCTATTTCAGGGAAGAGTGAACTGATTTTTTTTTTTTTAAGTCTATCATATTTTACTCAGGAGAACGGTGCATGGTTTGTCGTTCCACTTCTCTGCATCCTGATATAGAAACATTGAGTTCCTCTGTAATGCTCATGCTTGCTTTCCTTCCATGCATGCTATTTACTTTTCATTTTGTCCTCCATTGTCTAGTTCACCTCGGCTATATAAGCCTGTCAAAATCTCTGCCATCCCATACCCAGGAGACCTGCCACTGTCCTTTCATTACTCTAATGGCACATTAGACTGATCAGCCCCCGTCTATCTGGCTGATCTTTAAGGCGACTCACATCTAGTAATGCAAATTTAATAAGCAAACCTCAGACAGGCCTACAGCATCACAATATTTAGCAAACCTCCTGATTTTCAAAATGCATTCAAAAAGTTAAAAGATACCGATATCCGAGCTTTGCAGATTGCAATTGTTACCCAAAATAAACCCATCTGGTTCATTGTGTCAACTAATGATTAGACGTTTATGTTTGCCTAATTATGTGTTAGTCTTTGGCTGGGCCAAAAATGCCCACTTGAGAGACACAGCACTTAATTACAATGAAAGCCTTTCAGGGGATTGGCTTTGTAGCTTTGATATTTACTTATATGCAGCACTGTGTTTTGCTAAATAAAGCAAATAAGAATATACTAGATCTTTGATCCGCCACTGGTTTACAAGAGGTCATTGAGTGACAAAAAAGCCTAAAATAATTGTGCACTAACTTGGATTGGAGATCTTTCTGTGCATGGAGAGCAGGAGACTTCCTCAACTGCTTTCTACTTTTGCCTTACACAGGTTATTTTAATCATGCATGAATTCATGTCAGTGTGAGTCGGCTTCGATTTGGGTCAAAGCTGAAGGTATTTTGGTTGGCCTTGATTTACACTAAGTTTCTAAATCAGCATATGCATTAGGCGTATTAATTCGAACAGATGTAAGAGGTTGATTAACATGATAATTTCGCTAGAACGAAAATGATTTCAGATTAGCGAGAGCGTGAAGTTCTGTTAGATGCTGTTGATGTTGTCAGTTTCGGTTGATTAACATTTAATGACAGTCAGCAGTGTGTATGTGTGTGTGTGTTTCTTTAGGATGTGACCTCACCTGCAGCACTGGACACCGTTGGCCAGTTCTGGACCAGCATGCCTTGCGCCCCCTGCATGACAGCTGATGCCTCTTCCATATGCACAGAACTGAAAAACAAAAAATATGTGTCATTTTCGGTTAACTTCCCGAACCTAATAGCATTTAAAAATAAAACCAATGGAGACATTTTGAACATGAAACATTAAAAGCACAGTGTATGATTTTTGAAAAACACTTTTTAAAAGGGAGTTGGACCGACTACCAAAACACACTTGTATGCAATCTTCAGTAAGTGCCATGTCTCCTAACCGACATCGTTGTCTGAGTTGCGTATGTGTGGGGCGGGTCTATCAAAAGAAAAGAGTCTATTGGGGTAGGGACGTGTTTGATTTAGGTGATTTTAAATGTCAACATTGGTTTTCAGAGATCATGCACCCCTCCTTTAAAGGGACACTTCACTCATTTGCATTAGGCTTTGTATAGTTAGAACCCCAGTCATGTTTTTGAATGGTCGTGCATCATTTCCTCAGTTGCCGCTGAGACAGGAGAAATACAGATTTCAGTGTTGCACTTCCTTCTTATAATGATGTAAAAATCATCATTTTGCATCATTGAAAAAAGGAAGTCCAATATCTTTGTTGAGGGGGTGAGACTACAAACACTCCTTACCTCGGTCAGATAGGCACCAAATTGTAAATGCATGTTACATGTCGACTACAAATATGATGCACTTTCAATAAAGATTAATGTTTCTACCGGTGAAATACTCCTTTAACTAATTATGAGTTTAGGAGCATTAAAGTTTAATTTTAATAATTTTTCTCAAAGATATCAAAGTTATATGTTCCCACAATGTTCTTTACATTATGCAGCATTGTTTTATGTAAAAAATAGTAAATCACCAAAAATTACTTTATTTGATAATGTCTGTAAAGACAAAGCTACTTTTTTTCACCCTGAGATATGGTTTGGTTTGTGCGATAATTCCTGGCTAGTGTGAGTGTCTCTTTGTTTTAGCTGTTTGGCCCTAAGGTGTGTGATGCCGTGCTACGGAGTATGTGTGATCTGATGTGTCTGTGTATGAGGTGACATGTGTGTGGTGTGTCGACTGTCAGAGATTGTTATAGTACATTGTCCCTCCATGTTGCCTAAACCTCAGACGCCTGGAAAGCAGATGACTTCTATTTGAAAAGTCATATCTTGTATGGACTGTATTCATTTTTTCAGTTGTCAGCATCTCTCTTCCCCCTACTAGTATACGCAGTGCCCTGGTCCATAATCTGATTCCCCTAATACATTGTTTACTTCCTAAAACATATTTCTCTTTTCTCTGTTTCTCTCTCATTCTGTCAGCAGGCCATGTATAACATATGCCTTGGAATCTGCAGTAGACAGTTGAAGATGCAGTACGTACTTAAAATTTCAACGAATGCGCACCCTGGAGCTGCGAGTATGCATTACGTTTAAAGGGACATTCCATTTTCTATATACACTCCTTCGCAACGGCCTTCAGCTTTCAGAATGGCTCGGTGTGTGTATCGTCATGGAAACCACGATCAGACAAGCACCCACATAATCGGCAAGAGTGTGAATTTTGCCACAGCACTCCTATACATTCATTATGAATGTACAGCCACGAGTAGCAAAAAGGAAGTGGGTATAGTGGGGCATCTGCAATGCAGCATAGGGTGTGCCCTGCCTCTTAGAGTCCAGAATTCAGATCCTGTGTTAGCATGATGGATCTTTCTGAATCTCTTAAAGATAACTTTTAGTAACTTTCTAGGCATTTTACACGGTGGTGAAGAAGTTAACACATTAAAACTTCTGGTGTTGATAAACCTCTAGTGTCAAACATCTGGTGTCATTAAGAAAGCTAATGAATAAATAATATATGTTTAACAAACAAACGAATAAACAAACAAGTACAGCAATGTGATTTACTTTATCAGCAAGACACTCCAAGGACCCAGACAATGTGTGAACCTGAAAAGGTCTCATATTTCAGATGGCTGTTAACAAACCTCTGTTGCCAAATAGTCTATTAAAATCAAAGCACTATAAAATATAACCATAGCATTTAGAATTGTAGTATTTTCTATATAATTAATCATTTTATAGATAGAAGTGAAGAACCTCTGTGTTGTGTTTGATCAGGGGTCCCCCAAAAGCTTCCAAAGGTCCTCAAAAAAATTCAAGAGAAAAAAATAAAGCAAAAATTTTTCAAACATGCTGTGTAGCCAATTTTTAGTTTGTAAACAATTTATTTGTCTTTATAATATCAAAATTACTATTTATTTAACAGTTAGAGAACGATCACACCAAACGAGTTCTAAATGCGCATAAATGCAAGGCGTGCCATTATTGGGTCTCTTTAGCGCAACTTTTTATATTGCTAAGCAACCACCGAGGCAGCTGTCCTGTCAATAAAATTTTGAAGCGTGAGTGCTCTTTTGCTGTTAACAGTCATATTAGCAGAAACTTTAAAAAGAGGGCACTTGATCAGACCTTGATCGAGGATGAGAGGTGCACAAACACACATTGAAAGTGCAGTCTCCAGTGGTTCCGAGCAACTGTAAACCTATGCCACCACAACTTAAGGCCCGCCTCTTTTCTCATTTGATTGGACAATGGAAAAATAAGGGGTTTATCACACCAAACGCACTTTAAACGCTTGGAAACGCAAGGCGCGACGCACTGCCTTTTTTTAAAGAGCAGTGTGATGCATTTTTTATATTGCTAGGCAACCACAGAGTCAGCTGTCTTGTCAATCAAATATTGAAGCGTGAGCGCTCTTTTGCTGTTAGCTGTCATATTAGCAGAAACTTTAAAAAGAGGGCGCTTGCTCTGACCTTGTTTGAGGGTGAGAGGTGCACAAAAACGCAGGAGAGAGAGCGAGTGAAGTCTTCAAAACAACTGTAAACTTCCCTCACCACAACGTAACGCCCGCCTCTCCCGTCATTCGTAACGCCCGCCTCTCCCGTCATTCGATTGGACAATGGAAAGACGCGAATGACGTCTGCTTTTTTCCGCTCTCAGCAATCCTTCAAAAACGCATGCTGCGACCGGCGGCAAAAAGCGCAAGGTGTTCGGCACGCATAAACAGCTCGCATACGCTCACTGCCCATAGAATATAATTCAAAAAGGCACCTGCAACCACCATAAATGCGTTTGGTGTGATCAGCCCCTAAGTCTGGTGCTTTTTCATGTGGATCGCTCCTGTAAAACCACCTGGCACAGGAGGCGGCCAAAGCGCAAGCGCAGAACGCTCATTGCTCATAGAAAACCATTCAAAAAAGGCACCTGCCACTGCCATAAACACGTTTTGTGTGATCCGCCCCTTATACATTTTTCTATACACAAAATTTAGTTGTATGGATATGTATTTTAAGAAAGGGGTCCCTGGCTAAAGGTTCATTATATATGGGGTCATAAAGTTTGAAAACCCCTGTGTTAGATTATCAACCATGTTATAAGTCTCACATAATTTAAGTGTTCCTTTAGCTGGTACAGGAACACCAAGGCCATAGTTTATATATTCTCAGGTAACATATGGGCTGAATAAACTTGAACCCCACTATAAATAGCTTTGAATAATAGGATCTGCCATGTGTAAAAGTATTAAAAGACCTGCTTCTCCCACCACAGAAAAAGTAAGCGGATTCATCCCTTTGCATCACTGGATGACACTAAAAACTTAAGTCATGCCTTTATTATTTATGACTCCTTATCAAGATATGTACTAGACTGTATAAGATCCTATATTGTTAATTTCTTTGGCCAAATCCTATTCAATCAATCAGAGTTGTCTTGAGCATGTATGCCCTAAAAATTTCAAACCTTTAAAGGAATAGTCTACTCATTTTCAATATTAAAATATGTTATTACCTCAACTAAGAAGAGTTGATACATCCCTCTATCATCTGTGTGCGTGCACGTAAGCGCTGGAGCGCTGCGACACTTCGATAGCATTTAGCTTAGCCCCATTCATTCAATGGTACCACTCAGAGATAAAGTTAGAAGTGACCAAACACATCAACGTTTTTCCTATTTAAGACGAGTAGTTATACGAGCAAGTTTGGTGGTACAAAATAAAATGTAGCGCTTTTCTAAGCGGATTTAATAGAGGAACTACATTGTATGGCGGAACAGCACTTTTGGGAGTACTTCAACACGCCTGAAAAATCCGCTCCCCTTCTCCCTCTCATAATGGGATAGGAAGGGTGTTACTGCGCCGAGTCGAAGTACTCCTAAAAGTGCTGTTCCGCCATACAATATAGTTCCTCTTTTAAATCCGCTTAGAAAAGCGCTACATTTTATTTTGTACCACCAAACTTGCTCGTATAACTACTCGTCTTAAATAGGAAAAACGTTGATGTGTTTGGTCACTTCTAACTTTATCTCTGAGTGGTACCATTGAATGAATGGGGCTAAGCTAAATGCTATCGAAGTGTCGCAGTGCTTACGTGCACGCACACAGATGATAGAGGGATGTATCAACTCTTCTTAGTTAAGGTAATAACATATTTTAATATTGAAAATGAGTAGACTATTCCTTTAACCAATTGAAATTAGATGAGAACTTTTTAAATGCTGTTCTATATATTGGACGCACACACGTATCCATGGTTACACGCCTCACCCGAAGTTAACTCCTACTGTGTTCAAAACAGCCTACTTCCATACTATATAGTAGATGAAAAGCAGAGACGAGTACAGTATGTGCGAATTCATAGTATTGCAAAAACAGTATGCGAAAAGTAACCGAATGACCTACTACTCCCGGTAAGTTCCCGAAGTGGTCATTCGATGGACGCTTTACTATCCTGTGAGCCCCCAAGAGAGGAGTTATCCAACGAAGAAGAAGAAGAAATGGCATCCAAAAGTGGTACAAGGCTCTATTTAAATGCAAATACATATATTCACGATATCTGAAAAACCCTTTATAAAGAGAGTAGGGCCAACTACCAAAACACACTTGTAGCCAATCAGTAGTAAGGTGCGTGTCTACTAAACAACATTGTTGCCTGGGTTGCGTATCTGTGGGGCAGGTCTATCAAAAGATGGTCCAGATTCTATTGGGGTAGGGGCGTGCTTGTTTAAGTGATTTCAATTATCAACATTGGCTTTCAGAGATCATGGACCCTACCTTTAAATTGCACTAGTTTAATGTCATTCCAGTTAACTACTAACTTGCTGTTATGACCACTTATGTAACGTGATGTATAAACATGGCGAATGTAGTACATCTAAATTCATTCATACTATCCATATTAATACTATATAGTACCTACATTTTTAACGGTCAAACAGTAGATACTTTATGTAATTCAGTACCTATTGTTACAGTATGCGATTTCAGAAGCAGCCGCTGTGTTTGTTTATAAGTTTGGCTAGTGACTAATGGCGCTTTTCCATTGCATAGTACCCCACGGTTTGGTTTAGTTTAGTTTGGGTCGGGTCAGCTCACTTCACTTTGGCGTGGTTAGCTTTTCCATCGAGTTTGGTATCACTTCGGAGTGGGAGGGATTATAGGCGTGTCGTTATATTTACGCTGCCTACTGCTGTGACATCATACACGTGAGAGCGTTGTTGTACATTCCCATACATTAATTTATTTATCAGTCAGCCACAAAATTAAAATTGACCACCACAAATAGATGTTTGCACATCGCGTTTATAACTACCTCTGTCTCACATGACAGTTTCTGTTCAAACACCGCAGCGTCAGTCGACGGCACTCTGCTGAGCCTCATTGAAGTTGCATTTAACCATATAATGCTGACGTGCTCGTCGCGAATGTTCCGCCACAAACTGCAAGTTTGGAAAAAACTGTTATGGTGTTCCTGATTCTCAACTTGTGGATGTTTTTCATCGCTAAAAAGGAGTATGGGAACTTATAGCAGAGCACAGATGACAACATGTTTGCTCGAGACAGCGCAAGCTAGCTAGCACAGGTAAAACTATATATCTACATTATAGCGATGACGCTGTAGTGACGATTTTCTCAGACCAATCAGTGATCTACTGTGTTTTCGCGTCACGTTTGGTATCAGCTCGGGTTGCTTGGAACCCCAACCGAGGTGGTACGAAAAAAAGTATCGGGTACTACGTACTGCACCCAATGGAAAAGCTCCAAAAAGAAAGACCCGACCCAAACTAAACCAAACCGTGGGGTACTATGCAATGAAAAAGCGCCATAAAATTACCTCATGAACAAATACCTTGTCAGAAAGGCCTATTCATAACCTGGTTTTATTATTATTATTATTATTATTATTAATTTATTTAGTTTTTCTTTACTTTCAGGGTAGATGTGTAGGATGTTTATTAATTGATAGTAGGCTATTACCGATTTTAAGTAGTTCATAATCTTTGTACATCTATTTTATGATATGTTTTTTATGTGCTTTGTGTTTTTAAGGTGCCATATAAATAAACCGTGACCTGAAAAGTACTGTGCGAAGAGAGGTTCGCAGCCAGGCAAGAATTTAAGAATCTATAAAATTGCATACATTAATTTTACACAACGTTACTTTAGTGTAGTAGTTGATATGATTTGAACTAAGATAATTTACTGGTTCTTTATTTTGGTTGTTATTAGAAATAATCTACTCTGGGGGACTCTGTTGTCATTAATTCTTTGTGGAAGTCTACCGGAAGTTGCGTTTTGGCCACGAAAGCCATTTGTTAATGTTGTTGCAGCTGAAACCATCTATAAAAGCAGCACTTTTCCAGTAATTTTGTAAATGTCATTATTACTGAAAATAAATCAGTTTTATGTCTTACTATTGCTTTTTACATGTTTTATCATCTTACTCTGTTTATGTATTTTCTCACTGCATTTCATGTTTGATGCCCTGTGGTGCTACTGCTCTGAATGACCAAAGAAGTTTAATCTGAAATGGCCCTTGTGTGTACTGTCGTCCCTTGTGTATATCACACCACACCAAGCACACAAAATCGCACAAACTAAAAAATCCCAGGAGATAAGCCCACAGGCTAGCGCATTATTATCACATAAAACAGACATCCCATCACCCTTTGAAAACTGTATGCGTGTGATGGGAGGGGTTCTCTTTATGTGCTTGTGTGTGTACGTGTGAACAGTTTGAAAGTATTTTTAGGCTTAGCGATGACTCATTTTGTCAGTATTTGTGCATCTAAATATTTCTCCTGAGATTAGACTCGCGATTGTTTTGTGTGCGTGCATAAGCTGACACGCTCGTCTCATCAGCTAGCTTGTCCTTTATGCTGGGTGGTCCTATCTGCTGTGGAAAATGCTGATGACCTACATACTGTACTCAAGATCACACTGCAGACAGCCACTATGTCAAAGAAAGGCCCCAAGCAAACGCTTCAGAGCATGTGTTTGTGCATTGAAGACAGACAGAGCACAGTTGGTCCATTGAGGAAGGCACAGGGGGTCAATAAGGAGTCGGGGAGCTTCTGGTGATCATGGGTCTGGTGTCAACATGACTACTTCTAAGTATTCACCCTATTTTGGACCTTATATTAGTTTTACAAGTACAATATTTTCTTGTTTGCAATGAATCAGACTGCAACTTTTAGCTAATAAACCAAAATTGACACAAATCTGTAAGTTCAAGTGAAGCAGTAACACTATCACTTTAAAATGTTAAAATATGCATTTATAAATTCATGTGAACAATAGATTACTGAACTACAGAATGTCCATGTAGTTGCTCAATTGTCTTATAAAGCAAGAGATTAAACAAGTTTTTAATAATTCCTCCTAAGCTACTGAAAAAGGCAGGGGTGGGAGTCCAACAGCTCAAAGGAAACTGTAACTCTTTTAGGACTTTATTATCAGCAAAAGTGCTTACCTCTGCACTCCTGCCCTCAGCGACGCAGAGTAACGCCAGTCAGCATTCGGCCCTTTTGGCTGGAAAGAGAGAGAGAGGAGGAGAGATGAGGTATTGGAATAGGAAAGAGGTCAGATATATTCTCATCAATAAATCATAATGCTCTGTGTCTATGTGTGTGCGTTGCATTTTAATGTGAGCCGCATCTGGAAAAAATACAGGACCACTGAGACAACAATTGGCACTAAGCCATGGCTCATGACTTGCTGGTGTGTGTGTTTTCAGTGTTCATAATAATAATGCACATGGAGTTTCTTTATCGTTCATCTAATAACATACGCAACCCATTATCACACACACATTTTAATTACCCATCGCCCCTCCTCTCAAGATAAACCCACCGCCCCCAAAACATCTTTCTATTGTCCTAGCATCCGCTCCACTCCCACTGGTACCCGATGATTTCATCCCAAGATACCAGCTGACCTCATGTAAATTGATACTTGAGCATTTTCTGCCCTCAACCACAAAAACTGAACCAATCAGTATAGGGCTAACAAGATGACCATTTACCTTGTAATATAATACACAGAGAAGATTGGCTCCAGAATTTTACAGTGAATGCATTTATTGGTCTCGCAGCGAGAGCCCAGGCATGTTGTGTCAGAGCTCTTTTTATATTTTCCCTAGTAAAATAAAAAAACTGGGTTGGGGAATATGTGAATGGATGAGGCTTTAGAAAATGGCCCAGATAATTTGAATAAATAACATTCTTTAATCAGGTGAATTCAGGGGGGAGAAAGTGCGTGCAAAGAGACTCTCCCGTTCTCGCACAATATAATTTGCAGGGCTGAGAAGCAAAAGCTGAAGGTTAATTTCATTTCTGGATCTCTTATCTTGGACATACGGCCTTTGCTCTTAAATCTTCAGCAGTGTCGACTGCTGCAGTGACTGTTTTGGCTCTCACAACCACCAAATCTAAAAGGATATGATGCCTCTTCCTGCAAGCTCTACAATTTTTCTAATGCACAGAGATTTCGATTTTTTTGTTATTTAAACCATCTGCAACACCCCCTCCCGTAAGCCATCAGGACACACCGCCTTTAGATCATGTTCTGGCTAATTAAAACACATTTCACGAATCCATGGCTCACAAAGTGACACCAACTACACAGCAGCAAAAACAGACCAATGGAACCTAAGCAAATCCCTATGACAGCAAATGCACAAGCACTTTATTAAACCTGAGCTAGCAAACTATGTTGTGATTGAGATTATTTGTTCTTTAAAAAGTATATAATTCACTTAAATGAAAAAAATTGCACCAACAAAATACTTTGATGTTATAAATAAATGTTGGACTAAAGACACATGAACTGGCTGGCAGCTACTTGAGAAGGTCTTGATGTTTGATACTAATGTGGGTTGAAGTGAAGACCTGTGTAAAGCTGCATTAGTAAAACTACACAGTGACACAGGAGATAGCAAGGTCAAAAGCTACTGACACGTAAGCAACAAGCTTCATTGCAGCTCATAGTATGACTGCCACCTGTATATCCACTCTGCTGGGAACAAAAATTGGGCAAAGTGTGCATGTTATGTGTGCTAATGCTTAAAAAAAAACTAAAATCATAAGACAGACCTGTAGACCTGCTGCATCTGGCATGCTGAGCCTGCGAACAAATCCGCTCCCTCCTGTAAAAAATCTTTCTGAGCCCCAGGTGCCACTGATGGGTCGGCCTGTGTTGTAGAACATGAAGGTGTCACTGCCCGACGTAGCAGTCAAACAGGTCTTGTAGCAATAGGTTTTGGTCAGGGAGCCATTTCCACGGACTTCAATGTAATGAGGTTCCACCTTAAGGTCCCGGCGAAGCACCACGTTGTTATTGGGTTGAGAATTAGCACCTCCACTTCCACCTCCACCTCCCCCTCCGGAGCCACTCTCCGCCTGGCCTTTCTGGGACACGCAGCAAGGTGAGCAGGACCCTGGCTGGGTGCAGTAGGCATGGCAACGCACAATAGCTAAGACAACGACCGTCACCAAGAACACAAATGTGGTGGCACTCAAGGCTACAATGAGGTACAATGTCACGTTGGAAAACAAAAGAGTGCTATGAGGGCGGATGATTCTTTTTGGGTCTGGGGTGAATTTAGGTGGTACTTCCATGACGGCAACATTGATGGTGGCAGTGGATGATAGAGGCGGTTCACCGTGATCCTTGACCAAAACAGTCAGACTGAAGGAGGTGGAGTTGTCCTCGAGGACTCGGCGCGTAGTACGGATCTCTCCCGTGTGCTCGTGCACTTTAAATAGGTCCAGATCACTGGCCTGGTCCAGCAGGTAGACGATCCATGCGTTCTGTCCTGCATCTGCATCATAGGCCGTGACCTTTGTGATCAGCGTACCTGGTTCCGCACTCTTCTGCACTGTTTCGGTTGAGCGCGTTCCATTGGCTGGGGGATTGACAATTTCAGGTGGGTGGTCGTTTTGGTCCATGATGTAGATATAGACAGTGGCCACACGGCTGAGTGGTGGGATACCACCATCCTGAGCTTTGACCTGGAAGTGAAATTCCCGTAATGTTTCATAGTCAAATGAGCGAAGGGCATATGCAACACCTGTGTCCGCTTTTACTGACACATAGGAGGTGACAGGGATGCCATGATTGTTGTCATTTAGGACCGTGTAGGTGATGCGAGCATTTTCGTTGACATCCGAGTCCTGAGCCTTGACGGTACAAAGCGAGGCTCCAGGGGCATTGTTCTCCGGGACATAGACGGTGTAGGATGTCTGCTCAAAGCGTGGAGGGTTGTCATTTACATCTGCAACATCCACCTGAATGGTCTTTCGGGAAGAAAGTGGAGGGGTTCCGCCATCCGTGGCACTAAGTGTGACATTATAGGCCGCTATGGTCTCACGGTCTAAAAAGGCAGATGTTACCAAGGTGTAATAATTTCTGAAGGATTTAATTTTAAAAGGAAGGCCAGGTGGAATATCAAGGGTCACCTGTTTGTTTGGGCCTGAGTCACGGTCTGTCACGCTGATCAGAGCCACCACAGTGTCCGCACGGGCGTCTTCACGTACGGGACTGGATAAAGAGGAAAGCACAATTTCTGGAACGTTGTCATTCACATCTACAACTTCCACCACCACTTTGCAATGGGCCGCCACTGGAGCTGGGCCTCTGTCCATGGCCTGGATATACATTTCATAGGAATTGGTGTCCTCGTAGTCCACATTGCTCTTGACACGGATTTCTCCAGTGTTGGTGTCCATGCTGAACATTTGTCTGACCCTGTCTGGCGTGTAACTGCTGAATGAATAAAGCACCTCCCCGTTTGTTCCTTCATCTTGGTCCGTGGCATTCAGTTTAATAACCAAAGTGTCTTTTGGCGAATTCTCAAGCAATTTCACTTTGTACACTGAATTGTCAAATACTGGGTTGTTGTCATTTGAATCTAAGACGCGAACATTAATTTTTGCGGTACCTGTTCGTGCTGGTGTGCCACCGTCTGTCGCTGTCAGGATTAATTGATGGTAAGGGGCGATCTCGCGGTCCAAGGGCTTTTTGAGAACGAGCTCGATGTGCTTGCTATTCAGCGATGGTTTATTGGAATCGAGAGCAAAATGCTCATTTGGACTGAGCCGGTATATTCGAACAGAATTGCTACCGATGTCCGGATCCTGGGCATGCTCGACTGGAAAACGAGAACCAGGCAAAGCAGATTCGGTGATCTCCAATTGATACTCGTCTCTGGGGAACTGCGGCGTATTATCATTCACGTCTGTTATCTCCACCTCGACATTATGCTCTTCAGATGGATTTTCAAGAAGAACATCTAAATTCAAAGCACATGCGGTGCTCGAATCACACAGCGCTTCTCTGTCAATTCTCTCATTTATTAACAGCTTTCCATTCTTGTGGTCCACATACCGTTTGCCGCCGTTAGAGGTTACCTTAATTTTTCGGGTGGAGAGCCTGCGAATATCCAAACCCAAATCCTGTGCAATATCACCTACAATCGTTCCACTTTCCGATTCCTCTGGCACGGAATATCGTATTTGTCCAAAAGCAAGGCCACAAAATAATAAACATACCAAAAAAGAAAGAGGCACTTTTTTGTCTAGGCAATCACATATCCCTGCAAAAGCCATCGCAAGATCACAGGATCCGCAGACGGATTAAAAACAGCACTCCGCCTTTTCAGTTTGCAATATCTTGCCTCCCACTTCAGCATTAAAGTCACCTAATTGGTTTTCCATTTATGTGCACAATGGCCTAATTGTCAATCCCAAATAAGCGCACGGATACGTCTCGGATGCGCCCATGTTTCCTTTGTCCGCGCTTATCCTTTTTTTTTCCTGTGCGCGCCGCTGACGGGTGTGTTTCCTTGCCACTGGTGCTGCATATTTCGCCGTGCGCGCACTCTGTCTCTCTCTCCTCTTCTCCCTCTCTCCGCTTCAAGTCCCCCCTCCCATTCAGACTCCTTTTCTGCTCCTCTTCATCACTGTTCGATGATGTTGGTGCGGTACACCGGGGGATGGGCTGCCTATCAAATAAAGCATTCCGATTTTTATAAGGTTCCGCGCAAAGACGAGCAATTTCGAAAAAACGTCCACGTTAATTAGAAAGTGGATACTTTAAAAGCATCATTATCTTTTCCAGAACAAGGACAGAGCGTGTAAAGCTTCGGTTCATTATTTATAAGAGCCACCGATGAGAAAACTCACAATTAAATGGGTTTAAATTGATTTTCTGTAAGATATTGCATTGTGTCATGTGCTCTATCCAGAATAACCGTTAAACTTTCCCAAACTATTTTAAAGCTGTGAAATAAACTCACGCCTCCGCTGCCAATCTCTCGCATCTCTGGTGGGCGTCGCAAATTCGCAAACATTATAATTATTCAGCATGCAAAGAACCGCAAAATCATTTGGTTCAGCTCATTTTTTTTTTCTTTTTGCATTTTACTTTTCAGTATTCATTCAAACTTATTATCAGCATTATTATTGGCACAGCAAGCGTTTTTCTTTTCACTTTCTTCTGCCCTGTCTGTGGTTTTGACTTCAGACAGACCGGGTCATTCGGCCGTGAGCGCCTCGGGCGCGATCTCTGCGCATCCGTCAAAATGCGCCACAGTGAGGTACAGTGTCACTCTGAAACCGATGACATAAACGAAGTCAGAGCAGACTAAATCGAATCAGTCCCCTCAAGTCATCTGCTTCCAAAACAAGTATATATACAATACAATATTAATGAAAAAAGAGCTACAAATTCAAGATTTATATTTATTTATTACTAGATGTTTTCATTATTAGTATTTTCTAGTGTTATGTGACACAAAGTAATAATAAAAACATTATGTACGTTTTTCAACAGCACACCTTCAAAAAAAATCAGCTTTCAAAAGACTAAATACTTTCCTTAACATCCCAAGACCCAGTCTTTGCTTTGTCTTTTTTTTCAGATTTCTTCCAGCTATTTTGGGTTAGGAAACATAATAACCAAATATTTTTCTTTGAACATGAAGCAGTGTTATTGTCCACGTTTGTGTACAACATTACACAGATTTAACTATTATGGTGCAAACAACAAAAAATGTGATGTCCATGTATGTGGACACACCAGGTCTTGGGAGGTTAAGAGCAATATAAAATATATAAAATGTTTTTATATTATATTATAGAACTGTGTAAGCACTGTGGCAAATAGGCCAATGTTTACTCTGTCATAAAAACTTGTACTGTTTTTACTGTTTTTACTGCATAACCATAATAAGCAACAAAATCATGATGTTCTTAAGGTGCTGTCACAGAGATGAAACATCATTTTTTGAAAAACAATATTTCAAAATTCATATACATGGTGGTGGAAAATAAGAAATGATCTCAATTTACCCTCCACTGGCAAAGAAGAAAGTTAATTGTGTTTACCATGGTTGCACAGGTTTGCAATATCAATTTTTCTACCTCCTGCTGTTGCTGGATTTGACCTAGTCTGGCCTTTAGATTTACATCACACAGGAAACGTGATAAAAAGGTCTTATGACAAGACCATTAACGGATACATTACATTTAGGATATAGAAAATTCTTATTTTTAATGAGACAATTTGTTCACAACTTGATAGATTGATTATGACCCCCTTAACCTAAACTGGAGAATTAAAGCACAACCAGGCATTCATGTTTGCTTTCACTGTCAGTGTGTAATAACCAAACTGACATTTACAAAAGCGAGTTGTGGCTTTAGGGAACAGAATGTGTGAATGATAGAGAAACAAGATGAGTGTAATACTGCCAATTACACACCAATACACCCCGCAACAAGGTTCCTAAGGAATGTTACTGTCAAATTAAATTCTCACACTTTTACATTTCATGAAGATTAAAATCCTCTCCCTTTGTAATCACCAAGATGCAAAATTTCCTAGCTAGATAAACATACCTCCTACAAAAGAAAGATAGGCTATTGTACTTGTAAATCTAACGCCCACCCATACTGCTGAAGAATGTGAACTTTGTCCTTTGACAGTGCAGTGACACATTTACAAAGTGCTATTCCTCCTTTCCTGACATGACTTACATAAGTGTGCCAGATTTTAAAAGAGATGCACCCATCTGAGAGACACCACACAGACAGACTGAACTAACACTGCCCTCAGCAAGGGCATCCAGAGGCAGACCACCCACTGCAATGTAAACTAAAATAACATCTCGCTCTCTCAAACACACACACACACATATATTCACGTCTTCTATCATTTCACTTGATTTTGGCCTATATGCTTGGTGTTGTGAAATGAGTCAGTAGTAATGGACAATAATAAAATCAGAAGCCAGACCTCTAGCTACTCCTTAAACAACGTAGTCTTACCCCCAGAAAGTATACCTGCGGTCTCAATGGTCCCTTAACCCCTTAATGATCCATTTGCTTGAGAATAAATGAAAACAAGTGTTGACCTGACTATTGTCATTTTCATCTCAAAATTAGTCATTTAGCTATTTTTATAATGTCATTTCATAGCTTAGTTCCTGTTATTATTTTATGAAACACTGTACAGAAAGAGAAGCTTTTCAATAAGAAACGAGAGAAAGAATGTTCTTCAAAAACTGAAGCAAAGCATCATGGGAGTGAAAGGCGTGTTATATGTAACACATAGTGACAGTAAAAGAGAGAGGGAATGCAGGGAAGGGAATCTGAAATGGTTGTGGTAGAGGATGGTTGACAATTGTGTAAGAGACAGACCTCTACTGGAAGAGGCACACTGTTAGATGTCGCTGTAGATTTAGCAGTACATTACTGTAAAAATCCACAGTACTATACTGTATGTGTACATTACAGTACAGTACTGCAGTTCATAATGCATTCTGGGTAAATTTGTTTGAGCGGGAAAATTTTACAGTATATTTTGGTCTTGATGTAACCTTGCTGTAGCCATTGCTGTAATGTGCCAGGTGTACTTGCAATAATCAGAGAAAGTGCGCCAACGTCAAATCACACAGAGGGAGAGAGAGCACAACTCCTGGCTGCAGCTGAAGGAGGACGATTGATTTCTGGCAGTTCGGTAAGTTTGAAATATTTCTGTTTCATGAAAACTTAATTTTTAGTTTAAGAATGTTGTCAATAGTTTGTCACAATATTGTTTTAAACGTGCAATGAGAGAGAAAAACGGTCGCCAACAAAGTTTCAATCTCCCTCAGAAAGTAAGCTTACACACAGATGTCTACCGCTGCTTTAACTCGCTTTACACCTTTTTTTTAATGAATATAGGGTTGTTTTAACTAAATTATGAGGGTTTTGGTGAGTTTATATTGTGTTGAAAGTGTGGTGACAATGAAACTATTTTTAACGAAATGGACAAAGACAACCCGCCAGCGCGGTCTTGCGGTCCCAGCATAATGGTCGTTTATCTCGGCGTTTCATCCGTTCAGTTAGCGTCAGAGAAAAGTATTAAGTTCGACTGTTTGGCAAGGCTGACTCGTGGTTGTAAACAGTCAGGACTTGTCACACCGTACACAGCATACTGTAGTACTGAACTCCTCCACAGAAGTGAAAACAAGAAACCTCATAACTGGATACATGCATCGAACTCATCGCAGCTTTAACTTCTACCAAATATCATTCAGACCTGGGCTCATCTTAATATCAGATGAACGAAAGGGATTGCCGCGCGTATTGTTGTTGTTATTATATTACGGTATATCATCAAAAGCAGAGAATATCTTCTCTAAAGCGTTTTACACGTCCAGTAAGTTGTCCAATACATTTTTATGGCATATTGTTTCCACCACTTCAGATGCATTACACGCTGTATATAAGTTTCCAAAACACATCAAATCAATGCACGAAAAGAGAATGGGCTCCGCATTTACGTACCTTTGTCTTCTCGTCTCTGTCATCTGATCCTTCATCTCTGGATGTAAAATACGGTAGTCCATTATAACATCGTGTAGGAAACTGGCATCACCAGGATTGCTCAGATTTAGGCGATCATGTTTATCTTTAAAGTGAGCAGCTAGCTACTTGTTAAAAAACTTTGCGTGACATAGTGTTACACCGCAGCCGGTCCGGGTAAAACATTAAAGGGACAGTCTTTTTACCTTATCACTATAAATCGCTATTTTCTGCACTAAACGAGACATTTTCAGAGATTTTCTGTAGACAAGATGTTATAATTAAAAAAAGACTTATTTAGATATTTATATATAATATATAATATAACAACTAATATATATATATATATATATTTGTTTTACAACTGACTTAACACTTACAGTAATGTTTTATTTGTTAGCATAGCATGATATTAGATTTAAACACTTAATACATTTTTAAATCAATCACTTTGTCTCTGCACAATGAACATTATCAAATATTATTAATGTTGTAAAATATATTGTTCATTGTTAGTTCATATTAGCTAAGGCATTACCAAATGTTAAGGAATAAACTCTTATAGTAAAGTGTTACTAAATTTTCTTTTACCATTTCCTTCACAATGTCTATTTATTTCTATGGCTAACAGATTTTGTAACATTTGTCTTTTTTACAGTCTTACCATTGCTTGTAAGCTGGATTGGGTAAGATGGATCATCTTTAAAGGCACCAGGCAAGTACATGATGTACAGTTACAAGTCATGTATTTTTTCGACTGCAATATTAAATGCTTTCACGTCACATGCAAAATTACACAGGAATGTGGCTGACTTTTTATTTGTAGTTTACATGAGTGTCCTTGCACTTTTATAGGAGTTAAGGCAGATGTGGAGGCACAACGGGTGATAGCAGACACACACCAAGCACATTATGTTTGGTAAGTTTGCACTTTACCACTACAGCCACTTTACCACTACAGTTTCTTTAAATCGTCTCGGTTACTATCGTAACCTCGGTTCCCTGAGAGAACGTGAACGAGACATTGCGTCAGTTAGCTGACGCTATGGGGATTGATCCTTCAATCACGATAACCCTGAAGCCTTATTGCACAACGCCAGTGCAGTTGAAACTCGCGCTGGCCAATGACGCTCAAGACGGCAAAAGAGGGCGTGGCCTTCTCACTATAATAGCAGCCGTCCTGAGCGAATATCTTCAGTAAAAACGACTGAACGAGCGTACAGCCTACGAAGCCGTGAGCACGGCAGCTAACGCAATGTCTCGTTCACGTTCTCTCAGGGAACCGAGGTTACGATAGTAACCGAGACGTTCCCTGTCGAGAACGTTCTCTCGACATTGCGTCAGTTAGCTGACGCTATGGGAGATTGTATAGAACCGCGCCGTGCATACGGCAAGATAGGCCAAGCATAACGAAGCAAACAGCATGCAACAATCTCAATGACCAGCCGATAGCGGCATATCGTACTAATCACCAGCCAAAAACCATAACAGGGCCAGTAGCGTACTAGCGTAACACCACATTAAGCGGGTAAGAAGTAAACGCTAAAGAATTAACAACATACCTAGCGAGCGGACGGCGTCCGGCGCACAAGTTGTAGAAGTGTTTAGATCATTGGACTAGCGGCGGTGAACACAGCACTCTTGCAGTCACCTGTTGACATCCCCAAACGGCGGACGAGGTCCGGCGTTGAAGTTTGTAGAAAATAATCCACATGCAATATTCATATGACTCAGCATCCAGCGAGCGGGTGATTTCCGGCGTCCGGAATGCAAGTGATAATCCGCAAAAACCAATACATGGTGGTATTCTCGTAGTGAATAAACCGAATACTCAGCGAGCGAGCAGCGTCCGGCGCTAAGGTATTCTCAAGTTGGCGTCGCAGTAGCGCCGCCCCTTACACACGACCTGATAGAAACCATCAGGTATGTCAGGCACTGGAGGCGGAGGCATTGTTTACCGAAAGCACTCGGGAGGCCAATGAGGAGACATCCAGATTATAAAACCTAGCAAAGGTGTTCTGAGACGACCAGCCAGCAGCCAAGCATAAATCCTGAATAGATGCGCCTTTATACCAAGCCCATGACGATGTAATAGCTCTCGTAGAATGGGCTCTAATATTCAAAGGGCATCGCACTCCTTGGCTAGAGTATGCCAGTGAAATAGCATCAACCACCCAGTGCGAAAGTCTTTGCTTGGAAACTGGGCGTCCTTTGGTGCTGCCTCCAAAACAAACAAACAGCTGTTCCGCTGCCCGGAACGGTGCCGAGCGATCAATATAAGCTTTTAGCGCTCTTACCGGGCAAAGCTCCCTCTGGACGATCGCGTTAGTAGTCGCCGCGTCATCCGAGGAGAAGGCGGGGATAGAAATAACCTGCGCTCTAAATGGCGTGGATAGCGATTTAGGCACATAACCCGCTTTGGGTTTCAACGTGACATTACAGTCTCCTGGTCCAAATTGTAAGCATTCAGCGTTCACAGAGAGAGCATGCAGATCTCCTATGCGCTTAGCTGAAGCCAAAGCCAGCAGAAGCACAGTTTTTAGAGAAAGCTCCTTCAAACCTACCGTTAGAATAGGCTCAAACGGAGGAAGAGTTAGTGCTTTCAGGACCAAGGCCAGGTCCCAAGACGGTACGGTGGGAGGGCGAGAAGGTCTGAGGCGCCGTGCACCCCGTAAAAACTTCGTTATGAGCTCGTGTTTGCCCACAGAGCGCCCCCCAATATTAGCATGAAAAGCTGCGATAGCAGCAACATACACTTTAAGGGTGGAGGGCATGCTTCCCGTATCCATTCTGTGCTGTAGAAAGGATAGAATAGCTGACACGGAGCAGTTCACCGGGTCAAACTCTTTTTCTTTGCACCACGCAGCGAATACCGACCACTTAAGGGCATATAACCGTCTTGTAGCGGGGGCACGCGACTGCATCAGCGTATCGAGCACACTCTGCGGCAGCGCCGCGTCTGTCAGCGGTTCCCACACACCTTCCACGCGTGAAGTTTCCACTTCTCGGGGCTGGGGTGCCAGATTGATCCGTTCGCCTGAGAGAGCAGGTCTCGTCTCAACGGGATCGGCCACGGGGGAGCCGTTGACAGTTCCAACAGCTCGGGAAACCACGGCTGGTTCGGCCAGTACGGGGCGATTAGTGTCACTGTTGCTTTTTCCTCTCTGATCTTGTGTAAAACTGACGGCAGCAGTTTTATGGGGGGAAACGCATATTTGCTGGCTCTCGGCCACGGCAACGACAGCGCTTCTCCGCCCAGAGGAGAGCTCGTCAACGAGAAGAACAGCGGGCAGTGTGTGTTTTCCTCGGACGCAAACAGATCCACTTCTGCTTTCCCGAACTGACTCCAGATCAGCTCGATAGATAGGGGGTTCAATCTCCATTCCCCTTGGGGAATGCCGTTCCTCGACAGCATATCCGCTCCGCAGTTCATGCTGCCCGGTACATGCGTCGCTTTTATTGAAAGGAGATGACGATCCGCCCACAACAGTATCGCTTCTGCCTGCCTGAACAGCGGCCTGGAGCGCACTCCTCCCTGGCGATTTATGTATGAAACCACCGTAGTGTTGTCCGTCCGGACAAGAACATGATGGCCCCCGATCAGCGTCGCAAAGCTCTGCAGTGCTAAAAAGACGGCTTTGAGCTCTAGACGGTTTATATGCCATAACCGCTCCGACTCCGGCCAGGAGCCCGAAGCCGGGACGCCATCGCACAGGGCTCCCCAGCCCGTTAACGACGCGTCCGTTGTGACTACTTTCCGTCTCGTAACCAGCCCGAGTGGGGCACCCCCGCTGAACAGGTTGGGATCGAACCAGGGTCTCAGCGCTCGCATACATCCGTTCGTAACTGTAATGCGCGCTCGTCCCGATATCCACGCCCTGTTGGGCACTCTGGATCGTAACCATAGTTGCAACGGGCGCATATACAGCAGACCGAGTGGGCAAACCGGTGAGGCTGCCGCCATCAAGCCTAAAAGTCTCTGAAACCGTTTCAGTGGCACAGTGCCTCCGTGGCTGAATACATTCAGAGCAGACGTCAGATCCCGTTTGCGCTCCTCTGATAAGAAAGCCTTCATTGAGACTGAGTCGAGACGCACGCCTAGAAACGCGATCTCCTGCGTTGGAGATAGAGCGCTCTTCTGCAAATTCACACGTAGACCGAGGCTGTCTAAATGCGAAAGTACTGCGTCCCTGTGGCTGATGAGCACCTCTCTGGATTGTGCTAAAATCAGCCAATCGTCCAAATAATTCAGGATGCGAATGCCGCTCGCTCTCAGCGGGGACAGCGCCGCGTCTATACATTTCGTGAATGTGCGCGGGGCGAGCGCCAGACCGAACGGGAGGACCGTGAACTGGTATGCAGCATCCTTGAATGCAAATCTCAGAAAGCGCCTGTGGTGCGGGGCGATCTGAATGTGAAAATAAGCATCCTTTAGGTCCACTGAAATAAACCAGTCCCCGGGCCGAATGTGGGCGAGGATCTGTTTCAGTGTAGTCATTTTGAAAGCACGTTTGTGTAATGCTTTGTTGATTTGTCTCAAATCCAAGATCGGTCTGAGACCGCCGTCTTTTTTCGGGACGACAAAGTACCGGCTGTAAAAACCGCTCTCTCTCTCTTGCATCGGAACTGACTCTATCGCTTGTTTGGCGAGGAGATTGCAGATTTCCTGATACAAAATCGACTCGTCCTGAGCCCGGACCGTTGACGCTATCACGCCGTTGAAACGGGGAGGTCTGCGTCGAAACTGTAGAGAATATCCTTTCTGAATAATGTTCAGCATCCATTCCGATATGTTGGGAATGGCACGCCATGCATCTAAGCGCAGTGATAGCGGTTGAATGACAGGATGACCTGACCGCTCGTTGCCGCCGAGCGTCTCGTGCGTGACGGGTAGCTCGGTTCTGGGGGGCTGCGCGTTGCTCGCCGGATCGCTGCTCGGGGGCGAGTGACCCAGCGGGACTAATGAAGACCTCTCCGCTCTGTGCAGCGTGTGTGTTACGGGCACAAGAGAGGACGGCCGGGGGGCGGCTGACGCCGCGATAGACAACGGGCTTTTGTGCGGCTCGCTGAGACCGTGCATTAACCCTTCCCGTCCCCGCTTTCTCTGCGACCCGCGCGTCGCGGGGGGGTTCGAAAGCAGGGAGGGTGCGCTGTGCGTGTCTATATGAGGGTGGGAGCTGCCCTGGGGCGAGCGACCCGAAACCAGATAAAGAGGAACACGCTCTTTTTGTGAAAAAGTAACATTTTTTATTGCATTCAACACAAAAACATTTAAAGAGACAGTCTCTGCGTCGCCCGCAACAGCCAGGGGGACGCTTGACGAGACTTTCGTTCTCTTGGCGGCGGGCTCGCCGCTCGGCGTTCTCTCTCTCACACCACTCACGTCAGGAACGCGGCTTTGCTCCGGACTGCGGTCCCCCTGGACCCGGTTTCTTGCGACGCTTCCTGGTGGATTCGTGCCAGGGGCTCTTGTGACGCACCACCGGTTCAGGTCTCACTGTCGGGGGCGTCGCCGCGGGGGGTTGCGCTGCCGGCCGGCGTGGCGCAGACTCGGAGCGGTGTCTCGGCGGCGGCGGTCCCGCCGGCGCATGAGACATAGGGCGGCGAGGAAGAAAGTGACTCATGGCTTTAGAACTCTTCACCGCCTCCGAGAATCGCTCCGTGATGGTACCCACGGCGTCACCGAACAGGCCAGATGGGGAAACGGGAGCGTTAAGCAGCGTCTTCCTGTCGGCCTCCTTGAGATCTGTGAGGTTTAACCACAGCTGGCGCTGCATCACCACCATGAAGCCCATGCTGCGTCCGATAGCCTGCGCCGACTTTTTGGTGGCTTTCAGCGCGAAGTCCGTTGCCGCCCTCAGATCCCTGAAGGTACTCAGGTCCGTGCTGCCCTCGTCCAGCGCCTTTAGAGCCCGCGCCTGGAAAATCTGGAGGACCGCCATGGTGTGTAGCGACGACAGAGCCTCCCCTGACGCGGCGTAGGCTTTATCAGCCAGGTGCGCCGTCATGCGGCACGCCTTAGAGGGTAGTGAAGCCTCACCACCCAAGGAGGAGGACGACGGGCAGAGATGGGCCGCCACGGCTTCCTCGACGGGGGGGATATGCAGGTATCCACGAGCCTCCGCCCCGTCCACTTTAGAAAACAGCTCAGACCCGCCGGCGCGAGCGCGGACGCCCTGGGGGGTCGCCCACGCTTTGGTGACCTCATCGTGCAGGTCTGGGAGGAAAGGGGCACTTTTCCTCGGAGCGGCGGCGCGGCGGCCCGAGTCAAAGTACCACGAATCGAGCTTGCTCCTTTGGGGTTCTTGCGGGGAACTCCACTCGATCTCTAAATCCTGCACGGCCTTAGAGAGAATGCGCACCAGCTCTTCGTGAAAGGAGGGGGGGTGGGCGTCAGCCTCCGACGCGGCAGGCGGAGATTGGTCCCAATCTCCGTCAGACGCCGTCAGTGACATCTCATCCTCCTCTGCGGGGACCCCAAAGGAGACAGACTCGGCAGCTCCCGGTTCAGGACGCAGGCTCTCGGCGACGAACTGAACCGGAGAGCGACGGGGAGGGGAAGCGCGGCGTTCCGGCACGCGCTCGCTCTCCGTCGGTGGCTGAGCCCCCACCAGCGGCACCTTGGCGGCAGTGGGAGGCTGCAGCGAGGAGCTTTCGAGAGCGATGTTGAGCCGAGTCCTGAGCACCCTCATTGTGAGCTCATCACAATGAGGGCACTCCGACCCAACCAACGCCGTCTCTGCGTGGAGAAGCCCCAGACATACTATACACAGTTTGTGCGAATCGGGCGGGTCGATAGGACCTCCGCACCGTGAGCACATTCGCGACATCTGGATCGCTAAGAGGGACGTCCGTCTTATCCGCGTACTCAACAGATGTCTTCGTTGCAGGGTAAAACTTGCTCGTGAAGGAGAAAATACTGAAGATATTCGCTCAGGACGGCTGCTATTATAGTGAGAAGGCCACGCCCTCTTTTGCCGTCTTGAGCGTCATTGGCCAGCGCGAGTTTCAACTGCACTGGCGTTGTGCAATAAGGCTTCAGGGTTATCGTGATTGAAGGATCAATCCCCATAGCGTCAGCTAACTGACGCAATGTCGAGAGAACGTTCTCGACAGGGAAACCCATGTATACACTCATTCACTCATTCACACACAACACTGTAACACGACCATACACAACATGTACACAATTGTCTTAGTTTGCCATGTAGAAATATACAAACAGAAATATTCAGACTTTGGTTATAAGAAATTTAATTTAATAATTGTATTTATTTAGCAGAGGTGTCCCTGGACTTTATTGACAAAAGATTTTGTTTTCAGAATAAAAAGTTGTGTCCAAATCAGTAACACTTGTACTTTCTGTTCAGGACATTCAATCATGACATGATCCAGGTGGATGCTGTCCATTGAGGAAAGAGTTTGTTCAGCGGTAAGTGAATCTTCTGTATTTTAATGTAATTAGGTGTGGAACAGTAGAATAAGAGCAAAAGGTTTCAGAATAGGAGTAAATTCAAGGCTGAGTTTAATTTTTTAAGAATCTTTTTCTATCTTATATTTGTTGACTTAATGTTTATGATATTTCTAACAGGTTTCTGGATAGAATTAATTCCAAAGATGGGAAAAAGTGCACATCCAGACAAGGAGCAAGCAAAAAGACAAGGAACTTGGTGCAGAGAAAAGCTGTGGCCATTAACCCCTGTGAACAGCTTCATGCAGTCGCTGATTGAGTTCGAATGGACGACTTCAGTAAAGGCCACTGTGGTCTGTCTGCCACAGTTTAATTTTTAATTTATTTTTAGTGTTCAATGAAATTCAAGTAGAATATTTAAAACTATGGGCCAGTGTTGTTTTTACCACGGTGAAATGTTACCTTTTAGTCGATGATGGACTTTAAACTGAAAACTTCAAACTATGGAACAGTGTTCTATTGCCAGAGTTAAATATGTTACAGCAGGGGTCTCCAAACTTGTTTATACTTGTTGATTTTATTTTATGTTACTTGATTATATGTTTATTATTGTTTAAAATCTTGTTTTAAATATGTTTGTTTCAATTAAATGTTTTTTTTAATAAAATTTTGATACAAACATTGCTTGGATTGCCTTTTAATTCATTATGTTTTAATTTAGCATTTTTACCATATTAATAACTATAGATTTAAACCTAAATCTCTAGCTATTTTATATAATATTATTGTATTAACTGTAATAAGTAATAAATAGTATTTATGGGTCAATATAGACATTACAGTAAATTACTGTAAAAATAGACTACTGTAATAAAATATTGTAAAATTACAGTACAGTACTGCTTTGTAACTATACAGTACTAGTTTGTGTACTGTAAAATGGTATTACAGTACAGTACTGTAAAACCAAAATACAGTAACTTACTGGCAACCGTGCTGCCAGTACCGTACTGTAAAAATACAGGGAAATCGTTAACAGTGCAGGAAAAAGCATGTTTGAGTTATACAGCAGAAATACTATAGGGCAGTGGTTCTTAAACTGTGTGTAGGGTGCATCCCTTTGTGGGATTTTTATTAAATGGAATTTTAATTAAAAAAAAATATATATAATGTATTTTATAAAATGTCATTAAACTGGGACTTCGGATCAAACCCCAGTTTGAGAACCACTGCTATGGGGTCTAAGGAAACCATAATAATCACTCCCGCCAACAGAGGGCGCTTGCAAACCATACCACAGCCTTTCTCATTCTCTCTCTCTCTATTCTGTTCAGCTTGACTCATTCTGCCACCTGCAGCCCTCTGCAGAGATGACCCACCCTTCCTCTCACTGATACACTGCAGGGAATCATCAAATATTCTTTCTGTTGCATGAGCCAGCAACCTGAGACATGCATTTTATATAAGATATGCAAGTTACTGTGAAAATGAATCCCTACATCTATGCAAACATGATGAAATATGTATTTGTATTAGAACCATCATGTGCCTTTTTTAAACATTTATAGCATTTCATTTGTTACAAAACCTGATTCATGGCAATAAATGTGTAATGCTCCTTCCCTCCCTCCCTTCGATTGCCAGTGTCTTGCAGATAAGAAGCGATACAGAGATACACCCTCAGGGGTAGAAATCCCAGCATAACCTTCAAAAAAGGCTTAGGTCATTCTCTATCTTCTGGAAACAGAAGCCACATGCACACATACCACTAATGTGCTCAACAGGCTTAGCTGTTTACAGTCAATTCATAAAAATAACACACATACCCACACTGTGATTCATAGTCTCTCACAATGATGTAGCACTCATCCATGAATCGCCAAGCATATATTTTAAATAACAAAATCCACAAGCACAAACAGACCTATCGTCTTTCCTAAACCTCTCAGCATTACAATTCAAGGGATGTGAAGTTTGCCAATAAACCACAAATTCACAGCTGGCTGACACACTGAAACAAGATCCTTGTGGCTCACGCTACATAATACTTGTGATCAACAACACAGGAAGCAGGTGAAATTAATGCTTAAGACAGACGTGTGAATGAACAAAAGTAAGATTCTTCAAATTTTGAACTATTAATTAACACTGTACAAATTTAGTTCACATATTCTTATTTACATTATGTGATGCTTTTTAAGTTGTTTAGATTTTAGGACTTTCATTTAGAAAGCACAAAAGTTCTGTCTACAAAGTCAAATAAAATGCTATTTGAAAACTTTGATGCTCAATATCTCAAAACTCCTCAGAATAGTTCTCAAATACAGTCCAAAACTGCTCTGCACATTTCGTATGTTATCTATCAGACTCAGATCCATTAATATAAATGTATTTTAATTATTTGAATCATGTGTTTAAGAAAAACATACAAATGTACACTGTAGAAAATTTGCTTTGGTTATGCAGCTGTTTGGCAGTAACTTACGGTAGATTTAATTTGATGTTATTTATTGGCAACAGTTTGTTCAAAGTTTAATGAACATTAAACATAAACAAGTCTTTGTTGCAAAGCGTTTTGGAAACCAGAAATCCTCATCAACCTTTCTCTGTTTTTTCTTTCAGATTTTGGTTCCCAGAATGCTTTGCATGAGGTTGTTATTTTAGTTTTATTCTGTAAAGATAAAGACTTATTCATTTTTTAATGTTCATTTAACTTTGAACAAACTGTTGCCAGTAAACAACATAAATTTAAAGAACAACTATCCTCCAATTCACTATTTACATTTCCTTTGCTGTGTAAGTGTATTAGTACATGTTAACGATATGCAAAAGGTAAACGATGATGCGAGATATCGTCTCCAAAGTAAATCTCTTTTCTTGGACTACGACAAACACACGGATTGTAGGCAACAGTTCACTTCCAGGGTTTGGTGATATAAAGACCGACATTATCATAATTCCTCCTGCTGTGACTCATAGCCTGTAAGTTAACTCCTGTTAGCATTGCATTGTGATCAAATCTTTCAAACATGGTAAGGAGCATCACAAAATTTGTACAAAATCAGAGCGTTTGAGGAAAGCAGTATATCTGGAGCTACAAAAATGTACGGTATGTGGAAAATAATGTTTTTTAACGATTAACCACGCAAACACATTGTATTATACCAAATATACAAAATAACTATAGTCTTTAGCAATGAAATAGGTGCACTTAAAATCTACAATAAGTAATTGGCAAAAAGCTGCCCGTAATACTGTAATTTCCACAGAAATTTTTAACAGTGTATGTATGTGCAAAGCAGTGGTACTCAATGACTGGATTTGAGAACCGCTGGATTAAGCAATTGAACTACAGGAGTATCTGAACTTAATACAGTTATATGCAAATGTATTACTGCACCATGTTCATGTGTCCCTAATGTCTATGTGATGTGAAGTGATTGCCAGAATCTAAATGTGATGTGCTGCTATCAGCCTGTCTGTCTGTACATGTGCCCTGCCTCAAACAATATCTGCCACAAATGAAAAAATAACAGAGATGTAAACTAATCAATAAATAAATAACCATGAAGAAAAAATGAAATAAACATTATCTCTGCTTTTGTCACTAATAAAATGGGACTTGATATAAAAACCTGTCAATACTAACAGCTAACTTCAAAAAAGCATGCACAACATTATATCTCTGGCTATTTACTGAATTTTAAAACTTACATTTACTTACATTTAAATTAACGTGGAAAGCAGCTTTGAAAAATAAAGTGCTGCTTCTGTGATGAAAACACATTAAACACTGACAGATCTTATATCAAAATCTATGAATTTACACCTGACCTCTATAACAAGACACATAATGTGGCATGCTCAGCTCAGTAGAGAGAACACATGTAATGAAACATAAATCAAACAGATGAATTAAGACCATATAGACATGGAGTAAAGCCATACAAGACAAACACATGACACTGAATAAATAAAAACATATACAAAAAGCAACAGAATAAGGTGTACATTAAGAGTAGAGGTGGACAGGACTTTCATTTTGGTTACATTTTTTATTTGTCTTCTTATTTGTCATTCTATTGTTCACTACATTCTAAAGCATATTATACTGTTTATTCCTTTGAATCTCATATTAAAATGTAACTAATTACATGAAAGTTGTGTGCTTTTTTATTTTTACTCAAGTAAAAGCACTTAAGAAAATTAAGAAAGTATTAGATGTTTAATGTACTTATATATTAAATGTAAAACAAAAACTTGTATTTATGAAATGTAGTCGAGTTAAAATTATAATAATATGTTCGGAATGTATGTTTTTTAAAGAAAAACACTGATAAAGTATGAATACTTGAAAATGTACTTAAGTAGAACAATATACTACTGTCCACCTCTGATTAAGAATGCAGAGAGAGAAAGAAAGAAGCAGATGTTTTTTTTTTCATTTTCATTAAACAGCATAAAATCTACTGTGCCTCCCTCTCACTGACTCTGCAGTATCTCTCTCATTAATGCGCAGAGCAAAAGAGAGCCTGAGAAGCTTCGGAATAATGCAGGTGGGACTGCAGCACTCCAAAAGCCCTGAGACCCACAGACTTCTAATCCATATATCTTCCTCAGACAGCTGGGCAAAGCAGGACCTGGTACTAACCCAATTGCATGGGAATTTTTCACAGGCTCTGAGAAAAAAAGAAAAACCTACCATGCAACTAAGACAGTATGGAGTCAGAAAATAAAGCATGAAAATTTTATTTATAACACGTTTCGATAGCAAAATAAATAAATAAATAAATACTAATGTAGTTACTGCACAGAAAAGTGTTAAGCTAGACAATTTAGTGACTTTCATGCCAACTTTAAAAGTAATAAAGAAAACTCTTAAATAAAATGCTTAATTTAAATTCAGAGGTGTAAAGTACTTACTGTAAGTACATTTTTCAAGTAGCTATACTTTACCAGAGTGTTTTTCTTTGGCAAACTTTTACTTCACTACATTTTGATTGATGATATTGCACTTTTTTATTTAATGTGAAATGTAATGGAATAAAAGAAAAACACTTTGATAAAGTACAAGTACTTGAGTACACTCCAAAAAATAAGTGCTATAGCACCTATATAGCCACTATGGGGAACCATAAGTGGGGATATAGCTATTTTCTAGCACCATATGGTTCTACAAAGGTGCTACATGTGTGCTATATAGCATTAAAAATGTCTCTCCTGTGATACCGAGCCAGTGAACCACTTTTAGTGCTATGGAGAACCATTTTTCAACGGAGTGTACTTTACACCTCTGTTTAAATACTAGGCAGAGAAAAGCTTATTAAAGATCATTTAAATTCTCTTTGAAGACACAGCAGTAGCTTTGAAACTTGCTTGCATCAGTAACTACTGTTTAATATTATTAAAGAGACATAACTAAAACAGACTTCTTTGATGAATTAGTAATCAGATCATTAAGGAGTTTTAAACGAAGGCTAAAACTTCTGTCTTGCTTGTATGGCAGTGAGGTGGCGCTGTCCACCGCAGTGGTGCTGAAACGACAACTTCTAAAACTAAACTAAACTAAACTAAAAAAATAGGACCCTAGTCAAAAAAGTTGTAATTAAAAACTGTGACCAGCAACAACATCAGTGAAAACTACGTAATTAAGTAATTTTCTCTATGTAATTGTCAGCTAAAAAAGCTCTAAAAAACGTAAACATTTCAACTTATTCTTTTTTCAAGCCACACATATCATGCTCGTCATACTGCAAGGTCAGAAACAGTGCTCACCTTCCCAGTGGTAGGAAGAGTTTGGGTGCTCGTAAAAGTGTCTTCTCCAGTAATGCTGATTAGTTCTGCGTCAGCCGGCGGAAACGGCGAAGGGAAAACCACGACGTCACTCTTCATTGTGTCTGAACTGAAACACACATCATACTGTTGCGTGGACTTGGAGTAAGACCAGCTCCTGTCTGGATGCGTGCTGATCACTGGAGCGCAGTACCGACTAAAACTCCCGTCTGTCCTGTAGCATTTAGCTGCTATCAAACCAACGAGACTCAGTAAAAAGATGACTGACACTGAAACAATAGCGATGAGCAGATAAAGATTCAGATCGGAAAAACTCTCCTCTTTAACTGGAACTTGTCTGAACGATGTCTGTATGTCATCCATACTCTCCATAACCACAACATCCATAGACATAGTTGCTGAAAGTGATGGCTCTCCATTATCAGACACTGTAATGATAAGTGGGTGAGTTTTTAAGTCATTGTCACTCATTCGTCTCCTGGTTTTTATTTCTCCAGTGTTGGTACCGATTCGGAATAGATTCGTTCCTTTGGGTTCAGTTAAGTGATACGACAGAAGTGCGTTATATCCAGAGTCAGCATCAACAGCTCTGATCTTGGCTACAAAGTAACCCGCTTCAGCTGAATAGGGAATATTCTCAGTATTTACGGATTCAGAATATGGTGGTAAAATTACTGGACTGTTGTCATTTTCATCCAAAATAAACAAATTTAAAGTTGCGTTACTACTAAGAGGAGGCACACCAGAGTCTGTAGCCTGAATTTGAAAAATAAGAGTTTTCTGTTCTTCAAAATTAAAAGACTGTAGGTTATACAACTCACCTGTCAACGAGTTAACACTGACAGAATTAATGCTTGCTGCTTTGTTATTTACAATAGAATAAGAAACTGCGCCGTTTTGATGTAAGTCTTTGTCAACTGCTGACACCGTGTGAATAAGAGTCCCAGGTGATGTATTTTCTTTCACGTACACGTTAATATTGTTTTCGTTAAAACGCGGGGCATTATCGTTTACATCTGAAACTTCAACAAAAATCACGCTGGTGCTGGAAAGCGGCGGGGTTCCCTCATCTACCGCTATGAGGGTGACATTATAATTAGAGCTGCTTTCCCTGTCGAGCTGGCCCTCTAAAACAACTGAGTAATAGTTTTTGTAGGAAGACTCAAGTTTGAAAGGCAAATTTCCGAGCAATTTACAGCTTACTTTCCCATTCATTCCGCCATCCTTATCGGAAACAGTCACGAGAGCCACGGCGGTGCCAATTTTGGCATCTTCCCTTAAAGAAGACAGCAGTGAAGTTATTACTATTTCTGGTGCGTTATCGTTGACATCTATAACTTCGACTAAAACTTTGCAATTAGTCGTCATTGGAGAAAACCCTTTATCTTGAGCTTCCACTCTTAGTTCATAAAAAGCTTTATCCTCAAAATCAATATTGCCCTTAACTTCAATGTATCCAGTATCAGAACTGATTGCAAATAAATCAAGATTATTTTCCTGAGCATGACTGCTAAACATATAGGTCACTTGCCCATTTGTACCTTCATCGATGTCGGTGGCATTAAGTTTGATTAACTTTGTTCCTCGTGGTGCGTTCTCTGTCACGCGTACTTTAAAAAGTGGACTGCTAAATACAGGTGCGTTATCGTTAATATCTAATATATTAACTATAATCTGCAATGTGCCAGACCTGGACGGCTTCCCCCCATCAACTGAAGTCAAGACTAGTCGAATAACAGGTTCTTTTTCTCGATCTAAAGCTTTTTTTAGGATTAGTTCTGCAGACATCCTATGCTCACCACCCGGGTTTACCTCCAAGGAGAAAAAATCATTAGGACTAAGTTTGTAGCTTTTTACTGAGAACTGCCCCACATCTTTATCCAGTGCACTAAAAAGCGCAAATGTAGCACCCGGCTGCACTGATTCGGAGACATTCAAAACCTGTGTTTCAGCAGGGAACGTAGGAGAGTTGTCATTCACGTCAAGAACATTAACTATCACTCGGTAAAGACTAAGAGGGTGGTTTACTATTGCCTCAAAAGTCAAGGAACAAGACGGCGTATTAGCACATAGAAGCTCGCGATCTATTCTTTCAGCCACGTACAGTGCGCCAGATTTCAGATTGACATCGAAATACCTCGTTTTCGTGCCGAACACAAGTTGAAACGCCCGGGAGTCCAAATCCTGGACGTGTAAATTCATATCCTTCACCAAATTTCCGACGACAGTTCCGACATTTACTTCCTCTGACACAGAGTAGACAATCTGAGCATTCACTTGAGCTGAAACCGACATCACAAGCCAGAAGAACATTTGCAGGATTGTAAAGTCCATCATGTCTGCCATCCTTCTGCATGAGACAGCAGTGTGATGAAAACAAGATACCGTTTAAAGGTGCGTCAAAAGTCCTTACACGTACTAAAACACATAGCATCTAAATTGTGATGTCTGCCATAGCACGTCATCAAACCGTAGGCGGGGTTCAGACTATATGGAAATAATGTAAGTATTGCAGTCTACAGCGACACCACGCGGATTAATGTGGTTATGAGCAACTAACAGCCTCAAGTACAACCTCACATAAGATGCAGTCAGACAATTGAACATAAAAAGGAAAAAATTCACCAATGCACAATATTCTTATCCACACATTCTGCCAAATAAACTGAGAAAACAACCATGTGCTTTTGCAGTGCACCACATTCATTGTAACAATGTTCTTGATGTACTTTCATCTAGATAAATTAACCATGTACATATTAAAATATGTTATGACAGTGAATTTGTCTTTTTAAATCACTGTTATATTTTATGAGATAAGAGTTAAAATTAACCGGATGCAGCAGATTCCATTTAAATGAAAATGAGTAATTTAATAATTTATGCCAATAAAAAAACTTTTATTCACTCCAATAAAATTATCTCTCTTTTTACTACTTTAGACATATAGACATAGCTTAAGCCTTCAAATTGCATTTTGAAAATTTGTGACATCTTTTGTCACATTTCCAAGAACAGACAACTTTTTTTGACTTTTCCTGCAACAGTTACAAGACCTGAGCAGAGAACAAATCCAAGGAAATCATTGAGACAATGAAAACAAATAATTTCTCAAATTTAATGCGTGTTTGTCAACACATCATCAACTTAACTTAACATAAAACACTTAACTTAAACATAAACCCACAAGTGATTCAGGTGAGAGAATCTGCTTCACATACAAAAATGTTCTTAGAAATAATTCAAATACGGGGCACCCAAACATTCAGTTGATGATGTTTGTAAAATTTAAGATGATCTCACCTTGGAAGTGCTTGGAAGTGTTTGGGTCCTATTAAAAGTGTCTTCATCATTGATACTGATTAGTTCTCCATCTACTGGTGGAAATGATGAGGGAAAAACTACTACATCACTCTTTATTGTGTCTGAACTGAAACACACATCATACTGTTGCGTGGATTTAGAAAAGGACCAGCTCCCGTCTGGATGTGTGCTGATCACAGGAGCGCAGTACCGACTGAAACTCCTGTCTGTCCTGTAGCATTTAGCTGCTATCAAACCAATGAGAGTCAGTAAAAAGATGACTGACACTGAAACAATAGCGGTGAGCAGATAAAGATTCAGATCTGAAAAACTCTCCTCCTTAACTGGAACTTGTCTGAACGATGTCTGTATATCATCCATACTCTCCATAACCACAACATCCATAGACATAGTTGCTGAAAGTGATGGCTCTCCATTATCAGACACTGTAATGATAAGTGGGTGAGTTTTTAAGTCATTGTCACTCATTCGTCTCCTGGTTTTTATTTCTCCAGTGTTGGTACCGATTCGGAATAGATTCGTTCCTTTGGGTTCAGTTAAGTGATACGACAGAAGTGCGTTATATCCAGAGTCAGCATCAACAGCTCTGATCTTGGCTACAAAGTAACCCGCTTCAGCTGAATAGGGAATATTCTCAATATTTACTGATCCGGGCTCAGAATATGGCTGTAGAATAACTGGACGGTTGTCATTTTTATCCAGTATAAAAACATTTACAGTCACATTACTGCTTAGAGGAGGAACACCAGAGTCTGTTGCCAAAACATTAAACTGAAATCTTTTTATTTCTTCGTGATTAAATGACTGTAAACTGAATATTTCACCAGTTAAAGAGTTTATATTGATCAGTGTTGTTACAGGAAAATTTGAGCTTGAACTCTCCAATAATGAATATGAAAGTTCAGCGTTCTCACCAGTGTCTGAATCATCAGCTGTAACTTTTGTTATGAGTCCTCCAGCTTGACTGTTCTCACTTAGATAAGTGTTAATAACAGATGCAGGGAAATGCGGTGCGTTGTCATTAACATCAGCGATATGTACAATAATAATACTGCTGTTGGAGAGTGGAGGTGTGCCTTCATCTGTAGCTGTAATTGTGATGTTATAATGAGAAACACTCTCTCTGTCCAGAGGTCCATCAACCACAAGAGAATAATGATTGTTATATGATGACTCCAGTTTAAACGGATACGCGCCCTTCAGAGCACAGTGTACGATACCATTCTTACCTCCATCTTTATCAGAAACTGTGACTAAAGCAACTGCAGTTCCTGACTTTGTGTCCTCTTTTACATTATCCAGCAGTGGAGTCATAATGATCTCTGGTGCATTGTCATTTTCATCCATAACTTCTATTAAAACTTTACATTGCGTGCTCTTTGGTGGACTGCCTTTATCTCTGGCTTGAACTCGCAATTCAATAGCTGGATTTATCTCATAGTCTATTTGTCCTTTCACAATAATATCCCCAGTTTCAGGAATCACTGTGAATAAACTTTGCTTTTTAATATTTCCATGTTCAGCTACAGAGTAAATAATTTCACTGTTTGTGCCATCATCCTGGTCCGTAGCAGTCAAAGATGTGATTTTTGTTCCAATAGCAACATTTTCTCTTACCTTGATCTTGTATAAGGGTTTGCTAAAGACAGGCCAGTTGTCATTTATATCCAGTACATTCACTATTATGCTTAAAGTCCCAGTCTTTGCAGGCTTTCCTCCATCAACAGCTGTCAATACAAGATGAATAACCGATTGCTTTTCACGATCTAAAGGTTTCTGGAGCACTAATTCAGCAGACACACTTTGCTCTTCACTTTGAACATCAACAGAAAAGTGTTCATTCTTGCTCAGTTTGTAGTCTTTCAAACCATTAATGCCAATGTCGTTATCTTCAGCAACTGGAAGGTGAAATCTAGCCCCTGGAATAACATCCTCTGTAATGTTGATAGTTATAATGTTATCCACAAAATATGGAGCATTGTCGTTATCATCCAGGATATTAATTTCTATTCGATAAAGACTGTGAGGGTTTTGAACAACGGCTTCCAAATTAAGAGCGCATTGCTGCTGATCTGAGCACAGGTCCTCTCGGTCAATTCTCTCATTCACAAACAACGCCCCCGTTTTAAAATTCACATCAAAATATTTTCTGTTGGATCCAGACACAAGCTGCAATACACGAGATTCCAGATCCTGAACACTGATCTTAAGATCTTTTGCTATATTTCCGACGACGGTTCCTTTATTGACCTCCTCCGAAACAGAATAAATAATCTTCCCATACGTAGATTCACATGAACAAAAATATAACACTATACTGACGTAAAAATGCAGTAAGCCCATCATTGTTGTTTATTGAGAGCTTTAACAAGAAAATAAAAATAAAACGAATACGTCCGTCGTTGCTGTTAGACTCTTCGCCACAGACACTGCTTATAATAAATTCTCATTCCTCTTCCACTAAACATGCTTCCTCTTGCTTCGTGGGGTGGAGCTTTATTTTCATAAAATAAATGCTTAAAACTCACGGTCTGCAGCGACACCGGGCGTTTTAAGCGCGTGACAACTGGTGATCATTTAAAATGTTAATGTTTTTAAAAACAAAAAAGAAAAAAAAACATAATAATAATAATAATAATAATAATAATAATAATAATAAATACGCAGTGAAACAGCAGCGTACCATTTAAATAATAAACTTGTTGTCAAATGTATTTGCGACCTTTGTTTCAACCGGTTCCTACTCGATTAAGTAAGATTTTTTAATTGGATTAAATGTTCATTGTCCATGGTGCTGAATCATCCCCAAAATTTTACAATATAGAGTACTTAGTGAAATTGACATAAGTTTGTATTGCTTAAAACAATAGGCTACTACTACTACTACTACTACTACTAATACTACTAATAATAATAATAATTTTTGCTAATTGTGTTTTAAATCCGTTTTTGTATTTTGCGTTTTGTATCAAGTTCGTCTTGATAAACTTTTTATGTCTTGTATTACAGCAGTTTTAAACTGTAGCTACAAAAGGTCAAAAATAAAGCTATCCATATTCATATAATGTAAGATAACGTTGTGAAATTGATATAAGTTTGCCTATACGCGTAAATAGTAATAAATAATAATAATACTAATTTTTGATAATTGTGTTTTAAATCCGTTTTTGTTTTTTGCTGTTGTTGTACTTTGCATATTGAATCAATTGCGTCTTGATAAACTTTGTATGTCTTGTATTACAGCTGTTTTAGATTGTAGCTACAAAGGTCGAAATAAACCTAATTTCCATATTCATATAATGTAAGATTACGTTTTGAAATTGATATAAGTTTGCCTATACTGCGTAAATAGTAATAATAATAATAATTATAATAATAATAATAATTTTTGCTAATTGTGTTTCAATAGTTTTTTTGTACTTTGCGTATTGTATCAAGTGCGTCTTGATAAACTCTGTGTGTCTTGTTTTACAGCTGCTCTAAACTGTAGCTACAAGGGTCGAAAATAAATATAATTCCCATATTTATATAAAAAATTCTATAGAACTTACAGTATTACTGGGTATTACTGGCAACTAGCTGCCAGTGACTTTCTGTAGATTTTACATTTATGTTATTTACTGGCAACAGTTTGTTCAAAGTTAAATGAACATGAAACATTTTCAGTCTTTATCTTTAAGTGACTTGCAACCAGCTGCATAATTACAGAACTGTTTTTACAGTTGTCTAATTTATATAAGTTAGCCTATACTGCGTAAAATTATAATAATTTATGAATCCGTTTTATTGCGTTCAAGGCCGCCTTAATGCACGGGCTTACCTGGGCTGAAGCCCAGGGGCCTCCCAAGTTCAGGGGCCTCCCATATTCACGTTCATGATGAGCTGAAAATGTCATATTGTTTTGTAACTTGTTAGGTTTTCTGTCAATCACTCTAAATGCACGTTCCATGGCTGCTGATTGGACCGTAGTAACTTACCGTGAAATAAAATATCAGACGTAACGGATTTTCCGCGTAGCCTAATGCAATTAAGTGCGCGTTGTCAACTTGGCATTCCTGCATGTTAGACTGAGTGTGATAGAGAAACGGGAAATAATCCATCAACAAATGAAAGAGTAATTTCGGAAATTTCATAATAAGCACTGAGGTGCAGGTCTCTCTCTCTTTCGCGCGCGCGCGCTCGCTCTCTCTGTGCTCGTGGAGCTGAGTTTCTGGCATGCAGAAGTCTCTCTAAACGTGCGCAAGAAACTGTGCCGCACTGCCGCCAAATAAAGAAAGGAGTTCCCGCGCATAATGCTGTTTGTTGTTATAAAGTTTAAGTTTACTCGCGTTTATATCAGTGACGCTTGCGCACCTGGAGCGATGTAGTTTGACGCGGCATTAGCTCACAGTACACACACCTGTTGGTTTAGAAAGACGAGGAAGAGACGCAACGTTAAAGGTGCAAGTCTAAGAAAGAAAAGAGCGACAAGACCATCTCAAATGATCATCCCCTGATCGCACCATTCATATTTATAATCTCATTATCTAAAGATCTTATATACAGGTATGTTCCCTGTCTGTTTTGTGCATATTCATACGTGTTCGTTTTACATGCGTATGCATAAATACTAAATACAATGCATACTATTTCTTCAATAGCCTACAAAATAAATAACAAACAAGATTCTTTCTATAAAGACTTAACTTTTGTTATCATTAATTCATTTAACAAGATTCTGTCTATAAAGACTTCTCTTTTGTTAACATTAATGCATTTTCACTTTAAAACTAACTTTACTTCTTATATTGTTAAAACTGTGGTTAGCATTTAGTTAGTTAGTAGTGAGTGGGAGTTTTCTGCAATTTTGTATATTCCAAAAACTATATAAACATAGAGCTTATAAACATTCTCTCACACATTTTGGTCTTATTTTCACCACAAGTTGCTGTGTGTGGTTGTTAAATAAAGTGTCTTGTGTTTATGCTCAAGTGGGCTCAGTGATATGTTAATAACAATATTATGGTGTTTTCTGGGTCAAAGAGGGAAAACTTACTGTTGTATGTCTTGAAAGAAACTAATGCATTTTGTGATGTAGATTACCTAGATATTACATTTTTTTTATTAAATGAGACTATAAATTGAGGGTATGGGGGGCCTCTAAAATCTCTCAGCCCCAGGGCCTCACATTAGGTTAAGGCGGCCCTGATTGCGTTCCAAGTGCGTATAGATAAATGTTGTGTCTTGTCTTACAGCTGTTAAAAACTGTGGCCATAAAGGTTGAAAATACTCATAATTTCCATGTGCATATAAACTATTCAAACGCAAGGTCACTGACAAACAGCTTCTGAGGACGTTAAAAGCATCAGCACAATTCACTTTAGAAATGTAAATAAAAAGGAATAAGACAAATGACCACATGCGAACATCTATGATGTTCTACTATGATATGAATGTCAGAAAATTATAAACTTTTAAATTTTGATTCAAAATTCAAATCCAGCGTTAATTCAGCCCAGCCCATCATCTTACCTTGCAGGTGGTTGGAAGAGTTTGGGTGCTTGCTAAACTGTCATCGCAATTAATGCTGATAAGGTCTGCATCTGCAGCCGGAAATGGCGAAGGGAAAACCATGACGTCACTCTTCATTGTATCTGAACTGAAACACACATCATACTGTTGCGTAGATTTGGAGTAAGACCAGCTCCCGTCTGGATGCGTGCTGATCACTGGAGCGCAGTACTGACTGAAACTCCCGTCTGTCCTGTAGCATTTAGCTGCTATCAAACCAATGAGACTCAGTAAAAAGATGACTGACACTGAGACAATAGCGATGAGCAGATAAAGATTCAGATCTGAAAAACTCTCCTCCTTAACTGGAACTTGTCTGAACGATGTCTGTATGTCATCCATACTCTCCATAACCACAACATCCATAGACATAGTTGCTGAAAGTGATGGCTCTCCATTATCAGACACTGTGATGATAAGTGGGTGAGTTTTTAAGTCATTGTCACTCATTCGTCTCCTGGTTTTTATTTCTCCAGTGTTGGTACCGATTCGAAATAGATTCGTTCCTTTGGGTTCAGTTAGGTGATACGACAGAAGTGCGTTATATCCAGAGTCAGCATCAACAGCTCTGATCTTGGCTATAAAGTAACCCGCTTCAGCTGAATAGGGAATATTCTCAGTATTTACTGATCCGGGCTCAGAATATGGCTGTAGAATAACTGGACGGTTGTCATTTTTATCCAGTATAAAAACATTTACAGTCACATTACTGCTCAGAGGAGGAACACCAGAGTCTGTTGCCAAAACATTAAACTGAAATCTTTGTGTTTCTTCGTGATTTAATGATTGTAAACTGAATATTTCACCAGTTAAAGAGTTTATATTGATCAGTGTTGTTATAGGAACATTGGAGCTTGAACTCTCTAATAATGAATATGAAAGTTCGGCGTTCTCACCAGTGTCTGAATCATCAGCTGTAACTTTTGTTATGAGTCCTCCAGCTTGGCTGTTCTCGCTTAGATAAGTGTTAATAACAGATTCAGGAAAATGTGGGGCATTGTCATTAACATCAGCGATATGTACAATAATAATACTGCTGTTGGAGAGTGGAGGCGTGCCTTCATCTGTAGCTGTAATTGTGATGTTATAATGAGAAACACTCTCTCTGTCCAGAGGTCCGTCCACCACTAGAGAGTAATGATTGTTATATGATGACTCCAGTTTAAAAGGAGACGAGCCCTTCAGAGCACAGCGTACGATACCATTCTTACCTCCATCTTTATCAGAAACTGTGACTAAAGCAACTGCAGTTCCTGACTTTGTATCCTCTTTTACACTTTTCAATAGTGAAGTCATAATGATCTCTGGTGCATTGTCATTTTCATCTAAAACTTCTATTAAAACTTTACATTGTGTACTCTTTGATGGACTGCCTTTATCCCTGGCTTGAACTCGTAACTCAATAGCTGGATTCCCCTCGTAATCCACATGCCCATTTACCATGATGTCTCCAGTCGCTGGTAAAATGGTAAATAAGTCTTGCTTCTTTCCATGACCAACAAACGAGTAAACAATTTCACCATTTATGCCTTCATCCAAATCAGAAGCAGAGACAGATGTAACTTTAGTACCGACAGCAACATTTTCCTTCAGTTTGACTTTATAAAGAGGTTGACTAAACACAGGGTTATTGTCATTAACATCCATAACATTTATGATGATATTTAATGTTGCTGATTTTGGTGGTTTTCCTCCATCCACACCGGTGAGCATTAACTTCATTGTTGCTTGCTTCTCTCTATCCAAAGGTTTGTTAAGCACGAGCTCTGCAAAAACACTCTGTTCATCGCTCTGTGTATCTATAGAGAAATGATCATTCAGGCTCAGTTTGTACTCTTTCAGTGAATTACTACCAACATCGATGTCTTCAGCAACTGGGAGTGGAAATCTCTCCCCTGTGCTAGCAATTTCAGTAATATTTAAAGTAAAATCTTTAACAGGAAACTGTGGCGCATTATCGTTTATATCCAAGATCTTAATTTCCACTCTGTAAAGGTTGTGAGGATTTGTAGCGAGAGCCTCTATATTCAAAGAACATTTTGGATTTGACAGACATAACTCCTCGCGGTCAATTCTTTCACTGACAAACAGCACGCCTGTTTTCAGATCCAAGTCGAAATATTTCTTATTCGATCCAGACACAATTTCAAACATGCGATTATCAAAGTCATTAACATTTATATTGAGGTCCTTCGCTATATTCCCAACAACTGTGCCCTTCTTTACCTCCTCTTGAACAGAATAGACAATCTGAGCATACGCCGCTTCCAGCAAAGAAAGGACAAATATAAATCCGCACACGAAACATCCTGTAAATCCCATGATGTCCAGCGAGTTATCAGACAGTAAAAATGTAACGCTAGTACTGTTTTTCCTCTTTAGCGATCAGAAAACAGAACGTCATCGTGTTTTATCGGCAGACACTAAAACCAAGGTTTGGAAAGAGAGACTGCAGAAAAAATACTGAAATCATTTAACTGGCGGTCTGCAGTGACACCATGTGCCTAGCTGTGCAATAACAGCAAGATTCTAAATTGTCTAAAAATTGTTAAAAGTATTGGAAGGACAAGACACCACGCCAATTAATAAACAAAGTTTACCAAAACGAGAAAACGTATCACGATCAACTTAAAATCACAACATCTCAACATATAATGGAACACACTTATATAAATATAAAAAGCTGCTGTCCATGGTTCTGAGCACGGTATATGTTTGGTTGTTTTAGTTGCTATTAACACAGTCAAAACATCAAACACACAACAATTTTGTAAAATCTCATCTGGTCTATTGTCTAATATGTAGCAACTGCTTAAGAAATAAAATTATATTTTGCAAGAAACCTTTCAAGACTGGGGTTATAATACAGTTAAAAGATTCCGGGAAGGCTACCCCCCCAAAAAACGTAACAATCAAATCGTTAAGTTTCACACTGTAAAAAATTATTTGCTGCCTTAATTTTTTTAATCAACTCTGATTTACAAGTAATTTCAATTTACTACTATTAATCTTGACACGTGATGAGTTTCTACAACTGAAAATGAAAATAAAATGAAGATGACATATTTAAAATATTTTAAAACAACTCATCTCTAGTCAAGATAAATAATAGTAAGTTAAAATGACCTGTAAATCAGAGTTGATTAAACCAAAAAAAAATGAAGGCAGCAAATAATTTTTTACAGTCTAGGTATGGAAGAATGAAAACATATGAAACTAAAAAATGCTTTATCAGTTTATATTTTAATAACGTGCAAAATTACCGTGTAAAATTTTGACATTTATATACATGTATGCCTACCAAATCATGTATGTAGGATGCATTTATTGGAAAAACATTAAATACCTTCTGTAAAAGAGCTGCTTTAATATCACTGAATATGAATTTAATTTAGCCTTGTCTTATCTAAATATTTTCAAATAGTCCAATGTGTACATACTATTACAATAAAAAAGCAAAACAAACTAAATAAAGTCGGTATTAAAATCAGTTACAGTTTTAAAGAAGTTATACAAATATCTTGAACACGCGTACACGTGTATGACAACGACAGATGGTAAACTGGGTCCGGATTCACGAAAATGGTCTTCAGACAAAAATAAGAAAGTTAAAATAAATTATAAGTTGTTTGTAAGAATATTGCTAAGACTTTTAATTTTTAAAATATTTTCTTTTAACATCGTTTTGTTGTCTTAAAAATAAAATTTCAGGTCCGACTTTATTATTATTATTGACGATGGGCCGTTGAATTATTCGAAAATTTTTTACACCCAAGGTGGTAAAGCGGCACGACGTTAAGCGGACTGTGCATTATTTTCAAATAATTCAAAGGAGCGGAGTCAATTATTCCGCTTATACCACGTTTACCACAAACATTGCTCTGGTGGTTATTTTAAAACTGGAACACACCTAAAGATTTCCGCATAGATTATAAATGTAAATTGATCCAAACGACTCATCATGCCTAGTTTTTTTTCTAGTTGTGCTCAGTCTTTGTTTAAAATCACAGATTAAAATCATTAAGCACTCTTTAATGTGTTCTATTAAACGATCTTCGAATGTTTCCGCAAGTCTGCCTAACAACATTTGACAGGTCAGGTGTGCGTTTTAAAGAAAAATAATCAACACCCATGGATCATTTGTCAACCAATCAGAATAAAGCATTCAACAGCCAGTGATATAAAGAATAATAAACAAAAACATGTCTCCCTGTCTTGCTCAAAACACACATAGTTTTACTATCAGTGTCAACGAAGATATTCAACATAATGTACGCTCACCAAAGGGATTATTAGGAACACCTGTTCAATTTTTCATTAATGCAAATATCTAATCAACCATTAACATGGCAGTTGCTTCAATGCATTTAGGGGTGTGGTCCTTGTCAAGACAATCTCCTGAACTCCAAACTGAATGTCAGAATGGGAAAGAAAGGTGATTTAAGCAATTTTGAGCGAGGCATGGTTGTTGGTGCCAGACGGGCCGGTCTGAGTATTTCACAATCTGCTCAGTTACTGGGATTTTCACACACAACCATTTCTAGGGTTTACAAAGAATGGTGTGAAAAGGGAAAAACATCCAGTATGCGGCAGTCCTGTGAGGAAAAATGCCTTGTTGATGCTAGAGGTCAGTGGAGAATGGGTCGACTGATTCAAGCTGATGGAAGAGCAACTTTGACTGAAATAACCACTCGTTACAACTGAGGTATGCAGCAAAGCATTTGTGAAGCCACAACACGCACAACACCTTGAGGCGGATGGGCTACAACAGCAGAAGACGCCACCGGGTACCACTCATCTACACTACAAATAGGAGAAAGAGGCTAAAATTTGCTCAAGCTCACCAAAATTGGACAGTTAAAGACTGGAAAAATGTTGCCTGGTCTGATGAGTCTCGACTTTTGTTGAGACATTCAGATGGTAGAGTCAGAATTTGGCATAAACAGAATGAGAATATGGATCCATCATTCCTTGGTACCACTGTGCAGGCTGCTGCTGGTGGTGTAATGATGTGGGGGATGTTTTCTTGGCACACTTTAGGCCCCTTAGTGCCAATTGGGCATCGTTTAAATGCCACGGCATACCTGAGCATTGTTTCTGATCATGTCCATCCCTTTATGACCACCATGTACCCATACTCTGATGGCTACTTCCAGCAGGATAATGCACCATGTCACAAAGCTTGAATCATTTTAAATTGGTTTCTTGAACATGACAATGAGGTCACTGTACTAAAATGGCCCCCACAGTCACCAGATCTCAACCCAATAGAGCATCTTTGGGATGTGGTGGAACGGGAGCTTCGTGCCCTGGATGTGCAACCCACAAATCTCCATCAACTGCAAGATGCTATCAATATGGGCCAACATTTCTCAAGAAAGTTGGCCCACATTGATAGGATTGATAGGCCAACATTTTCTTTCCGCACCTTGTTGAATCAATGCCATGTAGTGGCATTAAGTCAGTTCTGAAGGCAAAAGGGGGTCAAACACAGTATTAGTATGGTGTTCATAGTAATCCTTTAGGTGAGTGTATTAAGTAAACTCCTGGCTATCTTATCCTATTCTAATTAAGTCAACTCTCCAAACATTCCTGTTTTAATTAAGTCAACCCTCCAAAAATTAAGATGCTGTTCACATTGTTACGATAATTTGAACGCTTAAATTTTAAAACATATTTTAAAAAAAAGTTTTTTGTAATAGAAAATAAGCGTAACTTTTTTCTTAAATTTGAAATGAAAAAAGAAATGTCACTTAAGAAGATTTTTGGGTCAAAATTTTGGCATAAATAACGTTATGTGAGCTATTTTCCTAAGAATCTGCTTACCTTGTCGGTGGTTGGAAGAGTTTGGGTGCTTGTAAAACTGTCATCGCAATTAATGCTGATAAGGTCTGCGTCTGCAGCTGGAAATGGCGAAGGGACAACGACTATGTCACTCTTCATTGTGTCTGAGCTGAAACACACATCATACTGTTGGGTGGATTTGGAGTAAGACCAGCTCCCGTCTGGATGCGTGCTGATCACTGGAGCGCAGTACTGACTGAAACTCCCGTCTGTCCTGTAGCATTTAGCTGCTATCAAACCAATGAGACTCAGTAAAAAGATGACTGCCACTGAGACAATAGCGATGAGCAGATAAAGATTCAGATCTGAAAAACTCTCCTCTTTAACTGGAACTTGTTTGAACGAAGTCTGTATGTCATCCATACTCTCCATAACCACAACATCCATAGACATAGTTGCTGAAAGTGATGGCTCTCCATTATCAGACACTGTGATGATAAGTGGGTGAGTTTTTAAGTCATTGTCACTCATTCGTCTCCTGGTTTTTATTTCTCCAGTGTTGGTACCGATTCGGAATAGATTCGTTCCTTTGGGTTCAGTTAAGTGATACGACAGAAGTGCGTTATATCCAGAGTCAGCATCAACAGCTCTGATCTTGGCCACAAAGTAACCCGCTTCAGCTGAATAGGGAATATTCTCAGTATTTACTGATCCGGGCTCTGGCTGTAGAATAACTGGACGGTTGTCATTTTTATCCAGTATAAAAACATTTACAGTCACATTACTGCTCAGAAAAGGAACACCAGAGTCTTTTGCCAAAACATTAAACTGAAATCTTTGTGTTTCTTCGTGATTAAATGATTGTAAACTGAATATTTCACCAGTTAAAGAGTTTATATTGATCAGTGTTGTTATAGGAACATTGGAGCTTGAACTCTCTAATAATGAATATGAAAGTTCAGCGTTCTCACCAGTGTCTGAATCATCAGCTGTAACTTTTGTTATGAGTCCTCCAGCTTGGCTGTTCTCGCTTAGATAAGTGTTAATAACAGATGCAGGGAAATGTGGTGCATTGTCATTAACATCAGCGATATGTACAATAATAATACTGCTGTTGGAAAGTGGAGGCGTTCCTTCATCTGTAGCTGTAATTGTGATGTTATAATGAGAAACACTCTCTCTGTCCAGAGGTCCGTCCACCACTAGAGAGTAATGATTGTTATATGAAGACTCCAGTTTAAAAGGATACGCGCCCTTCAGAGCACAGCGTACGATACCATTCTTACCTCCATCTTTATCAGAAACTGTGACTAAAGCAACTGCAGTTCCTGACTTTGTGTCCTCTTTTACATTATCCAGCAGCGGAGTCATAAAGATCTCTGGTGCATTGTCATTTCCATCCAAAACTTCTATCAAAACTTTACATTGTGTACTTCTTGGTGGACTGCCTTTATCCCTGGCTTGAACTCGTAACTCAATAGCTGGATTCTCCTCATAATCCACATGCCCATTTACAATTATGTCTCCAGTCGCTGGTAAAATGGTAAATAAGTCTTGCTTCTTTCCATGACCAACAAACGAGTAAATAATTTCACGGTTTATGCCTTCATCCAAATCAGAAGCAGAGACAGATGTAACTTTAGTCCCAGCAGCAACATTTTCCTTCAGTTTGACTTTATAAAGAGGTTGACTAAACACAGGGTTATTGTCATTAACATCCATGACATTTATGATGATATTTAATGTCCCTGATTTTGATGGTTTTCCTCCATCCACACCGGTGAGCATTAACTTCATTGTTGCTTGCTTCTCTCGGTCCAAAGGTTTGTTAAGCACGAGCTCTGCAAAAACACTCTGTTCATCGCTCTGTGTATCTATAGTGAAATGATCATTCAGGCTCAGTGTGTACTCTTTCAGTGAATTACTACCAACATCGATGTCTTCAGCCATTGGCAGTGGAAATCTCTCTCCTGGGCTAGCGTTTTCAGTAATATTTAAGGTAAAAACTTTAACAGGAAACTGTGGTGCATTATCGTTTATATCCAAGATCTTAATTTCCACTCTGTAAAGGTTGTGAGGATTTGTAGCGAGAGCCTCTATATTCAAAGAACATTTTGGATTTGACAGACATAACTCCTCGCGGTCAATTCTTTCACTGACAAACAGCACGCCCGTTTTCAGATTCAAGTCAAAATACTTCTTATTAGATCCAGTCACAATCTTTAACATACGATATTCCAGGTCATGAACATTTATGTTCAGGTCTTTCGCTATATTTCCAACAACTGTGCCCTTATTTACCTCCTCCTGTACGGAATAGACAATCTGAGCAGACGCAGCATCCAGCAAAGAAAGGACAAATATAAATCCGCACACGAAACATCCTGTAAATCCCATGATGACCAGCGGGTTATCAGACAGTAAAAAGATAACGCTAGTACTGTTTTTCCTATTTAGCGATCAAAAAACAGAACGTCATGGTGTCTCATTGGCAGACACTACAAACAAGGTTTGGAAAGAGAGACTGCAGAAAAAATACTGAAATCATTTAACTGGCGGTCTGCAGTGACACCATGTGCCTGAACTGTGCAATAACCGCAATATATTAAATTGTCCAAAACCTGTTAAAAGTATTTGGAGGACAAGACACTACGCCAATTAATAAATAGGCTAAAGTGTTCTGAGCATGGTATATGTTTGGTTGCTATTAATAGAGCCAAAACATCAAACACACAAAACTCTTTTGTAAGATCTAATTTGGTGTATTGTCTATGTCGCAACTGCTTAAACAATAACAGAATATTTAGCAAGAAACCTTTTAAGAGATTAAATAAAATGAAAACATTCCACGTAAACGCAAGAAAAAAAACGTAAAAATCAAATCGTTAGATATTAGACTGTAAAAATATTTGCTGCCTTAATTTTTTGTTTTTGTTTAATCAACTCTCATTAACAGCTCATTTCAACTTTTTATTATTTATCTTGACAAGAGATACGTTCTTATAACTTAAAATTACAACATGATGAAGATGATATATTTAAACTATATTTTATAAGTCACAACAACTCATCTCTAGTCAAGATAAATCATATTAAGTTAAAATGACTTGTAAATCTGAGATGATTAAACAAAAACATTTAAGTCAGGAAAGATTTTTTTACAGTGCTGGTATAGAAGATAAAACCCAAAAATGATTTATCAGTTTAATATTTAATTACGTGCCAAATTTCCGCGTAAAATTGAAACATTAATATAGATGTACGCCTATCTAATCATGTTTGTTGGATGCATTTACTGGACAAAATACCTTCTGTATAAGAGCTGCTATAATATTACTGAATATAAATTTAATTTAGCCTTATCTTATCTAAACATTTTAAAACAACAAGAAGTCCAATGTACAATTCCAATAAAATTAGCGAAACAAACTAAATAAAGTCGGTATAAAATTAGTTTAGTTACTTTATACATGTACATTTAAAGTTATGCAAATATCTTGAACACGGGTAAACGTTTATGACAACGACAGATGGTAAACTGGGTCCGACTCCGGATTCACGAAAACGTTAGATAAGAAAGTGAAAATAAATAAGAAGTTTGAAAGAATATTGCTAAGTGCAATTATTAAGACATAAAATCTTACTTTTTCGAATATTTTCTTTAAACATCGTTTTATTGTCGTAAAAATAAAATTTTAAGTCGGACTTGGAATCTATAGCCAAGGCGTGGGGTAACAACAAAACTTATTTAAGCACTAACTTTTAAGCACCTCGCGGTCAAACCAAATGTAAACTCTTCACAATTCACCGCAAGTAAAAATACAAAACATCCCAATTTTAACATTATGTAAGAAATAATTGACGATGGGCCTTTGAATTATTCGAAAATAATGCAAGCTCAAAAGTGGTAATGTGGCACGACGCTAAGCAGAGTGTGCATTATTTTCAAATAATTCAAAGGTCCGGAGTCAATTATTCCCCTTATACCACGGTTACCACAAACAATGCTCTGGTGATTATTTTAAAGCTGGGACACATCTAATGATTTCCGCGTGGATTATGAATTTGATCAAAACAAGTCATAGTGCCTAGTTTTCTTTTTCTAGTTGTGCTCAGTCTTTGTTTACAATCACAGATTAAAATCAATTATAGACGAAGCACTCTTTAATTTGTTCTATTAAACAATCTTCGAATGTTTCAGCAAGTTGTTAGGTGTGCCAAACAACATTTGACAGGTCAGGTGTGCGTTTTACAGAAAAAAATTAACACCCATGGAACATTTGTCAACTTATCAGAATAAAGCATCCAACAGGCCCGTGGTATAAAGAATAATGAACAAAAACATGTCTCCTTAACTTTATCTTGGTCAAAAACACACAATTTCAGTCCGTTTCAACGCACACATTTATGTTGTCCTAATGAAGTAAACTCTCCTAAATTTAAGATGATATTCACATCGTTTCGCTGATTTAAAAGCTTACATTTAAAAACATCTTTTAAAAACTTAAGATGTTTTGTAAAATAATAGTAACTTTTTTCTTAAATTTGAAATTAGAGAAAATGTGTCAGTTAAGAAGAATTTTTGGTCAAAATTTGGGCATAAGTTACCATTTGTAAGCTATTTTTCTAAAAGTCTGCTTACCTTGCCGGTGGTTGGAAGAGTTTGGGTGCTTGTAAAACTGTCATCGCAATTAATGCTGATAAGGTCTGCGTCTGCAGCCGGAAATGGGGAGGGGACAACGACTAAGTCACTCTTCATTGTGTCTGAACTGAAACACACATCATACTGTTGGGTGGATTTGGAGTAAGACCAGCTCCCGTCTGGATGCGTGCTGATCACAGGAGCGCAGTACTGACTGAAACTCCCGTCTGTCCCGTAGCATTTAGCTGCTATCAAACCAATGAGACTCAGTAAAAAGATGACTGACACTGAAACAATAGCGATGAGCAGATAAAGATTCAGATCTGAAAAACTCTCCTCCTTAACTGGAACTTGTCTGAACGATGTCTGTATGTCATCCATATTCTCCATAACCACAACATCCATAGACATAGTTGAGAAAGTGATGGCTCTCCATTATCAGACACTGTAATGATAAGTGGGTGAGTTTTTAAGTCATTGTCACTCATTCGTCTCCTGGTTTTTATTTCTCCAGTGTTGGTACCGATTCGGAATAGATTAGTTCCTTTGGGTTCAGTTAAGTGATACGACAGAAGTCCGTTATATGCAGAGTCAGCATCAACAGCTCGGATCTTGGCTACAAAGTAACCCGCTTCAGCTGAATAGGGAATATTCTCAGTATTTACTGATCCAGATTCAGAATATGGCTGTAGAATAACTGGACTGTTGTCATTTTTATCCAGTATAAAAACATTTACAGTCACATTACTGCTCAGAGGAGGAACACCAGAGTCCGTTGCCAAAACATTAAACTGAAATCTTTTTGTTTCTTCGTGATTAAATGATTGTAAACTGAATATTTCACCAGTTAAAGAATTTATATTAATCAGTGTTGTTATAGGAACATTGGAGCTTGAACTCTCTAATAATGAATATGAAAGTTCAGCGTTCTCACCAGTGTCTGAATCATCAGCTGTAACTTTTGTTATGAGTCCTCCAGCTTGGCTGTTCTCGCTTAGATAAGTGTTAATAACAGATGCAGGGAAATGTGGGGCATTGTCATTAACATCAGCGATATGTACAATAATAATACTGCTGTTGGAAAGTGAAGGTGTTCCTTCATCTGTAGCTGTAATTGTGATGTTATAATGAGAAACACCCTCTCTGTCCAAAGGTCCGTCCACCACTAGAGAGTAATGATTGTTATATGATGACTCCAGTTTAAAAGGATACGCGCCCTTCAGAGCACAGTGTACGATACCATTCTTCCCTCCATCTTTATCAGAAACTGTGACTAAAGCAACTGCAGTTCCTGACTTTGTGTCCTCTTTTACATTATCCAGCAGTGGAGTCATATTGATCTCTGGTGCATTGTCATTTTCATCCAAAACTTCAATCAAAACTTTACAATGTGTACTTCTTGGTGGACTGCCTTTATCACTGGCTTGAACTCGTAACTCAATAGCTGGATTCTCCTCGTAATCTACATGCCCATTTACCATAATGTCTCCAGTCGCTGGTAAAATGGTAAATAAGTCTTGCTTCTTTCCATGACCAACAAACGAGTAAATAATTTCACGATTTATGCCTTCATCTAAATCAGAAGCAGAGACAGATGTAACTTTAGTGCCAACAGCAAAATTTTCCTTCAGTTTGACTTTATAAAGAGGTTGACTAAACACAGGGTTATTGTCATTAACATCCATAACATTTATGATGATATTTAATGTTCCTGATTTTGGTGGTTTTCCTCCATCCACACCGGTGAGCATTAACTTCATTGTTGCTTGCTTCTCTCTATCCAAAGGTTTGTTAAGCACGAGCTCTGCAAAAACACTCTGTTCATCGCTCTGTGTATCTATAGTGAAATGATCATTCAAACTCAGTTTGTACTCTTTCAGGGAATTACTGCCAACATCAATGTCCTCGGCCACTGGCAGGAGATATCTCTCTCCTGGGCTAGCCATTTCAGTAATATTTAAGGTAAAAACTTTAACAGGAAACTGTGGCGCATTATCGTTTATATCCAAGATCTTAATTTCAACTCTGTAAAGATTGTGAGGATTCGTAGCGAGAGCCTCTATATTCAAAGAACATTTTGGATTTGACAGACATAACTCCTCACGGTCAATTCTTTCACTGACAAACAGCACGCCCGTTTTTAGATTCAAGTCAAAATACTTCTTATTAGATCCAGTCACAATCTTAAACATACGATATTCCAGGTCATGAACATTTATGTTCAGATCTTTCGCTATATTTCCAACAACAGTTCCCTTATTTACCTCCTCCTGTACCGAATAGACAATCTGAGCAAAGGCAGCATCCAGCAAAGAAAGGACAAATATAAATCCGCACACGAAACATCCTGTAAATCCCATGATGGTCACCGACGACGGGTTTGAGGACGGTAATAAGAAAATGTCTTTCCTCTTTAGCGATCAGAAAACAGAAATCGAAATAGAAATCGTTATCGCGTCTCGGCGACAGACACTACAACCGAGGTTATGAAAAGGAAAGCTATATGAATACTGTAAACCTTAAACTGACGGTCTGCAGTGACACCATGTGCTGAAAATATGCAATAACACGATTATTATTATTTTTTTCAAAACCGTTGAATAAACAAATATTAAGACGAAACAGCTCTAAATAATATACGAAGTTGTACCAAGACTACAAAGAAAGAAAAAAAAACATATGTATCATTGTACAACCCATAGGTGTCATTTACACTGGGGACGCTGGGGACATGTCCCCACCACTTTTTGAAATGGCTGATTTTGTCCCCACCACTTTTTGAAAGCATTTGGTTAAAATTTTCTGAAAAATCAAACAATACCTGTGCGACTTACACTGCAAAAATTACTTTCTTACTTAGTATTTTTGTCTTGTTTTCAGTAAAAATATCTAAAAATTCTTAAATCAAGATGCTTTTTCTTGATGAGCAAAATGACCTAAGAAAATAAGTATAGTTTTTAGACAAAAAATATACAATTTAAGTGAACTTGTGCTTAAAACAAGCAAAAATATCTGCCAATGGGGTGAGAAAAAATCTAAAAATAAGATTTCTTTTTTCTTAAACACTTAATTTAAGCAAAATTTTCTCACCCCATTGGCAGATATTTTTGCTTGTTTTAAGCACAAATTCACTTAAATTGTATAGTTTTTGTCTAAAAACTAGACTTATTTTCTTCAGTCATTTTGCTCATGAAGAAAATACGTCTTGATTTAAGAATTTTTAGATATTTCTATTGAAAACAAGGCAAAATGCTAAGTTAGAAAGTCAGATTTTCAAGAAAAAAATTCTTAGTATCTAAAAATTCTTAAATTAAGATGCTTTTTCTTGATGTGAAAAAAAATTTCTTGGTATTTTTGCCTTGTTTTCAGTAAAAATATTTTAAAATTCTTAAATTAAGATGCTCATTTTTTTTGCTTACCCCATTGGCAGATTTTTTGCTTGTTTTATGCACAAAATCACTTAAATTTGGTATTTTTCGTCTAAAAACTAGACTTATTTTATTATTTTTCAAGAAAAAGCATCTTAATTTAAGATTTTTTAGATATTTTTACTGAAAACAAGGCAAAAATACAAATAATTTTTTGTATAATTTTTTTTAATCATTTTTGCAGTGTACGACGGTTTTGTGGTCCAGGGTCGCATATGTTGCGTTTTGTGCTTATAATGTGTTTTCCTTTACATATGTAATGAATTTCATTGTAATCATTGACTTAACGTGCTGCTGTTATCTACAGTATGGTGCTTTAGCACAGTTCGGTTAAGCTGGTGTTGCAGGGACTGTTACATGTGCAGTCGACATTGTTGAGGATTTTATGCTGAGTATTTTTGTGTTGTTGACCGGCCTACACTATGCCCATTTTTGATGCGCCGTTATTCAATATTTTTCCCGTCATGCGGTAATGTTTTTTCATCTGATTTTTTTGTCCCCACCACTTTTCAACACAAACTGACGCCCCTGGTACAACCACATCACCACAATGAAAGACACGCGGTAGAATTCGCTGTCCATGGTACTGGTTCATGCAGACAACATCAGGAATTAAAATAAGCAAAGGATCGTTTAGATTTAAAAAAGCAAAAAATAATCTATGTTGCAAAATGGCATTTTGTGAATGGCCTGAAAATGTTAGGTACCTGTGCTTACAACTCTGCAAATTAACTTTAAAACAAAAAATGACTGTATATGAGTCGTGAACGTTTTATTCATTGTGCATAGAGCATTTTTTTATTTGCGGGGTTAACGAAATACTGTTTTCCGTATCACTTATGCTTAATTGCTCTCTTTAGTTATGAATGTACAGGAAACACTACTATATCATTCTTGTTGCTAAAACTCGCTTCGTACTGTGTTATTGATTTACAGTAAGACCTGCTTCCATCAAGGTGGGTTTAGATCACTGGAAAACGTTAACCAAATGCCGTCTGTAATCTGTCATGTAGCTGCTCAAATACACAATTTTTCGTAAATTAATTTCAATTAGCCGTAAATTATAAGTAAGTATATAAATATAATTTGTTTATTGCTGTCTTTAAATTTTATTAAATCCACTTTTTTTACTTTGTCTTACACTTGTGTCTTCAAAAAAACTTGTATCCCGTATCCATGATTCAGAGCTGTTTATATTTGTAGCTAGAAAAGTTTAAAGTAAAAAATCCAGTGTGCCCACGCTATGCAAACACAATGTCATACACTCTAAAAAACAAACGGTGCTATATAGCACCAAAACAGTTGCTTTGGATCGTAACGATAGAAGAACCATTTTTAGTGCCATATAGCACCGGTGAAGAACCAGTGAAGCACCAGTGAAGCACCTGTGTAGAACCATATAGTGCTATGTAGAACCATATGTGGTGCTATATGGCCCCTATATGGTTCTACACTGGTGCTTCACTGGTGCTTCACTGGTGCTTCACCGGTGCTATATGGCACTAAAATGGTTCTTCTATCGTTACGATCCAAAGCAACTGTTTTGGTGCTATATAGCACCGTTTGTTTTTTTAGAGTGTAGATAAATAGCAGCTAAGTTAACAAATCAGCAAAATTAACTTCATATATAGCTTACGTAAAAATATCTTGAAAAGCTTGAAAGTATTGCAAAAATAAAACTGTTTGAAATTTCGTTTTAGAAATAACTTTTATCCAGGGGTTAAACATTATCTTACCTTGTTGGTGGTGGGAAGAGTTTGAATACTTGTAAAACTGTCATCGCAATTAATGCTGATAAGGTCTGCGTCTGCAGCTGGAAATGGCGAGGGGACAACGACTATGTCACTCTTCATTGTGTCTGAACTGAAACACACATCATACTGTTGCGTGGATTTGGAGTAAGACCAGCTCCCGTCTGGATGCGTGCTGATCACTGGAGCGCAATACTGACTGAAACTCCCGTCTGTCCTGTAGCATTTAGCTGCTATCAAACCAATGAGACTCAGTAAAAAGATGACTGACACTGAAACAATAGCGATGAGCAGATAAAGATTCAAATCGGAAAAACTCTCCTCTTTAACTGGAACTTGTCTGAACGATGTCTGTATGTCATCCATACTCTCCATAACCACAACATCCATAGACATAGTTGCTGAAAGTGATGGCTCTCCATTATCAGACACTGTAATGATAAGTGGGTGAGTTTTTAAGTCATTGTCACTCATTCGTCTCCTGGTTTTTATTTCTCCAGAGTTGGTAACGATTCGAAATAGATTCGTTCCTTTGGGTTCAGTTAAGTGATACGACAGAAGTGCGTTATATCCAGAGTCAGCATCAACAGCTCTGATCTTGGCTACAAAGTAACCCGCTTCAGCTGAATAGGGAATGCTCTCAGTATTTACTGATCCGGGATTAGAATTTGGTTGTAAAATAACTGGACTGTTGTCATTTTCATCAAGAATAAAAACATTTACAGTCACATTACTGCTCAGAGGAGGAACACCAGAGTCCATTGCCAAAACATTAAACTGAAATCTTTTTGTTTCTTCGTGATTAAATGATTGTAAACTGAATATTTCACCAGTTAAAGAGTTTATATTGATCAGTGTTGTTATAGGAACATTGGAGCTTGAACTCTCTAATAATGAATATGAAAGTTCAGCGTTCTCACCAGTGTCTGAATCATCAGCTGTAACTTTTGTTATGAGTCCTCCAGCTTGGCTGTTCTCACTTAGATAAGTGTTAATATCAGATGCAGGAAAATGCGGTGCGTTGTCATTAACATCAGCGATATGTACAATAATAATACTGCTGTTGGAAAGTGGAGGCGTGCCTTCATCTGTAGCTGTAATTGTGATGTTATAATGAGAAACACTCTCTCTGTCCAAAGGTCCGTCCACCACTAGAGAATAATGATTGTCATATGAAAACTCCAGTTTGAAAGGAAAAGAGCCTTGAATTGCACAATGCACTAACCCGTTTTTACCTCCATCTCTATCAGAAACCGTAATGAAAGCAACATCAGTACCCGGTTTTGCGTCCTCCTTCACGCTTTCCAAAAGCGGAGTTGTAACAATTTCTGGTGCATTGTCATTTTCATCCACAACTTCTAATAATACTTTACAATGTGTACTTTTAGGAGGACTGCCTTTATCCCTCGCCTGAACACGCAATTCAATTGCAGAGTGTTCCTCATAATCAATTTGTCCTTGAACAACGATGTCCCCGGAGTTTGAATTTATAGTAAACAGGTTCATTTCATCGCTATTTCCGCTTCCAATAAATGAATAGTGAATTTCACTGTTAATGCCCTCATCCAAATCAGTAGCTGAAAGAGCTACCCAGTCTCACAAAGTTTCGTGATATAGTCACGTATTTTTTTTTTATTCTTTTTTCGTGCTATTATCACGAAATTTCGTGTTTTTTCGTGATCGTATAACGAATTCCTGTTTTCGTGTGATTATCACGTATTGGTTACTCAACTGCTTTTTCCTATTTTTAAACCATTGTCGCTTCGGTTTAGGGTTAGATTTGGTGCTTGCATTAGAAAGTCACTTTATATATTGGTTTATACTATTTTTTCTGATTTATTTTTTTATATGTCGCCTGGCGTTGGGGTTAGAGTTGGGTTTGGTTAGGGATGTCATTTTATGTAAATCTAACCCTAAACCGAAGCGACAATGGTAAGAAAATAGGACAAAACAGTTGAGTAACCAATACGTGATAATCACACGAAAACAGGAATTCGTTATACGATCACGAAAAAACACGAAATTTCGTGATAATAGCACGAAAAAAGAATCAAAAAAATACGTGACTATATAACGAAATTTCGTGAGACTGGGCTGGAAAGAGAGATTATTTTAAATCCAATTGGTGAATTTTCCTTAAGTTGTAGTTTGTACAAAGTTTTGCTGAACACGGGTTTATTGTCGTTTACATCAATCACGTCAACAACAATACTCAATGTTCCAGATTTCGGAGGTTTTCCTCCGTCAACAGCTGTAAGTAATAACTGAATAACAGGTTGTTTTTCTCTGTCTAAAGCTTTCTGTAGTACTAACTCAGCTGATATACTTTGCTGTCCGGCAAGAACATCTAAAGAAAAATATTCATTTACACTAAGTTTGTAGTCTTTTAGAGAATTGCTGCCAACATCAAAATCTTTTGCATTTGGTAAAGGAAGTCTGTCCCCCATACTTGCGTCCTCTGTAACATTTACAATAAATGTGCTTTCTGGAAATAAAGGAGCATGATCGTTTACATCCAAAATTCTGATCTCAAGCCGATAAACATTGCGAGGATTTTGAGCAAGGGCTTCTAAATTTAATACACATTTCTGACTCGTGCCACACAACTCTTCGCGGTCAATCCTGTCATTAACAAACAGGGCCCCGGATTTCAGATTTATTTCAAAATACTTCGCATTAGGTCCAGGCATTATCTGAAACATACGTAATTCTAGCTCCGGAGCACCAATCTTTAGGTCTTTTGCTATATTACCAATCACGGTTCCTTTTTTTACCTCCTCTGAGACAGAATAGACAATCTGGCCGTGCGACGACTCCAATAAACACGATAAGAAAACGATCCAGACGCCATATGATTTTGTACCATCCATGCTTGCGCAAAATTCCAAACTGGTGTTAACAAAAAATGATCATGTAAAAATGACTTCTTAATACAATCTCACATTGCGATGCGGAAGCTATGCGTCTTGCTAACATGCACCTCATTAAATACATGTTCCCAGAAAGGAGGAGCAATACTTCCCTCAAGGTCATGGTCTGCAGTGCCACCACGTGTTGTATCAGTGAGGAGACAACGAGATCTAACATAATGCACAACTTCATTAAAAGTAAACTAGGCATGTTACCTAGGCTACATAACATAAAAACACATATCTGTACAATCATTAAGATGTAGAAAAAATAGTTTGGAAAGCAATTCAACAAATACGTTAACACTGCGAAAAAGAAATGTTAAATATGAATGTCGCTGTCCGTGGTGCTGAATTCACTTTATTCTTTAAATTCAGTAACGAAGCAGGGAAATCAACAGACAACTCGTTATTGTTTCAACTGAATAAAAAACATAGGCTATACTTAAACACAAATTTCATACACGCAGTTAACGCAAACTAACACAAAATTCATGAAAAAAATGAATCATGGAAATCATCCTAACAAATAAAATAAAATGTGTTTTTGGTGAACGTAAAAATTAAGATCGGTAAAAAAGGATTGTTCATGAAACACATTTTCATGCATCGTCAATAAAACAACTGAAATTAAACACTTCTACTAAAAATCTGTTCAAAAGTTTTTCAAATCTTAACCACTATTCAAAATGGTTCAAATATTATCATTTTGAAAGTTAACGACAATAATAAGATATTAATAATAATATTAATTTCAATATATATTAAATTTAACATTCATTTAGAGAAATAACCAAGCATTTTTTATTTTTTTTATTCATCAGGTGCAATGGTCATAGTAGGCTAGCTATTAAACAATCAAAATCAAGGACTGGAACTAACCGTTTAACAATATTTAAAAGCCAATATAAAATCAAGTAAACAGTGCTATCTTACCGTTCCTGTTGAAGGAAGAGTTTGTGTGCGCGTAAAAGTATCTCCACTATTAATGCTGATCAGTTCTGCATCTGCTGGTGGAAATGGTGATGGGAAAACTACAACGTCACTCTTCATTGTGTCTGAACTGAAACACACATCATACTGTTGCGTGGATTTGGAGTAAGACCAGCTCCCGTCTGGATGCGTGCTGATCACTGGAGCGCAGTATCGACTGAAACTGCCTTCTGTCCCGTAGCATTTAGCTGCTATCAAACCAATGAGACTCAGTAAAAAGATGACTGACACTGAAACAATAGCGATGAGCAGATAAAGATTCACATCTGAAAAACTCTCCTCCTTAACTGGAACTTGTCTGAACGATGTCTGTATGTCATCCATATTCTCCATAACCACAACATCCATAGACATAGTTGCTGAAAGTGATGGCTCTCCATTATCAGACACTGTAATGATAAGTGGGTGAGTTTTTAAGTCATTGTCACTCATTCGTCTCCTGGTTTTTATTTCTCCAGTGTTGGTACCGATTCGGAATAGATTTGTTCCTTTGGGTTCAGTTAAGTGATACGACAGAAGTCCGTTATATGCAGAGTCAGCATCAACAGCTCTGATCTTGGCTACAAAGTAACCCGCTTCAGCTGAATAGGGAATATTCTCAGTATTTACTGATCCAGGTTCGGAATATGGCGACAGTATAACAGGACGGTTGTCATTTTCATCTTGTATAAAAACATTTACTGTCAAGTTGCTGCTTAGTGATGGGACGCCAGAATCGACTGCATGAACTTCAAATTGGAATGACTTGAATTCTTCGTAGTTAAATGATTGCTTACTGTACAATTCTCCAGCCTCAGTATTTATATCTATCATTGAGATCAATGGAATGGCAGTTTTGTCACTGCTAATTAAAGTATATTTAATATGAGCATTCTCGTAAATATCTGAGTCCTCAGCGGTCACAATTGCTATAACAGCTCCAGCTTGGCTGTTTTCTTTTAAATAGACGTTCATCACAGGTTCAGGAAATCGCGGCGCGTTGTCATTAACATCAGATATGTGAACTGTTATAACACTTGTACTAGAGAGTGATGGGGTCCCTTCATCCGTAGCTGTTATAGTGATATTATAATGCGCAACGTCCTCTCTGTCCAGTGGTCCACTTACAACTAAAGAGTAGTAGTTCTTATACGATGACTCGATCTTAAACGGTACGTGACCTAAAATACTGCAGTGCACTAATCCATTTTTACCTCCGTCTTTATCGGATATTGTAATTAAAGCCACAGCCGTTCCGACTTTTGAATCCTCTTTAATATTGCTTGCCAACAAAGTCACCATCAGCTCGGGCGCATTGTCATTCACATCAATTACTTCAACTAACAACTTACACTGTGAACTTTTTGGTGGTTGGCCTTTATCTTTGGCCACCACCCTTAATTCAACAGCAGCATTTTCTTCATAATCAATATCTCCTCTAACTGTTATTAGTCCGCTATCAGGATTGACTGAAAACAGATCTGCCACTTTTGCATTCCCTTGCTTAACAATAGAGTAAGAAATATCGCCATTTACGCCCTCATCTAAATCTGTGGCGGACAGGGTGAGAATTTGGGTTCCTATAGCAATATTTTCATTAACTTTCACTTTGTAAAGAGATTTACTAAAAACTGGAGAGTTGTCGTTAACATCCAAGACATTCACAATTATATCCAATGATCCAGACATCGGCGGTTTTCCTCCATCAACAGCAGTCAGTGTTAAATGAATTATAGACTGTTTCTCTCGGTCTAAATGCTTCATTAGTACAAGTTCAACAGTAACACTTTGCTCGACGTTCTGCACATCCAAAGAAAAGTGTTCGTTTGGACTAAGCTTATAGGTTTTAACTGCATTGTTGCCTGAATCCGGGTCTTCTGCCAAAGGAAGAGAAAATTTCTCTCCAACAGTGGACACTTCTGTTATGTTTATTATTTGACTGTTAACTGGAAACGATGGAGCGTTATCATTGATGTCAATTATATTGATTTCTATTCTAAACAGACTCAAAGGATTATGAGCCATTGCCTCTATAACCATTGTGCATTTCTGATCAGTAGGACACAGCGATTCTCGATCAATACGATTATTCACAAACAGAGTCCCGGTTTTTAAATTCACCCCAAAATACCTTTTGTTGGTTCCGTGTACAATCTGAAAGAGACGGGGTTCCAGTTCCTGCACATTGACGTTGAGATCTTTTGCGATGTTTCCGACAACGCTTCCTATATTTACTTCCTCTGAGACGGAATATACAATCTGACCCGAACATAAGGTCCACACACAATAAGACAGCAAAATCGCAGTCCATTTGGGTCCAATATATTGCTTCATCTTTGCTCAGAACCCAGACTTAAAATAATCATTCGTGCAAAATAAATGAAACAAGCGATCCAAATATGTTAGATTTGTCGTTTCCAAAGACAACGCTGTTTTAGGATGGTTAGAAAGCGATGCTTTGGAAGGAGGAGTTATCCAAATAAGATGGAAATAACAGTCCTGTTAAAAAGCATGGTTTAACAGCGCCTCTAGGTGGTTACTACAGGAATATCAATGTAATATTATGGTTCTTCCAAGAATAAAATAAAGTTGACCCTTGAACGCATATATGGGTCAGAAATGACAAATGTTAATTTTCCTTATTTTAATAGTTTTAACATGAAGTTTTGGTTTCATCTGACATAACATAAATTCCTCATTTAATATTTGATCATGTGATCTAGTCTTTTTTATTTATTTCACCATTTAAACATGCTGAAGGGACACTGTAAAATTACCATTTCAATGCTTAATATGGACCGTTATAAATTTCCTGAGAAATATTTGCTTTCATCAGGTAGTGTACCTAATTAATGCGGGTTTTTGTTACTTACATTTGTCTATTTTATCTATATTATTACTCAAAAGGTCTGCAAAAATTAATTCTAATTTTGCGTTCAGATTCAAAGGATATTAAGATCATGAGAAATGTCAAAGAACTCCACACCTTCAACTGATGAACCTGAAATATATTAAATAGGCCTCTATAGCTTACAAATGTGTAGGATTATGAGTTGTTAATTTTAATTAACAACAAGAAAACAGCAACAACAAAACTAAAAAAAATATATATATTTCTTAAAAAATATTGCCTTAAATATTTTATTATGCCTTAAAATAACTCTACACCCTTGTTTCATTTAGTATACACAAAATAATGTATATAAGTACAAAGTATACACCATCTGGGACAACCTAATCCACTCGATCAAGCATCATGATCTCACAAATTTCCGTGAAATAGTCACGTATTATTTTGCTCAGTTTTGCGTGACATTGTCACGTATTTCCACCATATTACGTGCCCCTGACACGACTTTCTTTTCCGTGACAGTTTCACGTATTGGTTACTCAACTGTTCTTCCTATTTTAAAACAATTGTCGCTTCGGTTTGGGGTTAGATTTGCTGTTTGCGTTATGATGTCACTTAATGTATTGGTTTATAAAAAAAATTCGTATGCTTTTTAAACCATCGTCGCCAAACATATAGGGCCCTGCGCATTTAAACCAGACGACATCGCGCGTTTGCTTATTACAGTGGGTGCGCAGCAGCTCACAGACGTTTTTAAATATGATAAATTAAAGGATTTAAATGTAAAAGATTATTATTGAGTCTCTTGGACACGAATGAGGACAGTTTAGAGGACTTTAGAAGGCGTGAATCTATTGATCAGCTGGCAGAAGAACTGCTTCACAAGTAGCTTGGATAGTAGGCAGATTTGGTGACTTTGTACCTCTGGATATGGTGAAATGAAATCAATTTTTAATAATTTAAATATTTTAATCTTTTTCAAAACCCTCACAGTGCGGAACTTTCCACACTTTTTTTTAAATATTTGTCTCCTGTTTGTTACAAATGAACTATTTTTACTTATGCAAACCTTTTTTTAGCATTTTTGTAAATTTTTCTTTTTGAAAAAAAAACTTTTTGAGATTACGGTAATCACGCATCATACTTTACCAGCTTATTTTACGTAATACTCCATGACTGAAAAAAACTTTTAAAGAGAACCAAAGCTTTAATTACAAAAGGAACCATTTTAATAAATAAAATACAATGCATTTTTCACAAATAGCATACTCTGCAATTGCAATGTTTTTTAATTGCACAGTTTTCCTTAAAGCATATCAAAAACACCACACAGAAAACGTCAAACACTTGATTTTGACCCTAGGCGATTTAAAAATGTCTAAAATTTCTGTTTACTATCTATAACCAATAATAAATGTTAAATCACATAATTATTAAACACATTTAGCAACAAATGTGTAATGACCACTAAACAAAACATACAAAGTTAACTGAAACTATAACTAACAACTATAAATGAAACTATAACTGACAACTTTGATTGTCGCTGTCCAATCAAAGGTTCTGAAATTCTGGGATTCGTAGGCTATGTGAGGATTTAAACTAGGAATGAACCCAAACGCAGACAGAACTAAAACATAATAATTTATTAACAAACAAGGGAAAACAAAGACCCACGAGGGGGTAAAACAAGACAAGATAAAGCAACACTAAACTAAGACTAAACTAAACATAAAACAACAATAAACTACAAATAACAAACCAGACTAAATATACTTAAAACTCACAAAATCAAGACTCAGAAACACGACAGGGAGTGTAACAAGACGAACGCGCACTGGACAACAAACACAAGGACTCTTAAATAGGGAGAAAGTAAATTACATACACCTGGAAATCATTACAAATAAGGGATCGGGGAAAAAGTGAGGAGACCCGGGAAATGCGTGGTCAGAATAATTCAATACTAAAACCACACATTTCCCACATAAAACATGGTACTGCCAGGACCCCGAACACAAAGACTAGATGTAATAAAACACATGATTTCAGACGGGTCCTGACAGGCTACGTCTTTTACAAGTTGGCTAATTCATATGAACAAAATGTACGATTGTTAGAGAAAAATACTCCACATCTAAACCTAATTTCACAGGGGCGAAAGAAAATCGTACTACTCGAACGAAATAGGTCGAAGAATTTGTCACCTCGTAAAATATGAATTGCATTATATTGTGTTAAAATATTGTAATGTAATGGATGGTGCAGAAAAATATTTGTTATAAAAAACTGCATTTAAACGCATGGAAAATCCAGAAATAAATGCAGGTATGAGAGAGAAACAATCAGTTTGCTAACATTATTATTTAAATTACAAATAGCAATAACCAATGTCTTACCTTTTCTGAGGTAGGAAGAGTTTGGGTGCGCGTAAACGTATCTCCACTATTAATGCTGATCAGTTCTGCATCTGCTGGTGGAAATGGTGATGGGAAAACTACTACGTCACTCTTCATTGTGTCTGAACTGAAACACACATCATACTGTTGCGTGGATTTTGAGTAAGACCAGCTCCCGTCTGGATGCGTGCTGATCACTGGAGCGCAATACTGACTGAAACTGCCGTCTGTCCTGTAGCATTTAGCTGCTATTAAACCAATGAGACTCAGTAAAAAGATGACTGACACTGAGACAATAGCGATGAGCAGATAAAGGTTCAGATCTGAAAAACTCTCCTCCTTAACTGGAACTTGTTTGAACGATGTCTGTATGTCATCCATACTCTCCATAACCACAACATCCATAGACATAGTTGCTGAAAGTGATGGCTCTCCATTATCAGACACTGTAATGATAAGTGGGTGAGTTTTTAAGTCATTGTCACTCATTCGTCTCCTGGTTTTTATTTCTCCAGTGTTGGTACCGATTCGGAATAAATTCGTTCCTTTGGGTTCAGTTAAGTGATACGACAGAAGTGCGTTATATCCAGAGTCAGCATCAACAGCTCTGATCTTGGCCACAAAGTAACCCGCTTCAGCTGAATAGGGAATATTCTCAGTATTTACTGATCCAGGTTCAGAATATGGTTGTAAAATAACTGGACTGTTGTCATTTTCATCCAGTATAAAAACATTTACAGTAACATTACTGCTCAGAGGAGGAACACCAGAGTCTGTCGCCTGAACGTAGAACTGTAGGGTTTTTACTTGCTCATAGTTAAAAGTTTGCATGCTGTATATCTCACCAGTCACGGAGTTTATGCTTATGGATGTCGAGTAATGCATGCTGGAACTGTCAAGTAATGAATAAGTCACTTGAGCATTTTTACCAAAGTCATTATCTCGTGCAGAAACAGCTGATATTTGAATACCTGGTGGGCTGTTTTCTTTAACATAAACATTGATCATTGAATTCTGGAATAGAGGTGCGTTGTCGTTTACATCAGAGACATGAATGGCTATTACGGCGGTGCTTGATAAAGACGGAGTGCCTTCATCCGTAGCTGTAACTGAAATATTGTACAGTTCTGTTTCTTCTCTATCAAGTGTTTTGCTTAAAACAAGCGAGAAATATTTCCCTTGTGTGGACTCTAACACATATGGGGTGTTCTGGGGAATGGAACAGTAAACCTTTCCATTTTTACCTGCATCTCTGTCTTGAACCGTGATGAAGGCGATTACAGTGCCTTGTTTTGCATCCTCACTTACATTGTCAAGCAATGAAGAAAGCGTAATGTCTGGTGCATTGTCGTTGACGTCGGTGATCTCAACAAGCACTTTGCAATGAGATGCAAGCGGACTGCTGCCCCTATCCCAGGCCTCCACGCGGATCTCATACGCAGTAACTTCCTCGTAATCCAAAATGCCAATAACTGATATTTCACCTGTGCTGTTATTGACGGCGAACTTGTCAACGATTCCCTTTTGTCCTTGTTTTAAACTGTACACAATTTCGCCGTTAAGGCCTTCGTCGGGATCCGTGGCATTCAGCTTTAGCACAGTGGTGCCAATTGGTACGTTTTCTAAGACCTGTACTTTGTACATGGTCCTGGCAAAAACAGGCGCGTTATCATTTGCATCTAACACGGTAACAATAACATTTGTTGTGCCGGACCGTGAAGGTTTTCCACCATCAATAGCAGTTAAAATCAGCTGGACCGTAGACTGTTTCTCTCTGTCCAGAGCTTTTTGCAAAACCAGCTCGGGTGCAGGGCCATCTGCCTCCATGTTCACCTCCAGGATGAAATATGGATTGTTGGATACTTTGTAGGTGGTAACCGAATTGCTTCCAACATCTGGATCTTCCGCGCTTAGCAGAGGGAATTTTGTTCCGGGTAATGACAGCTCAGATATACGTATAAACTGTGTTTTTTCTGGGAAAAGAGGAGAGTTGTCGTTGATATCCAACAGCTTTACTTCTATGCTGTAAACATGTAAAGGATTATTAACAATAGCCTCCAAGCTTACAGTACACGTGTTAACATTGGGGCACAACTGTTCCCTGTCCATTGTCTCTTGTACATAAAGAGCCCCAGTTTTAAAGTTCATTGCAAAATTATTCCTTGACGAACCGGAAACGATCCTAAATCCTCGTGATTCCAGGTCATCCACTTTTAGATTTAAATCCTTGGCTAGATTTCCAACAAATGTTCCTGGACTCACCTCCTCAGACACCGTATAAACAATTTGTCTCGACATCCCATTCTCAGCTAGACATGACAGTAAATATGCAGAGATAATCCATACACACGTTGCCCTTTTCAACGATGCCATTATCCGAAGCTCAGGATTAGTTCGTTCTTTTGCGGACCCTCAGATTTTTTGCAATTTAAGGTTTGGTGAACGAGAAAAATTCTCCGTCTTGCATTTCCCTAACGCGCGCGACATTGAGCGCAACGCTTAGCTCTTTAAAGCAGTATCTGTTAAAGGAGGAGCAAAGCAGAAACATGACTATTTAATTTGCTAGTAGATAGTGCCACCATGTGGCGATACAATGTAAATAAAGAGGTTTGCAGAAGAACATAATGGTAAAACCTGGGGCCTCATTTATCAACAGTGCGTAGAAAATGCTCTATATTTGTACCTACGAATGAAATTTAGAATGTGTCTAAGTACAAAAAAATCGGGATTTATCAAACGTGCGCACGGGGTTCGTACGCACATCAGTAAGTAATCCTTGATGATAAATCCCACTTGTTCTTAAGCACCATGCTCGTGCACGTTCATGGTCATTTGCATTCCGAAACGCCTCTAATAAACCATATATGGTGACAACACCTCCCGTTATAAGTCACGTGGTTGTGCTTTTTCCCTCATCGCAATAATGGCAAAGAGAGCACAGAAATTGGTGGATGAGGTTAAAAACACATCTGTTTGGTTCACTTAGTACGGGAGGATGTCTAACAAAAGAAAACAAATCTGCATGGGAACATGTTACCAGTGAGTTTAATTCCGTTGGGTATGAGAACACTTCTAGAAATAAAAAAGTGGTTTGACATTAAATTATTAAATTATTAAAAAAAACGCGTCACAGCACACGACGTGAAATCTGTAGGAGGACGGACAATGACAGAACTTTCCTTGGACAGCCGCATAACCAGCATCATCGGCGCGATCTCTGAAAACGCGCTCCCGGCGGAATGGATGATTTGCCAAGTCTTCCAATAATGCAAGATAAGCCACTGTGTCAAGCATTTGACGGAGCTTTCTAATTTAGGGTTAGACACTAATTTCATTAATTAACTTCAACACTGATTTGCAGTTACTTTATTAACAGTAATCATTTTTAACACCTTGGGGTGGATAATAAATAGGCAAAGTGTTCGCTGGGGATGGACGGTCCTGTGTAGTATCGCTATTCTACCACTAGATGCTCTGCGTACGCATACTCCGAGGTGTGCGTATATCTACACACATTTCTACGTATAAGAACAATTTGATAAATTCCACACTTTGCGTAAAACTGTTCCTACGCACACTTTACGCACACTTCTGTTCGTACGCACGCTTGATAAATGAGGCCCCAGGCGTCTTGATTTTCAGCTAAGATACATTTTAAAAATCCACCTTAATGCATGCAGATAATTATTAGCCCAAAAAGTGGGCTTAACATAAACAACAGTTTTCAAAAATACACCGAAATGTGCCATTGTTCTCCTATTTGTCATAAAATAAACACTCTAAAGAAATGGTGATAAATAGCACTAAAAGTGGTTCACTGGCTCTTAATCATAGGGGAACCAATTTACTGCTAAACATCACCTATGTAGAACCTGTGTAGCACCTGTGAAGAACCATATTGTGCTAAGTGATGCTTTAGTCATGCTTTGGCACCACTTATACAGCACTTACTTAGAATGGTTCCCCTATTATTACAAGCATATTATTTAGCACCATTTTTTAAAAGTGTAATTGAAAAAATAAAGATGCATGATCAAAAAATAATCTTAAATTAAAGAAACTGACGTACTGATATGTTCCTATTCAATGGGTAAACCAACATTTAACTGCTATGTGTCTTCGGGCAGGACACTTGACTATATAATTATTGTAGCCTACACTTGTAAGTCACTAGAAGTTTTGTCCAATAAGAGAGCAAAAAAAAAACATAGATTTGTTAAAGGGACACTTTAACAAGACAAGAACTTTGCTGATGTATTGTAAGGCTAAGGCTAAGTGATATTACGCAGCGCCCCAAAATAGTCCTCTGCCATTGAAAGTAACCAAGGGACTATTTTCGGGCAGTGTGTAATATCGCTACGCCTGCTGCAGCCATGTTACAGCAGCAAAGTCACTGATTGTTACGCCAGTTTGAGAGTATAGTTCCTAGCCATATCTGCCTAGAAAATCACAGATTTTCATTTTCTGTGGGTCTTAGTACACAATGTAACTACAGAAAAGTCAAGTTTTAAATAGGACAAATATCAAAACTTTTTGATGGTTTTTAAGCGTGATGCTAATGGTCTTATCAGATTCAATGAAGCTATGCTTAAAGTGCTAGGGCCAGACCCGGAGATCAGCTGAATGGATTCCAAAACGGTAAAGATCAAATGTTTATGTCTAGGGGATCTGGAAATTGAGAATATTTTCAAAAAAAAAAGTGGAATGTCCCTTTAAGCAACAATAAAGCCATTTTAGGAATGCTGCTTTGCAAAATTGGAGAATACAGAGAATATAACAAACTTGACTTATTATTTGACATGTTTAGTTGCAACAAAAACAAAATAAAACATTGTGTGGGTATTTTATTTTAATAAGCAGACCACATGATGGCCGAAAACATGATGACAAAGCAATATAAATCCACACATATTTACACAAATGCCATATGCACATACAGTATGACTGCTAACACATTGAGTAACTCTATACAGAGATGTTATTACTCTATATGCTGTTCATTTCATCTACATTTGTAGCTTTAAGAGGCCAGCCCTCTTTTCAACCAGAAGCTTGTTAAATAGCCCCCACTAGTGCCACTTTAAATACTGACAACACACTATGCAGCACATTTCAAGACTATGCAGAATTTTCAGTCAATGCAATACCAAAACAGAATTCATGGGTTGTACGTGCATATCTCGACATCCATTATGAAACAACTTTAAATATAAAAATGGCATACTGCTAATTTATGTGAGCACACACATATATATGTGACAAATGGAAACAAACTGATAAATGGACTTCATTTACATCATCTTGTGCTAATAGTCACTGAGCTTTATATCTGATATAGGATAAAGAATAAAGATGGATCAATTCACATGCAGTTTTTGTATAGACCAATAAACCATCTTTCATCTGTGCCTTTGACACATTGGGCCCTCAATGTGCTCACAGCTTGGGGTTGCGTGACATACAAAAAGACATTGTGTCAGACAAAGGCTTTTTTTATTGTGAATGTGCGTGATCTTCAAATTCACACATTGAGATGGTTTTATTTTATGAGTGGTTTTGTAAAACTGGTGTGAAAAACTGGTGTGACTTTTTTAATGTGACAAGACACTGTAATGAACATATACAGGTTGACAGGCCTTTAGCCCATGCAAAACCAATTCAGAACTCATAAAAAAATCCAGCATAAAGTTAAAACAACTTCATTTTGCAAGTCATTTTAAATTACTATTTTAAGATTTAATCTGTGAATAGTTGAGATAGCTTATCTTATAAAAACTATAGTTGAAGTTGTTTAGCTTAATTTTTAAGTTAAAGTACACTCTAAAAAAATCCGTAAAAACTGACAAAGTACTGTGTAAATATGAAGGAATTTTCCGTATTTATGTTTTACAGGCGTTTATCCGTTTTTTTTAAAAAACATGTTGCATTATGGGTGCAACAGCTCCTGCTGCAATCTTTCACTTTTGCCTCTCTCACCTCTCTATCACCATCTCTGTTTGAAACCTAAAATTACAACTTGCTTGCAGAGTTCTTTTCTAACATGGATGATGTTTAACTTCTAAACAAATGTTTGAAGTGTCTATGATGTCATCTAAGCTTGGTTGTTATTATGTTGCCTAGCATTTAAATATGAAATGATAAAATAAGAATAAAGAACTGAAATGTATAAGAGTGACACTCTATGCTGATCTAATAAGACATTGTATTGAATAAGATTGCTGCAAATGTGTCAGCTATGGTTTTTGCTTCAGAGACATCAACACTTTGTATACAAATCTCAACAATGGTGAGAGTAAATGTTCAGAAAGAGTTTTCCACAATCCTGGTACCCAGCATGAATTGCGGCATGAAGCTTTGTTGTTGATTGTCACCATTGTTGCGTTTCATAGGCAGATTGAAGTGTCCCTAAAGGCTACGGACAATGTTCTGTAAATCTACGGACAGTGTTCTATAAATCTACAGAATGTTCAGTTTTTGAATAAACAGAAATGTCTGTAAACATAACGGAAAAAGTGCCGGTAATTTTCTGCCAGGACATTATCCGTTTTTTACGGATTATTTTTTTAGAGTGTAGCATAAAAATAAATATATATTTATAAATATATAAATATATGTTGATTTGACAAAAATGCTGTATTTGTTTTACAGGGCATGTGTATATATTTAAGCTCTACTTCTAACGCAAAATGCAAACATATTTGAATGACTACTTCCTAACTTATTTTAGTTAACGTTTTACTGTTGCATGATCTTGAACTTCACACATTGAGATGGTTACATTTTGAGGTTTCACAGAAAACAATTCTGTGAAATTTTTTCAACAGGCTAATCTGTAATGCCATTTTTAACTTTAAAACAGTGACATTTTATATATATTCATTTCTATTCTTAAACACAAAATCAACTTGTAACTCAAGTTAGATAAGTAATTAAGTGATGAACAGTGGGGGAAATAATTATTTGATCCCCTGCTGATTTTGTAAGTTTTCACTTTTAAGAAATGAAAATGTTTATAATTTTTTTAGTAGGTTTTTTTTACTGATAGAGACCGAATATCAAATGTTAAGAAAGAATTTGCATTTCAGTGAGTCATGCAATATACAGTAAATGAATTGTACAAAGCCGTATCCATCTCAAAGCTTATGTTAAATCACACTTATAGAAAGAGCATGCAGCATTAGAGCAGTATAATAATTATGCTTATCTCATGAAGATATTTAAGGCTTTTGAAATAATGTATGAGGACATGCCGTGTGTCAGCATTTTACAATTTCTTTTTTTATATAAAACATTTTTGGATTAATATTTACTATATTGAAAAAGCATTTTTCAGTTTTGTTTAAAATATGCATCAGAGAAGACTGTGGGCAATCCATGGGCGTGCCTTCTGGGGCTGACACTAGCCTATTTATTATACCACAAAAGAACAACATTCATCATTTGCAATATTTGCTCTAAGAGATCAGAGATGTCTGAAGGTACTTTTGTCAACATGACCATTCCTGGGCCACAGAAGATACACAGAGAAGATGAAGAGGAGATGCATATCTATGCCAACTCAGAGACTGTAAACTGTTATGATTTCCATACAGGAACAGAAGGCGTAGGCAACAAAAGAAACCTAACAGGTAATAAGACTCATTTCATGATATAAAATATTTAAATATTTTAAGAGGAACGAGTAAAAACAGTTAAAGGGATAGTTCACCTTAAAATGAAAATTCTGTCATAATTTTCTCATCCTCATGTTGTTCTAAACCTGCATGAATTTCTTTTTTCTGATGAACACAAAAGAAAATCTTTTGAGAAATGATGGTAAAAACACAGCAGATAGTGATATTGTGCTTACCAACATTTATCAAAATATTTTCTTCGTCATTTATCATAGTTCTTCCAAAATATTTTTTTTCCTACTATGGAAGTCAATGGTCACTATCTGCTGTGTGTTTACTATCATTTCTCAAAATATCTTATTTTGTGTTCATCAGAAAAAAAGAAATACATACAGATTAACAACATCATTAGGATGAGTAAATGATGATGAATTTTCATTTTAAGCAGGTGAACTATCCCTTTAAGGTACTAAGTCTATTTCTTTCTATCTGACATTTCTAGGAAGCGAATGTGTGTGGATGAGAAGCTACAAAGCAGCTACAGTGTGTTTGGGTCTGCTGTGCGTTCTTCTCCTGGTGGTGTGTGTGCAGACCAGTGTCCAGTGTCAATTCAAAAACAACAAACTAGATCAGTTAAAAACTGAGAATATTGATCTCGGATTCGAAAGAGATCAGTTACAAACTGAGAATATTAATCTCAGAGTCGAAAGAGATCAGTTACAAACTGAGTATATTAATATCAGAGTCGAAAGAGATCAGTTACAAACTGAGAATATTAATCTCAGAGGTGAGAGAGACCAGTTACAAACTGAGAAAGACAGACTCACAGAGAAGTTACAAACCTATACCAACACCCCAAAAGTGTTACTAGCCAATAGAACTGTACTTATGGCAACATCAACAACCAATGGTCCCATCGTAAATGCTGCAAAGTCTCAACATCACTGAAAGATGGCAAGAGAGCTCCTGGTATCGCTATTGGTGTAGTGTGTATTAGTCAGGTGCAGGGGTGTGAAGAAGAGCTCTTTTCAGATAGATGCACTCTTAGAAAGGATGTGTTAAGTTAAGTTTTTGTGTTAGCTTTTAACACATTAAGTGTAATTTTGTGTTTATTTTGTGTTAAAGTAACACTATGTAGTTTCCATGTAAAAATGACTTACAGCTCCCCCATGTGGTTGAAAAGCGCATCAGTGCCTGGTATAAGACACTCTTCTGCAGGCAGGGGGAGGGGCGGGGCTGTGTTTCCTACCCTCCACCGCCACTTTCAGAGTGTGCTTGTAGCAGCTAGGAGGCTGCTCGGGTTGCAGCAACAGTACAATTTGTCCAGTTAAAAGTTGTTCTATCACTGAAATAATTTAAGAGACATTATTTAAAGGTAAAAACTACATAGTGTTGCTTTGAAATAAAACACAATTTGTGTTAAAAGTAACACAAAATGTGTTCTTTCAAGAGATGTGTGGATTCACACTAAATGCATTGTCCCAGAATTAACACTAATGTGTTGTTTTTAACACATCTGTTCTAAGAGTGTATCTGGGAGTTGATTCTGATGCTCTATTAGGTTTTGACATCTCAAATAGTATGTAACACTTATATTTTGATTTATTTACAACTGCTTCTGCGCAAGCCCCAAAAAAAATTCTGGGTCCGTGGGTGTATAAAGCTCAGATGCCAAAGCCACCATCAACAATGAGATAACTTAGACGGTTTTGGAGTGAACATCAGTCAAATTTGTTAAATAATGAAGTGACATTTGTGAAAATAAGGTTCTTCGTATTGTGCCGGGCCCTTTTACCTGTGAATAACAAAATTTGTGTGTTGATGCAAAATGCACATCCTATAATGATTATTTCTGTGACAATTATGTGAGGGAGATCAAGTTTCAATCCAGTTTATGTCTATATATATAGAGAGAGAAAGACAGAGATTTTTTTTTTTTAAGGTTGACAAATTTGTAAATTTGCTGTTTGTAGTGTAATTCCTCGCATTATTATTGTTTGAAAATGTTTTGGTCTTTTTAAATTAAAAAGCTTGATGAAATGACCCTCATATTTTTGTCTAAATTTCATGCTGACAGCATAGTAAATGATAAAGCCAGGTCTGCCATTTAATTTAAAACACCTTTTTTTTGTTATAATGTGAGACAAAGATCTTTTTTTTCATTGTGAATGCGCAGTTTAAAAAATAGATGGCTTTATGACTATTTTAATTTGGTTTTCTACCTAAATGTCCAGTTTATCCAGTTGTCTTTTTTTTCTCTTTTTTTTTTTTGAGGAACACCTGCTCATAAATTTGTAGATGTTGCAAAACCTGTTTTAATAAACTTATCTTGCACTTAACATTTGTCTGTTGCGTGACCCTAAACTTCACACATTGAGATGGTTTAGTTTTGTGGTTTAGTTGTGTGAAAAACAGATAAAAAGACGTTTAACATGTTACTCTGTAAAGTCTGTAAAACTAAACAAATACAGACATACTTACTTATAATTTAATAAAATTTACATTTACATATAAAGTTTTTATGTCATTAAAAATGTAAATTGTATTAAATTACAAATGTATATTATAAACCAATACATACTGGAACATATTAATGAAATGTCATAGAAGAAATAACAAAACATATTTGAATGTAACTTTCAGTAAGAATCTCCCTTTCAGCCATTGCAAACCTGAAGGGAACACTAAACACTGAAACATCTTTAAATTACCGAAAAATTATAAATTTGCAGTACTAAACTCAACATTTGAAACCAACACGCAAAACAATTGGGAAAAACACATATAGGGAGAAATAAAGGTACAAAGGTTGTCACTGGGGTGGTATCTTTTAAAAAAGTACAGTTTTGTTATTTTGGGTTATTTTTAAGCCATAACAGAACACATGCTGAGTTAAAAATTACCCCATGTTGGGTTAAAATCCAATGTTGGGTTGTTGTAATGCAACCATAAGATATATATATTATATATACAAATAATACATTGGGTAAATTTCAACCCAGAGATGTGTTCTGTCCAAAATTTACCCAACATGGCTTAAAAATAACCCAGCCATTTTAGAGTGTAAAAGGTGCATGTTGGTACCTCAAAGGTACACATCTTTACCAAAATGGTACATATTAGGACTTTTAAAAAGGTATACTGCCATCCCACGGACACCTTTTGTACATTTTATCTGAGAGTACATGTTTCTGCTAAAACACATTTTTTGTAAAGTTGCTTTGCAGCAACGCAAAATTATGAAAAAAGCCATAAAAATAAAATTGTATTAAAGTGATCTGGAAATTAAATATACTTTGATTAGACTGAGCAGCACACCATTAAGCAAACAGTTTGTCTGGTAATTATTATCTATTTAAACTTACATTAAAATTGTCACTCTCAAGTTCAGTTCTGCAACTCCAATCAGCAAAAGCTAACAAAAAAATGTTTTACTCTGATGAAAAAGCATAAAATCATAAATGATGCATACAGATTTAATAAAATATTAAAGAAACAAACTTAGCATTAGCAGAGATTGTGATTAAGGCAAAATGATTTGTTCTTATTATTATAATGTGATTGTACGATTACTGCATGATTCCTATGTGTTTGAGATTTAGCATGAGTTGAATTTAATGGAGAAGTTAAAATGAAGAACTATTAGTTTCGTGCCTGTAGCCACAGACCAACTAGAGCGTGTCTGTGGCTACTGCTCAGTTCTTCACACTGGTTTGTCAAGTCCATCAACAGCTTATTATACAGTTACAGCTTATTAGTAATTGTACATATAAGATTGCAGAATTTTTTTAATATATGTAAGATTGAAAAAGGTAACAATAATTGTTTGCTAAACAGGCCCCACTAGTGGCAGAAAGGAGTATTACACATATACTTGCTGCCTAACCCAATGCTATATGGTTGAAGTGTCCTAAGAAGCAATGAATCATTATTGCACCCAGAGTGACATAGGTAAATTATACAAGCAGGGCTTTTCACAACCTGTATTGTTAAAAGGTCAGGGCCAATGTACAGCAATATACAGTCAGATACTACAGCCCTGCTAGTGCTTCAACATTCAGCACAATGCAGTGCAACTGTTTGATGTGTACATTTTAAAAGGGTCTCACCAGGTCTGTTACATTTTATATATTAATTATAGTAAATAATAAACTCTTTCCCTTTAAATGTGCCTGAAATTTGATTTAATTTAATGCATGTTAATGTTTGTCCTTAAATCTATTTATACAAAGTTTTTGGACATCAATGTGTAACGTCACAAAAATGATGTAAAAATGTATCAGCCTGAAATCTGCATTTGTATATGTGTTTGATAAAGAGAGAGAGAGAGAGAGAGAGAGAGAGAGAGAGAGAGAGAGAGAGAGAGAATTTTTTTTGAATCTACTTTATTCTACAAGTTTTACACAACAAACATACCTCATATTACAAAACACCTAAAACCCACACAGCAATTACAAATTATTCAACCCAAATTGAAAAAACAAGATCATCATCTATAACAGTACACACAGCATCATTATAACTCCATACATCATTAAAACCTTCAATATTCTTCATTAAATTATAGAACAAGTACTCATGTCTTATTCTTGCTTTCAATAGTCTCCTGAAAGTACCATCTAAATCATCTCCTCCCTTTCCCTCTATTCTTTTTCTTCTTGTCAAATAGATGGCTGACTTGGCTTGACCTATAATAAAATTCAATAAGCGCCCTTTTCTCCTATTTTCTCTATAATATTTAAACCCATAAATAAACACAACATTGGAGAAAACAACATTAAACCCAGTAAAAATTCCTTGAAGTCTTGAAAACAAAAATTCCAATCTGTTACAATACAGAAAACAGTGAAAAATCGTTTCCCTATCATCACAAAAAGGGCATTTGCTTTCAATAGACTCATTTATAATACTTGTAAATGCATTTACAGCAACAATTCCATGCAACACTTTCCATTGCAAATCTCCAGTAATTTTGGTCAATGGTGGCTTATACAGTGTTCTCCATGCAGGACTGCATTCATTTTCAACACCAAAATGTATTTTCCAAGGAACATCTCTTTTACTCAATAACTTCTTTTTATTCAACACTTTTACACTCAATTCATATAACTTCTTTCCACACATTGTACTGAGCTCTAGACATTCATCTTTCAATGCTTCAAAAACTGGGCTAGATAACTCTTCTTCAGAAAAATCAGGACAGATCTCAATGTCCGGAAAAGAGTCATCTTTATCTGGCACACCTCCATTGTCAAAGACCCCTATAAGGGCCAACTCATCAGCATTTAAAGTTTCTTTGAGCCTCTCCAAAAAAGCTCCAACTGTCCTTTTTGATTTAAATCCCAAATGTTGGGCGATTGCATCAGTCTTGTCAAACTTACATCCACAAATGTTCAACAATTGTCCCAATGTTATCACTCTTGAATTTATCAGGCTATTAGTCAGCCCAGGAGCTACTAACTCTCCAATGTCCAACCTTGCTTTACCCACTAGGGGTTCATTCAAGAGCCAAAAAAGCGACAGTGTAGATGTCCTTCTTGATGGAGTTAAAAACATCCAGGCTTTTAAAACGCTGAAATAGAACAATGGAAGTTCTTTAAAATCTCTGTCCGCACACTTAGTCCAAAAAAGGTTTTTAGCAAGTCCCCATTTTCTCACTTGCTCAAATATCAAACTGGCCCCTGCTTTCCAGATGTTTTCTTCACCAAAGAGAAACTTTTGTACAAACTGTAACCTGAAAGCAGTTTTTCTACTTTCCAAGTGAACAAGGCCTTGGCCTCCCTCATCTCTTGGTAAGAATAAAACACATTGAGGAACCCAATGTAAATTGTTCCAAAAAAAATTAACAAGCATTACTTGCAACTTTGATAACAGGCCTGCAGGGGGTTCTGTCGATGCCAACCGGTGCCACAGAGTGGACGCCACCAAGTTGTTAATTATAAGTGTGCGCCCCCTATATGACATTCTGGGAAGTAACCATTTCCACCTTCTCAATCTTCCCTCCATCATTTCTTCTATTCCCTCCCAGTTCTTTTTAACATACTGTTCATCTCCCAGAAAAACTCCTAAATACTTAATTCCACCTGAAGTCCATCTTAGACCGCCAGGCAGACTGGGTTTTCTTTCACCCCACCCACCTACTTCAAGAGCAGCACACTTGTTCCAATTTACTTTTGCTGATGATATTTTTTTAAATTCTTCCACAACCATTTTTATATTTTCCACATCTTTCTTATCTTTAACCACCACCATTACATCATCTGCATATGCGGACAAAGTAAAATTATGATGTTCATTCACAGACACACCCATTAAAACTTTTTTCAGTTTCAATAAAAAGGGCTCAATGGCTATAGAGTATAGCATCCCTGATAAGGAGCACCCTTGCCTGATTCCCCTTTGAACAGAAAAAGGAGCACCCAAACCACCATTGACCTTTACAATACTCTCAATGTCACTATATAGCATCTTTATCATTTTAACGAAGTCCTGAGGAAAACCAAACTTTCCAAGAACATTCCATAAATAATTGTGCTCTACTCGATCAAATGCTTTCTCTTGGTCTAATGAAATTAGACCAAAATTTTGTCCTGATATTTTTGCTACCTCAAACATATCTCTAACTGCAGAAATATTGTCAGAGATCGATCTTTCGGGCACACAATATGACTGATCTGTGTGTATTATTTGTCCCATCACTATCTTTAGCCTGTTGGCTAAGGCTTTCGACAATATTTTCAAATCCACACACAGTAAGGAAACGGGTCTCCAGTTATTTATCTCCTTCAAATCCCCCTTCTTTGGTAACAGGGTTAAAACAGCACGCCTGCAACTAAAAGGAAGGGTACCTTGAGATATGCTGTCATGCACAACTTCTAAAAAATCACTGCCTATGATATTCCAGCAGGCTTTATAAAAATCAACAGTGAGACCATCAATTCCAGGAGCTCTATTCTCCATGCTTTTTAAGGCTTCATACAGCTCGCTCTCTGTCAGTTGTGCTCCTAATTTAGGTTTCTCTGCATCTTCTACTTGAGGTAATTCACTCAAAAAATCCTCACTCAACTGATTGTCCTCTTCATATTCACTTCTATACAATTCTTTATAAAAACCAGTAACTCTTCTTCGAATGTCTGAAGGTTCATTTAAAACTTCTCCATTAACACCCTTAAGACAGTGAATAAACCTACTTTGGCCATTTTTTTTCTCTAAGCCAAAAAAGAACTTAGAGGGAGCATCCATCTCTGAAAATTCCTGAAACCTAGACCGTACTAAAGCCCCCTGTGCTTTGTGTCCTAGCAAATTTTCCAGAGCCTTCTTCTTTTCATTTAAAACCTTACAATATTCATTTCCTCCTGTGACTTCAATTAAGCCTTGAACTTCAACAATTTCATTTTCAAGTTTTTTAATTTTTCCAACTATGCTTTTAGTGACATTGAAATGGTATTGTTTACACAACTGCTGTATTTGCTTTTTTCCCAATTCCCACCATTGTTGTATACATGAGAACATTTCTTTTTCTTTTCTCCATTGTTTCCAAAAAAACTCAAGACATTGCTTAAAATGAACATCTTCCAACAATACACTGTTAAAAATCCAATATGCACTTTTACTCTTTAAACCATTAATAAAAACAGTGACTGTCACCATTGCATGATCAGAGAAAGCAACAGGATTAATACAGCATGATTTCATAACTTGCAATTGATGTTTAAAACAATATATTTGGTCTAATCTTGCCATTGAGAGCAAATTATCTTTTATGTGTGTCCATGTATATTGCCTATTCAAACCATTTAACTCTCTCCACACATCCACTAAATCACTCATTTCGATAAGGCGTGTTAAAGCCTTTCTAGAAGCTGTGTGAGGTTCTAAATGGTTCCTGTCAATGTCCTTTGCTGTACAATTAAAATCACCCGCTAACAATAAATAATGTTCAGGATCACAATTCTGTAATACATTGGTTAAAGTCTCTAGGAATTCCATTCTTTCACTTGCTATGACAGGAGCATATACATTAATTAAAACAAATGATACCCCATCATATTTTGCAGAGACCTTTAACAATCTTCCTTTTACAATCTCTTCCACTTCATAACTTATTGGGAGGAAATGTTTTGCAAACAAAATTGCAACACCTGCACTCACATTTGTTTTATGACTTAAAACCACTGTCCCATCCCATTCTTTTTCCCAGTCAACCTCATTTAAACAATCACTGTGTGTCTCCTGTGCAAAAACTATATCAACATTCTTCATTTGCCACAGATGAAAAATGTGGTTTCTTTTATTTACATCCCTTGCTCCATTTAAATTTGATGTAATTAGTTTTAAATCAATTATTATAAAAGAAAAGCATACTCCTAAAAATAGCCAAGCCAGCCACCATTTTACATTCTTCTCTTTGTTTGTGTCCATTTTACGATTGTTCTGTGCGTACCTTTTGCACAATCTTTTTTAAGCGATGTATATCTTGGTTAGATAAACATTTTTCCCCTCTCTGCTTCATTAAAAATTTTGCTGAATCAATGAAAAGTTCTTTCTCAGGGAAAAAGTCTGTCACAACTACATTTCTTTTACCTTTTGTGCTACTCAAAAAACTTTGCACCCTTTCCAAACTATATCCACTTTCCTTGCTTTCTTCATTCTCAACAGATTCTGAATAGTCTGACAAATCATCTAAAGAGGAATTATCTGACAACTCATCTGTGTTACAATCATTTTTCCCTTTAACCACTTCCTGACTTTTTCTAAATGCCTTAGACTTCACACCTTTTTCATTCATTTTGGCTTTCCTTTTAACCACCGGAACTTTAAACCTTTCCTCTGTGTCAACCAATCCTTCTTCCTCCATATCACTTTCCAGGTTCTCATTTATTTCTCTACTTTGTGACATTCCAGTCTCTACACTTTCACTTTCTCCCTGCAAATCACTACTTTTCTCTTTAGCATTTTCCACTTCTTTATCAACCCCTCGTTTCTCAACATCTGATCTTTCATTGCCCTGAGGTGTTCCCTGCTCGTTCTCATTGGTTGCTACACCGCCGCTTCCCGCGGTAGAGGTACCTGCCTGCGCTTCACTTTGTTCTCTTACCCCAGCCTGCGCAGGCGTCGCTCGTTCAGTGCACATCCGAGCTAAGTGACCATGAGTCCCACATTTAAAACACTTCATCGTCTCAGTTGTTGCAAAAATCACATAATCGAATCCATCGACTTTAAATTTTAACACAATATTCAATTCCTCCACATCATTATTTAAAATCATAAACAGCTGTCTCCTAAAAGTAACAACATGTTTTAAGAGGGGAGACTTAGATCCTAGTGGTATCTTTTTAATAGCGGACACAATTTGGCCATATCTTAGTAACTGTTGTTCAATTATCCCATCGCTTATAAACGGAGGCACATTTGACAAAAGCACTTTTTTCGCAGGATTAACAAGCGGAAAAACTTGGAAAAACTCATCCTTCATCACAATGCCCTGTTCAACAACAATCGGGACTTTGTCAACTGTTTCCAAAAAAACTACAACCGCGCTGTTCATCCTAGACGCAGATTTTATGCAATCATATCCTACTATCTGCCCGACCGCTAAACTACACTCCTCCACAGAGTGTTCCACGCCGACCGGTATTTTAATACCGTGCCGCCTCGTTAACTGTTCCAGCGCCATGCCTCACACGGGCACTGGCTAATGGCCAGATTAAACTCCTAAACAAACTTTCCAGCAACCAGCAATGTTTAGATAGAGAAGAAAAACAAAGATAGAATATCACTCACCACGCTCTCAGCCACGCACCTCAAACACGCACCCCACTCACGCTCCACACGCACGCGCACAGAGAGAGAGAGAGAGAGAGAGAGAGAGAGAGAGAGAGAGAGAGAGAGAGAGAGAGAGAGAGAGAGAGAGAGAGAGAGAGAGAGAGAGAGAGAGAGAGAGAGAGAGAGAGAGAGAGAGAGAGAGAGAGAGAGAGGTGTTTCTCCAAATCTGAAGAGATGTTGTCATGGTGACCGTTTCTATGGGGACAGTGTTGCCTAGGTCAGCACCAATAAAATGTGTGGTTTGTTTAGACATCTATCCTTGCTTTGCCACACACACTCAACTCACTCTCAACCTGACAATCTGACAGTCCAGAGATATACTGTAAAAGCTTTTATTCACATTGCTGTATTTACAAGCAAATCATAAAGTCCAAAAAGGACACAAAGGCATTGGTTACTTGTTGCATAAGGACGTTTTGCAAATAAGGCAACAAAAAGTAAATACAAATACTGAAATGGAAAACCCAACAGATGTCGGAGAGATTGTAAACATTATCATGTAAAAAAACTGACTATCTATTCACCAGCTGTTTGTTCCATAAGAAACGAATATTGTTTGTGTTTTTTTTTATAATAACCTTTATTTCAGATGGCTGACAAAACTACTTAAACCTTAAGGTCACTCTTAGTTCCAGGCACGTTTTATTTTCCCACCCTAAAGCAAACAGTATGCAGCTTTTTGTTTACTTGTGTCATTTATCTTAAATGCTACAGTCTGCTGCCAGGTACTGAAATGTGGGTTGCCATATTTTAGAAATGTAATCCGAGGAACAGAATAAAAATGTGCTTGTAGTTGCAGGTTTTTTTGTGGTCACCAGCAAGCACTGTTTCTATTTAAATACAATTCACATGTCTCAGGTGATCTATATTCCTACTGTTTTCTCTTTTACACCTCTTTTCTCCAGGAAGTTTTAATAGCTTTGATATCACAATTTTAATTTCTGTTATTGTATCCCAGACAGCAGACGACTTTGGGCCAGATCTGCATCAAAGTCGGCAGCTCCGGTGCAGATCCCGCCCGGAGTTGTCTGCTATGTGGGATATCTGCATCTTAATATAATGAAACTACCTATACTAGCAATAATACAAGCTTAAAATGCTTAAAACGCTTAAAACATTTCACTCATAAAAGCAGCATTAAAGATTCGTTTTGTAATAAAAAACTCGAAAACACTCCAGTAAACAAAGCCAAAAATTACATTGAATAGCAAGGTTATAGTAGACTTCTTAACTCTTGTAGAAAAAAAGAAAAACTGTTTCATTATTATTATTATTAATACTAATAATATTATTGTTAATTCCTGTTTGTGGCAAGATAATATTGTAGAACTGGCTACACATATCTCAAAGAAAGGTAGATACTGTAGGCAATGTGATGAGCACCCCAACACACATACAGATTGTTTTTACACTGAGTAATGTATTTGCACTAAATGATATTTTGTGTTGTCTTCCTGCTTTTCAGTGAAGTGATGGGGGAAATCACGGCAGTTGCCATCCTGATGTAAATACTACGGTTTCTAGCATTTGTCTAGAATACTTCAAAATCATCTTGGCAATGTTAATTTGGTTGACAGCAGTAAAAAATATTCATCTATACACTGTATGTGCACCACACACCTGTCAAACCAAGTATTTTGAGGTATAGGCAATGCCTGACTGATTAGATTGTGCTCATCAGATCACAGCTTTCTTGTCACCACACTGTCAGAGAAATGGTTCCCAGCTGTAAATGGCGCGCTACCCTTTCAAAATGTACACCTTTGTACCTTAAGAGTTCCTAATAGTACCTCAAAGGTACATATTGGTACCAAATGTATACATTTTTTGTAGACCATGTAGACCTTTTTTTCTGACAGTACACGAAAAATACAATTATTTCCAGAACATTTTAATACATTCTTAGCTTTTTTTTAATGTTTTTGCATTTCATGTCTTGCTGTATCCATCAATATGTAGAAGTCCAAAATGAATAAACAAGATGCTTTTCACTGTGAATCAGTTCTGTTCCTCTAGTAGTCAGGAAGTATCATGTTGTCCTTGAGTCAGTTTAGAAATCTTAAAAATAAAAAAGGTCCATCCGTTTTGCCCTATAGCCATGCAAACTCATGCTCAATAAGATATTAATGTTTGACACTGTCGTGTCTTGAAATAACAGTAAAACTTGTTTATTTTATTAATCTTCCCTTGCAGATAGTGAGCCTGGCAGAAGATCCAGCTGTCCAGATCATGGTAAATCACTGCTTGATTCCTGTTGATAAAAACAAAAAACATGATTAATCATCTGTTTAAAGGATATTTTAAGGGCTCAATCTCAATTGCAAAATTCTTCCAGTGCACTACATCGTTCGTTCCCTAAAAATGCAGAACAAAGACATTTAAACTGGTTTGTAACAACATGACAGAATTTTCATTTTTGGGTGAACTACTCCTTTAAATAAACCTTATGTATTGCAGCAAACCCCTGTTTAGTCTGTTAGTGGATTTGTCTCACACTTGTGTTAATTATCACTTCTATCACTGCTTATCACAATTTTTTACCACTCACAAAAATAGACACACCGAAGCATAAACACATCTCATCTGTCTCATATCTGACATCTTTATGTATTATAGATATCAGAGACAGATCTGTGTACTGATGTTTGTGCAATGCATGCATTTAAAGTATGCACACAACTATGCACAATATTTGGACACGGGGACCAAGTTGATCTGTAAGCAAGTGATGATAGACCTTTTCTAACAATATTTTTTGCCATTTTTGCAATTACTTTGGTGATTAAAATTATGATTTTTAGCAAATGGGTGATTCTCACGAAATCCAGACTTAGAAGGTGTCCAGCATTGACAAGCCATTGAAACCATTTTTTTGCACATATAAGATTAAGGTCTGAACTAACTATAATCATTAGGATTTAAAAAATATTTCCTATAGAATTATTTAAATTTTTTAGATTATTGTTATCAAAAATGATCATTACCGCAACATGATATTACATTAAATATATGCATTTACAAACTCAAGTTTCGGAAATGAGAACTAAAAAGTTGTAGGTACTATGACAAACAAAATTTCAACTTTTATCTGGAGAGAAAAATAAGAACTGCCTACCTGGTAGCCATCTTGAGTGTCACAGTCAATTATGTCCATTCCAACATTTTTTTTTTTTTTAATGTTAGTTCATTGAGGGCTTAAACAATGATTGAAAATTGTTGCAGAGGATGAGAAATTTTTTCTTGGACACATTTGTATTCCTAATTATTGTCTTTACATTTACCAATGATCACCAAATACCACATGTTTCTTTACTGTAAATGTTTATAGTATAACATGCACTGAAGCTTTTTATTTTTTAGATTTTTTTTATCCAGTCATGGACACGTTGCGGTAATGAAAAAGTTTCCCTTAAATGTTGAAAAAAATGGTCCGTATGATGTCATTTGAAATCATGTGCAAAATAGTACGTGAAGAGATGTTTGTAACAGTATGCTTCTTATTTTGATACTCTTACTTTGCATTTCTTTTTTTACCAACATTTTTCATGATACCTCATAAGTCTAATTTCGCGAGCTATCTAATTGGGATATCTGAGGTAAGGTTATATCGATGTCTAATCCAAATTAAGTGCATTCTCACATGTTTAAGGTGATGAAGATGTATTACAGTAGGGCCTACCTGTAATGTGGAAGATCTTGATGCACTGGTCTCGGTAAGAGCAGCACTTCCTGGGATACTTGACACAATGAACCCCGCCCCATTAGGGAGGGGCTGTCGTACAACCACGTTTCCTTTCCTAGTCTCTGCCAGAAACAGACTGTACCAATAGGCATCACTGGAAATAAGAGTAGAGTCAGCAATGGTTGAGTTCCTCTGACTAACGATGCTGTTCCTGCCCTGAGGAGTCGCTTTCGAATGTTTGGGTTCTTGACATTTTAGCACGATGATGACCAGAACAGTGATGAGCAACAAAAACAACACAGAGCCAAGACCGATCAACAGATACAAGTTTAAATCTGTGAACAGGTCATATTCGATGGGCACCTCTGTGGTTTCTGTAAAATGTGTCACTACTTGCTCCACCGTGGAGACCTTGATGGTCACCGTGGCTGAGTGAGGAGGTTCTCCGTTGTCTCTGGCTATGACAACCAGTCGTTGATGTCTGGGGTCCCTGTAGCTGAACATGCGTGTGGTTCGAATCTCACCATTGTACTGATCGAGGCTGAACAGCGTAGTATCGGTGATCTGCAAAAACTGATATGTTATACGAGAGTTCTGCATTGAGTCAGCGTCCAGTGCGATCACTTTGGTGACCAGGGATCCTTTATCGGATGACCTTGGGATTATTTCCTCAATCACGGCACCCTGTGGACGCCACGGTGAAACTATGTGCGGGGTGTTGTCATTTTGGTCCAGGATGATGATGTGTACAGTCACGTTGCTGCTAAGTGGAGGGACCCCTGAGTCTCTTGCTTCGATATGAAATAAAAACTCCTTCTCCCTTTCGTAGTCGAACGTGCGTAAAGCGTAAAGGTTGCCATTCTCGGGGTTGATGGAAAACAGCATGGACATTGACGTGTTGGCAATCTCCTTTTCGATGATGACGTAAACAAGATACTGGTTTTCGTGTAGGTCTGGATCGTGAGCACTGAGTGAGGCTAACAAATCCCCAGGTTCATTGTTTTCCATTAAATGGATAGTGTAGAGGGTTTGGGGAAACACGGGTGCATTATCATTGACGTCCAGAATTTCAATACTGATTATTTCATTATCGGTCAAGGGTGGAGTTCCTCTGTCAGTCACATGGAGTATGATGTCATATTTAGAGATTTTCTCACGGTCCAGTGTCTCTGTAACCATAAGTGCGAAAAAGTCCTCGGATGACTTGTTCAGTGCAAAAGGTAACACCTCAGCATTATTGATGGAGAGAATGAGTTTGCCGTTGTCTCCGGAGTCCCTGTCACTCATACTGATGACAGCTATTACTGTTCCTATAGGGTCACTTTCTTTAATTGCACATTGAAAAGATTTTATAGTAATTTCAGGATAGTTGTCATTTAGATCAGTGATGAATACTAAAATTTTACATTGAGCAGACAGGGGAGTTAAAGCCTTGTCTTTGGCTTCAACATACATTTCAAAGCTTTTCACTTCTTCAAAATCAATCACATCCTTTACTCTTATTTCTCCGCTGCTTGGATCCAAAGAGAACTTCTCCTGTGTTTTCTCAGATGTATATAAAGTAAAAGAATATGTAATCTCTGCGTTCGTACCCTGATCCAAATCTGTTGCATTCAGCTGCATTATAAGTGTCCCAATCGGCGCGTTTTCAATTAGATCGACCGAGTAAACTTGGAGATCAAACTGTGGCGCGTTATCGTTGCTGTCCAACACTTGAATGATAATACTTGCTGTACCTGAACGCGCAGGTGTGCCACCATCCACAGCAGTAAGCGTTAACGTATGCACAGCTTGCTTTTCTCTATCCAAACTCGCTTTTAGTACCAGGTCAACGTATTTGGTTCCATCACTTCCAGACTGAATTTCAATGGTAAACGTGTCACTCTCACTTAGATAATAGGTCTCTATGGAGTTCTCTCCAACATCGGCGTCCACTGCATTGGTTAAAGAAAACCTCTCCCCGGGGGTGGCCGATTCCGAAATGTCGAGCGGTATCCTCTCCCTCCTAAACTGAGGCGCATTGTCATTTATGTCCATAATTTCCAATTCGATATTAAAGATGCGTATCGGACTTTCAATAATCACATCCATTTTTAAAAAACAAAATGACGATGTCTTGGCCGGGCACAAATTCTCCCTGTCTATTTTTTCAGCAATGAACAGCTCCCCGGTGGTTTTATTTATTTCTAGGTATTTTTTACTATGAATATAGTCCAGCTTTACCTTGCGCTCCGCGAGGCTGTGCGCGTCCAGGCCCAAATCGTTGGCAATGTTTGCAACCACGGAGCCCACAGGAATTTCTTCAGGGATGGAGTATCTTGTTATAGATAAGGCGACAGTCCACATAGCCGAGAGGACAACAAGGCAGAGGTGCCGCCTTCTCCAAAGCGCGCTTGGTTGCGGCTCCATTGCAGAGCGCAGAAATAGTGAATGCCAGCGCAATGCCTCACGTTCTAACGAAAAATGTAACGAAAGATATAAGAGATGTAGGTCGAAAGAGTACATTTACTGACATTTTGTTTGTCATAAATCGAGCTCAACGAGTATGTTGTGTCTTAAGAGCATCAAATAGCGCCGTGCTGTGGATTTCATCAATAAAGACCTCCAGATATCACACATCGGTTCAAGCAGGGCTGATGCTGTCCAACAGCCTTATGAAAGCAGCATGGCTGGTGTATCTACTTCACGTGCTCTCTTGTCTACTCTTAAAAGTGATTTGCAGCAGTGCAGAGACATCATGTGAACATTAAAGTTAACCTAAAATATAGGCCTATAAAAATCGTATTTATAAAAATGTTCCGTTTTGCACTGCACGTTGACTTTTATTTTGAAAAACTGAAATCATCATTGTTTACGTCCTTACTGACGTGTCCTCATTAAACCAAACATGTACAGTGTTATTTAGCTGTACATTAACGGAAAAAAAACATTATTGTTTTAATTGACTGAGCAATGTGGAAATGTTGGGCATCATTTAACCTAAAGTGAGTTCAGCACCACGGACAGTGACACACATTTTAACCTCATAAGACCCGAGCTTTGGTTTGTCTTTTTATTTCAGATTTCTTACAGCTATTTTGGAGTTAGAACTAATAAAAACAATAACCAAATATTTTTCTTTGAACATGAAGCAGTGTAATTCTCCACGTTTGTGTACAACAGGTTCCAGTTACACAGATTACACAGAAAGTAGTATCGTGCAAACAACAACAAAAATGTGATGTCCACGTAAGTGGACATCCAGGTCTTAGGAGGTTAAATAAAAAAATACTTTTTTAAATAAAAATCTCATAATAATATTTATTATTAAACGATTTTGTACATAAAGAACAACAGATATAGAACTGGAAAATATTAACTATTGCCTATTCTTAAAAATAAATTAGGCTACAGTTAAGCAACCACTTGTTTACTTTCCAGATATTTTTCAAAATGCCTAAAAACAACAATAATAATAATATAAAAAATAATTATAAAATAAATATTTAGTTATACTTTTGTTGTGACAATTATGAAGGTAAATCATACACTAAAACATACAAAGGACATGCAATTTCTATACAGGAAATGACTTTCATGTGACAAATTCAGGTTTTTAAAAAATTACTTGAAAAAATCATTGGTTATTACTGCATCCTCTTGACGGTTATTGTTTGGCATAAGCTTCATCTTCTTTCCAAAAGTTGAGAACGAGCTGTAGACTTCGATGTCAGCATTGTTGGCTAACTTAAGCGTACATTGTGTAGCTGGTGTTCCAGGAATGTAAACATTATGTTGATAATCCGGTGGGGGTTGAGGTGGATCCGGTTGGTTGTAGCGTGGAGTCCATGAGCGGTTTGAAAAGCTTCCAACCTTGGGTGAGCTCTTATAATCTGTTTTACAAGATGAAGAAAAGCAGATTAACAATGAACCAATAGTTAAGCTTAAAGAACATAATATTAAGCAACAAATGCAGCATATAAAAGAGGAGTGGGCATTCCTGGTCCTGGAGGGCCTCAGTCCTGCAGAGTTTAGCTCCAACCCAAATCAAACACACGTGAAAATGTCAATCAAAGTCTTTAGTGTTACTTGCAAATGACTTTTATGTGTGTTTGATTAGGGTTGGAGCTAACAGAACCAGAAATGCTCTTCCATGAACTTAAATAACTTGGTTTGTTAGTAAACATGTTGTTATTAAGTTTTTGTTTTAAATATGTAAATATGTTTTACCATGAATGTGATTCCCCCAAGTCCAGTACTGAGAAACAGATTGATAAGCATAATTGTCCGAGTCCTGCATCATTCTGCGCTGCAGTGTCCTACCTGTGTTTATTGAAGTATGACTGGATGGATAAATAAAAACATGCATGTCAGATGTTTTGTGTATGTAGGAGTGATGGGCAAAAAGCATTAATTTTACTTTACAGTAATTACCTTTTATATGTAGAATTGAGCTGGTTTTTGGTCAGTGTTTGGTTGCCCCATCTGAACTGTAAAAAAAGAAATGTTAAAATATTTACACAAATGCACATAAATACAATAAACACAATTTTGTATGGCTGAAAAACTCATCCTAGACCAAAATAATAAGGTACTAAGAGCACCTGGAATTGAAGCAGTGAATTTTTTTTTACAGTGCACATGGAGAAATGGTTAACACTTTACATTAAGGTTGTATTTGTTAAAATTAGTAAATGCATTACATTAGCAAACATGAACTTACAATGTACAATACTTTTTATTAATCTTAGTATGTACTAATACATTTATAAAATTAAGCATTGTAGCAGTTAACATTAGTTAATGCATAATAAATATCATGAATAACTGTATTGGCATTAACAAACATTAACAACGATTAATAAATCCCCCCCAAAAAACAGAATAGTTCATTGTTAGTTCATGTTAACTTATTGCAAAGTGTGACCACTTAGAAATGTATAATTTGTTATTCTACAGCTACTGTATACACATTATTTTCAATATATTTTATTTTCAATACATTTCTTAATATTGCATTAAATAATTACGTTTTAAGTCTTAATTAAACATATTTTATCACATTTATTAAGTTACTGAAAAAAACAAGGAATGGCATGAAAAGTGAGTTTAAACACTTTGTTAAGTAAAGAATCTTTGAAGTTCATAGATCAGCAACTTAAATGTCGTACTTCGTTTGGAGAGATCATCTCATTCTTTGTAACGAAACTGTGGCTTGCTGGGCTCCAAGTCAGAGTTTTGTGGCCCACATCCTTGATATTATTTCGAGAAGGTGTTCTGGCAGGGCTACATGGCTTGAGGAACATAAAGTCACTTTTCGATGACTCTGGAGTTAAATACATTTTATAGCAGTAGTTTTGACCGACTGGATCATTCCCGTTGACTTCCACGCAGTGCGCCGCTTCCTTATGTCTTGGTGAGACGTGAATATTCAAGTTTTTATTAATATTATCACTGGTAGAGGTCTTAGAATTAAAACCACAACATGACGAACTGTAATGAAAAATAGTGTTTCTGTCCCTGTATCCTTTAACTGTAGCCAGGACAATAATAGCCACTAGAAAGGTAAATGAAACTGCGCCCAGGGACACTATTAAATACAACGCGAGGTTTGAGTACTGGGGGCTGAGTGCGAGGTCACCGAGATCAGGCAAAGATTCAGGCACGTTGTCCACAACTGACAAGATGATGGAGGCCGTGGCCGAGAGGGGTGGCTGACCGTTGTCCTTGATCAAAACCATCAGTTTATGCCTCGTGGGGTCGTTGTCCATCAGCCGGCGCATTGTCCTGATCTCTCCAGTGTATAGGGCAACACTGAATAAACTGAGATCCGTAGCTTGGCGGACCTCATAAAAGAGACGTGAGTTTTGGCCCGCGTCTGCGTCCATGGCAGTTATTTTGGCCACTAGGTATCCAGCATCGGCATATCTGGGTACAATTACAACAGCTTCTGTATCATTCACGGGCATTGGTGCAACAACTACTGGTGGGTTGTCATTTTGGTCCAAAACAAATACGTTTACAGTGACGTTCGTGCGGAGGGGCGGAAAGCCAGCATCTTCCGCTTGAACTACGATTTTAAAGTTTCGGACATGCTCGTGATCGAAAGAGCGCAATGCGTAAATATTGCCATTGTCTGAATTGATGGACACGTAGGTGGACACTGGCGTTCCATGGATGTCGTTTTCCAAAACAGAATATGACAAATAGGAATTCTGATCCGCGTCTGCGTCTTGTGCTGTGATGGTGCAAATCGAGGCTCCTGGCGCGTTATTTTCGGTTAGGTAGACTGTGTAGGAGGGCTGCTTAAATCGTGGCGCGTTATCATTGATATCAGACACCTGCACCAAAATGGGGTAACACTTTATTTTACGACCCGCAAAGTACCGCGTAATTAAACCGAATTTACAGCGTACCTATTTGTAACAACAGGGTAGGTAACCTGTAGGTATAAGGGAATAATATTTTAAGTTTGGGGTAATAAGGGGGTAAGAATATGAAGAATTATAAATTATTTATACTCTAAGTATTTTATAACAACAGGGTACCTATTGTAATATTACGTGTATGACTTAGTCAAGTCTATGGGGAAATTATGTTTTATTTATTTTTTATTGTGAATTTTTCATATTGACTACTGAATGTTATATACAGTCAATGTCTACGAGCCACATCGGCAAATAAATATAACAGCATATCACTTTTATTTTAGTAGCCTATATTACTTGCTTTTAATAACAAAAGTCCAGCTGATTTAATGTGGTTATGTTTTTTTTTAAGGTAAGTACAATAAAAATAGCAACTTATTCCCTATTTACCAGGAAACTCCTACATTTGCGGACATATTTGAAGTGGTGCTTTGCAATTTATTTACTGTAAACACAAGTATTTTAGCCAAATATAATTTATGCAATGGCAAACCAGAATGAAACAACAGCAGATATCAGCTCCCGCTAAAGCAAAAGACGACTACATGCGTAGGCTACTGCGCAGGTGTAGAATGCGCGGCCGTCTGCGGGAGGTTTGCTGGAACTCGATCCTGAGGTGAAATTTCTTTAAGAGGTTTTAAAAACGTTCTACACTGTGGAATACGGCTGTGAGTGATGTTAGCAGGATCCGCATGCTGGATAAGGTGACTGGTTTTGTTAATACATGACTCACGCATTTCAAACCATGTTTTTTCAAGAAAGTTGCTAGCTAACGATAGCAGGTTAGCTAGCACATAAATAAGCCTAAAATTTATAAACGTAACTGGCTTAGAAAACTCTGTTTCTGTCAAGGCACAGTGAAGAAACATTTATTGAAGGCTTTCATTTATGTTTTTCGTATGTAATGCAGAACAGCATTTGTGAGACGACATCAACTCATCATCCGAGTGGACAAGAACACCAACAGAGGAAGCCAAGCCGCAAAAACAATGAAAAATTGTCTTGACTTTTTATTTTAAATAAAAGTTATGTGATAATAAACATTTAGTGTTGGCTTAATTATAGTGTTTTAAAGATGTTTTGAAATAAGTTGTTTTAAAATAAAAATAACAATATTCTGTATGTTTATGGTATTTACCCTATAACATTTATAACAAGAGGTGAACAAAGCACCACTTTAGTTTACAGCCCGCAAATATGAGAGTTACCTGGTACATACACAGAACAATCGGGGAATAAGCCCCACTTTAATTTACAGCCCGCAAATATAAGAGTTACCTGGTAACTCATGTATACATATACAGATCACAGAGGTACAAGTTGCTATTATTTTTATTGTGTGTTATATTTTATTTGCTGACGTGGCTTGTAGACATCAACTGTAGGCTATACAAAACACTTCATCAGGTAAGTAGCAAATAAAAAAAAAAAACATATTACACATAGACCATATTACCCATAGACGTAAGTCATACATACCACGTAATATTACAATAGGTACCCTGTAGTTATGAAATACTTAGAGAATAATTTTCCATATATTCTTACCCCCTTATTACCCCAAACTTAAAATATTGTTCCCTTATAACTACAAGTACGTACTGTAGAGGTACTCTGTTGTTACAAATAGGTACGCTGTAAATTCGGTTTAATTACGCGGTACTTTGCGGGTCGTAAAATAAAGTGTTACCACGGTTTCTCTGTCTAGAAAATCACACGTAACCAACGTGTAATAGTTTTTAAAGGAAGAGTGTAGCTGAAATGGAACGTGATGAGGAATTTCACAATCGACGTTTCCATTCTCCCCAGCATCCTTATCCATAACGCTAATAACTGCGATAACTGTGCCAGGTGGTGCGTCCTCTTGGACAGGTGTGGACACTGAGGTAAGGATCACTTCTGGTAGATTGTCGTTGACGTCTAGGATATTAACCATAACTTTGCAATGTACAGCCACAGCAGACGGCCCGTTGTCTTTAGCTTGCACATATATCTCGTGCATTCTTGCCTTTTCATAATCAATGAGTCCTTTCACCTTAATTTCTCCAGTGCGGGGATCCACCGAGAACAGCTCACGCACTCTCATCGGAGCGTGCCCACTAAAAGAGTACGTGATCTCTCCATTGGGTCCTTCATCAAGATCAGTGGCATTTAGTTTAATCACAACCGTGCCTCGAGGTGCATTTTCAGCCAGCTTAACTTTATAAAAGTTCTGGTCGAACACCGGCGCGTTGTCATTCGCATCCAGGACTGTGACGTTTATCTGCGCAGTACCCGTCCTTTCTGGCGCGCCCCCGTCCACAGCTGTAAGAACCATTAGGTGATTTCTGTGCTGCTCTCGGTCTAGCGGGGTCTCGAGAATCAGCTCAGCGAACTTGCTGCCGTCGCTGCGCGTCTGCACGTCTAGGATAAAGTGTGCGTTTACGCTTAGCAAATAAGAGCGCAGAGAGTTGTCGCCGACGTCCAGGTCCTGCGCGCTTTCCAGTGGGAAGCGCGATCCAGACACGGCCGATTCTGAGATGTCCAGGTTAAATTCACTCCACTGAAAGACAGGCGAGTTGTCGTTGACATCCAATATTTCAACTTCCACTCTGTATAATTCCAATGGATTCTCAATAACAACCTGGAGATGAAATGAACAATATGGATTTTGTTCGCACAGCTCTTCTCTGTCAATTCTTTCATTCACAAACAAAACGCCGTTTTCTAAGTTTACCTCCAAATATTGCTTTTTGGCGCCGGAGACTATTCTAAATCTGCGGATAGATAGTTTGTTGATGTCTAATCCAAGATCCTCCGCTATATTTCCAACAAAAGCCCCGTGCTCCAGTTCCTCTGGAATCATGTAACGAATCTGTGCCAAAACCACATCCACCGCACATGCGATTAATGTCAGGCAGGTTACCTGCCATGTCCACATCAACAGCTCCATTTAAAAAATGTAAAGTATGCTTTCAAATTCAGCACTCATAACTGGATCAAGAAGCTTAGTAGATTTGCAAAAGCCCCCTGAAACGCACAGTAACACCACAAGAAAGAACGGGCGTGATACTGACAATGAAAGGTAAGTCCCTGCATCTCTTACTTTAATACCAAAGCGCGCGCCTCTGGCCAGTGGCAAATGCGCACGAGTGAGACTGTTACATTTAGTGTATTTGGGTGAGGGAGAATGAGGGGTGGACGTGGCTACTCTGTGTTAGGATGGAGAGGCAAAGTATTCATCGACTTTAATTTGAATTTTACACACAAAGTGATGTTAAAATCTAAGCCAAAATTTATTTAGTCTAAATTTATTAAGGATTATTCTAACAATAAGCATAAGAAACTATTTCTAGGTAGTTAAGTGTTTTTAACTTTACCATATAGTAAATATTAAAGTACAGTATTTTACTATATAATGCTACCGATTACTTTATGCATTAACTAGTAATTACTGTAAAAAAGTGAAAGTTGGATAAAAAATGATTTTAGTTGGTAACACTTAAAAATAGAGAAAATAAAGTGAAAAAAAATTCACTTAAGTTAAAAATTAAGCTTATATTTTAGGTGTTACCAATTTAAGTAATTAAAAAAATAAAATCCCCTTAAATTTTAATTTTAAGTGAAAATTTTTTGTTGGCAAACCTTAATTTTTTAAGTGCAGTGTTGAAAATGCAGCATTTTTTTCAAATCAACATATATTTTTATGTTACTTTAACTTAAAAAAATAAGTTAAACAATTTCAACTTGTTTTAAGTTATGTCAACCTTTCACAAGCCAAAACTAAAAATAGTAGAATTGAATTGACGAAGTTGTTTTAACTTAATGCTGCATTTCTTATTTATTTTTTTGGTATATCCAACTTTCACTTTTTTGCAGTGTAATTTACTACAGTTTACTAAGCCTACTACAGTAGGCCTATTTTAAAAAGTTAGGTTGATAATCAGCCTTGTAATAATATAAAGTTATAATAAACTATCATATAAATATAAATATGTATGAATGCAATATTTAAAAATAACTTCCCTCTATAATTTCTATAGTCTCATCCCTTTCTCATCATGTATGCCCTAAAACAAGAAACTCCTTGCTTTAAATAAACACAATCAGTGCATGAAATGAGACTGCAGCAGATGGCATGATCTTCCAAGGGCTCGTGCTCTTTTTAATTAACGTAGTGGGGATTAAAGGATCATTAGTGAACAGTGGTATTAAAAGGTTTTGTGAGGCATAATCCCGCTGCTCCCGATTGGTTGAGCAGCAAAACGCAGGGTTCCCATGATATCCTTTTCCTCTCCATTACCTTAAGTGCATACTAAATATCATAGAGCCGAGTCAGAAATAAAGCAACTTAAACTGATCCACCAAACAACCACATTAACTCTCATTAATGCCCGAAAAGGGGACACTTATGTCCTCTGTGTGGTGGTAAACAGATTTTCTTTATCTTTGTTTTAGTTGAGGAAAAAGGTAAGCCATCATGAGGCACTATATGTATATAGCATAGAGGTTTCAGCTGCATCAATTTAAACAAATGGCATTTGTGGCCCAAACTTACTTTCCGGTAGACTTCCGCAATAAATCAGTAACAACAGAGGCCGTTTCTCAAATGGAAGGCTGCACCATCCGGAGGTCGCATACGTCATCAACCCTGGTTTATTTCAGTTAACTGAGCATTTAATTTCCAAGTCATAAACATATTACAACAATTTACAATTAACTAATAGTTAAATTTACAATTGATAATGTTCTGAAATAAGACTGTATTGATGACGTATACAGCCTACAAATGCGACCTTCGGAGACTGCAGCCTTCCAATTGAGAAATGGCCACTAGAGTCTCTCTAGAGTACCCTAGATTATTTCTGATAACAAGCAAAATTAAATTATTAGAAAAAACAGAGAAAAAGTAGATTTCTTCAAATAACATGCAAAGTAAGTTAAAATCATATCCAAAGCATTAACTACTACACTGAGTAGTGATGCACCGATGTATCGGCCGCCGATATTTATCGGCCGATTTTTGATGAATTTGAAACCATCTGCATATCGGCAATAGCACGAGAAAGGCCGATACCGATTGTTTATTAATTAACTGCATAAAGAAATCCATTATATGTAAAAAATTAGTTAATGTTGTTAATAAAATAAATGCCAAATAGCAAAAACCACCTTTGAAGGTTGTTATTATATTTGTTTTAGCTTAATTTATGCCTCTCGTTTGGTCAGTTGAATGTTAATTAGATCCAATCCATGTTCAGTAAAAAATAATTTGGTGCAGAAATAAACTATAGCTAATAGATCAACTGTATTATGTTGTATACAAGTGTTTAATATCGGTATCGGCATCGGTATCGACCAGAAGTTGTCTGTTTAAATTGGTATCGGTATCGGCCCAAAAAATCCTATCGATGCATCCCTAACACTGAGCTAACGTAACTGTGACATTAATGTCTTTAAATAGCTACTTGCCTGGCTGTCAAACCTCTCTATTTTCGACAAAGTATTTGTTCCAGAAGTTACTTTATTTAAACACTAGACAGAAAAATAAACAAACACAGACCGGAAGTTAACCTTGAGGCAGGCGCGTAACCATGGCGACGCGCCTGACTCCATGCTGTCCGAGTGCGTGCCAATAACCAAAATCGCTAAATTGAAAATTGAAAAGAAAGACACTGAATAGTGGGAAAAATGACTAATTTAAAAAGTAATAGTCACATGGAAGTTCAGACACCGATCTTGCTATTAAAAGCTCTTTTTTTATCACTTAATTGATTTTACCAGAGTGGTTTAACGATTTTAAATTAGTCTGTAGCCTCCATTAGCCTTCGGTGAACTCCATAAATGCAGATTGACCTACAGCATTAGGCTGTACTACACAACCAGGAACTGTTATAATCTAGTCTATAATATATTGTCTATAATTTTATCATTATTGTAGCAAATAGAGCTATTTACAGCAAACAGATACGGCACAGTTGGATAATCAATAACTTATGACAGTGAAGTCACCGATTTCAGATGAGAACGATTATGAAAAGTAATTGTTTCAGTTATGTGTTTAAAAAAAATAATACATTAACAGACAAAAATATCGGAGCCATGTCATGACCCAGATAGACCTTCATTAATTGCACCTTCATGGATCGCCACAGGGGGGAGGCAAAGTCTTCTGCTAATTACCCTATTTCTCCCTGAGGGTCCAATCAAAACAAAGTGTACAGTTTTATTTACACACCACATCTCTCCTCTCCCCCTGCCCCCTCTGTCTCTCTCACAAACTTACTCAAACACACATCATGTGGAGATGGGGCAGAGTGCCACGGGCATACAGGGAATATCAGGAATGCCATAGGAATGTGGGCAGTGTCCTCACCTCACAGACATAAACAGATGCTCCCACACATTCACATATCAAGATATAGACATACAGTTCAGGATGTTTGTTATTTTAAAAAGGCTGGTAGGTCTCCCTTCTGGTAAATGAAGAAATGGAAAAAATATGCTACGTGACAATAGATTTAAAGATCAGCTAGACATACAGGAAAGAGGATGGAGGTAAGGAATTATTGGACGTGGGAAGAGACGGGAGCAGATTGGATAACACCTGCTCCTCAGCTGTGTCAACTGAACAATTCCCACAGAAGAGACGGATATTTATGGAGAGACTGAGAAATCCTGTCATACACCTCATGAGCTCATCCAGACACCGCACTGTTGATGGGGCACAAATTAATGCTGCTCCGAGTTGGTGGTTTGAATCTACAATGAAGCAGTCAAAACGAAGAAAAGGAAAATACCAAGCAGACAGGCCCATAAGGACCAGGTGCACATCAACTTTACAGATATGAAAAGAAACGAGTGCTATAAAACATATAAGCATAGCTCATGATTTTTATTTCACTGCAAAAACATGGAAACATTTGGTACACGCTGTCCAAAAACTTCTTTATGTGCCCAAAGGGGGGCAGCAGCAGCAGTGCTCCAGAGTGAAACTTCAGCTTAAGTGAAAACAGATGAGGCACATGGCAATCAGCCACATGTAATACATCTAAATCAAATTTCGCTCTCACAAATGCTCAAATGCTTTAGTGCTAAATGACTATCATGCAGTCGTAGTAACCACAACCAACCCCCCTCCCAAAAAAATAAGCCATTTCCAGATAGATAGCAGATACAAGCGGGTTATGTTTAATTATACACAAGTGCATTTAATATCAGAAATGGATACGCAATCCTGATGTTCTGCTTTATTACAGATTAAACTGTGTGGATTTACTAATCCTATTGACTGATGTGTGTTTGTGAATCTGATTTACTCATTTACACATCTGGTACACACTTTTACCCAATATGATGTACGGTGCATTCATGGTACCACATTCTAGTTAACAAGAAACCATTTTCTCACCTATTGTAAATCAGAATAACTCATACCTGATGTTCCCAAAAAACACTTTCATTGCACATCTGCTGATCTTTCCACAACATTGTTTTTCTCTGAACATCATTACCAGTTAAAATAGTTTCACTCTGAACACTACGCAATGGTTTCCCGGACAGAGATTATTTTAAGCCAGGACTAGGCCTTAGTTTAATTAATGTAACTATACAAACATGCCTTACTAAAAGCATTACCTGTGTGCATTTTAAGGCAACACAAAGGGCATTGTATTTTACGATATGTCAGTGCAAGTTGTTTTCAGTTTGGACAGCTCTTACATTTATTTTAGTCTAGGACTAGAGTTAAGATTAATCCAGGGTAAGGCCTTAAGTTTTTACAAACCAACCTTACAAAAAAAAATACTGGTGGGAATCTCCAAACAATGGTACTGATATATGTTAAGATAATGTATGTCAGTACAAAGTGTTTTTAAGGCAGATCAAACATGCATTTTAGTCTTGGGCTAGGATAAGCCCTGTCACATGAAACGGACCCTACATTTACATAAAGTTTGCAGCAGTAAAACAGTATAAGACAACAATACACTCATAAAAATTATTGTTATTGGTTATTTTCAACCCAGCATTAGGTCAAAAGGGAACAAACCCAACCTGTTAGTTTGCAGTGGCGCTCGATGCAAAGTTCGTCACAACATGTATTTAGCCCATCATGTGTGTGGTTCGTAATTTCAAAATATGTTTTCTGCACTTTGAGAGATCCTATGTGCATCACGTGTCTTGTCAAAATAAGTGCCTGTTGCAGATGCGTCTAAAGGGTTTATGATAAAAGAGACACTCGCATTTGCCGGATACTCGCATAATCTCATGCGTAATCAGAGTTTAATGTTAAGGGAGTGTCTTGCTTGTATTTTGTGAACGCGAGCGTCTCTTTTATCATAAACGGTTTTGAGGCGTGTGCAGCAGGCCCTTATTTTGACAAGAGGCATGGTGCACATGGTTCACATGACGCAAATAAACACATATTTTGAAAACACGAGCAACACACATGACACTCCGAACACTTATTTTGAATTTGAGCCCCTCGAATAAGCAGTCACGAGCCGCCACTGTTGGTTTATAATTTAACCTATGCTGGGTTGTTACAACCCAAAATGCTGCACTGTAAACTTTTTTTAGTTTTGATTTGTGATAAGTTGGCATAACTTAGAAAAACAAGTTTCTTTAAATACTTTTTCGTGGCCATGGCACGACTTTCTTTTTTGTGTCATTATATGTATTGTTTTCTATTTTTTTCCTAATTTTTAAATCATTGTCGCTTGGGGTTAGATTTGTGGTTTGGGTTAGGATGTACTTTTATGAATTGGTTTCTACATGTTTTTCTTCCGCTTTTAAAACTATATTCTCGTCTGGACTTGGGGTTAGAGTTGGGGTTTTGGTAAGGATGTTGAAAAAACTATGAGAAAACAACATAAAATGACACGAAAAAAAAGTCATGCCACCGACACGAAAAAGACATTCGTGCTCAAAACACGTAAAAAAGCTGAATGTCGTGCCATGGACACAAATAAAGTAATCACATTTTCGTGACTATAACACGACTTTCCATGGGATCAGTCTGATTTTTTTACATTGCGAGTTGCTGGGTTTGTCCCATTTTGACCCCAAGCTGGATTGAAAACAATCAAGCGTTTATTTTTTTATAGTATGAGTCTATGTGCAACCTCATTTGCAGGTGTAAATGGTTATTTGAAATACCACAGACTGACAAATGTACACTAGGTGCGTTAGGGTCTGACCTTGCAATCATTGTGTGTGTGAAAAGCTGTGTGTGTCCTCCCAACATCTGTCAAATGAATGATATTCGTTCTCTAATCTTCCTTAGCAACTCATCTACCTGCATAAACTGCAACACCCCAACATTCGTACTTTATTAAAACACATTCTTTGTGTAAAAAAACTGAAAGCTGTTTCATATCAAATGTTCCATCTACACAGGCTTGTTTTCTCATGTAAGACGGCGACGTTGCTATGTAGTAAACTTTAACCAGGAGACAAGTACATTGATGTGTGATGGTGTAAACACCACGTTAATCAAATCAGTCTGCGTTGTGTTGAGTGTCAGATATACGAGTGTGATTTGGGTTTATGGCCATCTTACAAAATTGATTTCCTTGTTCTTAATGTTTGAAGAGGCAGATGAGAGTTTAGTTTTGAAGATGACGAACTGTAACAAACTTGTACGCAAAAGTGTTCAGTTTAAGGAATTGATTTTTTTAAATATGAAATGCACCTGATGTTGTTTGTGTATCCATCTTTCCTTTCATTCTTGCCTCAAGTTTAGGGCATTTACCGTAATAATTCTGAGTCAATAATGTTGCTGAAAAAACAACTTGATCTGTGATGGGTTTAAACATCGGCTCCCTAAAATATACAGATGGACTCAGTAGAATAGCATGTTTGCTAAGGCACCTGGCAGCCACGCAGCTCTTGCAAAACTTGACGCTAATGCAACCCAACATTCCAAAATCCGAAAACTATAAAAACTGCTCCTCGCAAGACCATTTTTTTTTCTCGGGTGCATGTGTGCGTGAATTTCCCGAGCAGTCGTAAGGTCAATTATGCTGTAGCAAAATTGGAGGTGACTGACAGCTGGCTGGGACGGTTGACAGATTTGAGGAATTCGGGCCCTGGCTGAATGTTAAACACTTTTTCCGCAAAGCTCAAAGGAACAGTTCTACCTATTAGCAATTCAAACACGGACGCATTCCTTTACCTCTTGCTACTTATGCCATGCAGTCCTGGATTTAGCGAGTTGTTTTAGGCAGGACTAATTTCATTTTTCTCCCGAGTGCCAAAAATACCTACATACAGTACTTAAAACTAGCAGCGAAACTGACTGATAACTATCAAAACAACGATTAAGTTGACAAAGAGCCATTGCGTGCCATACATAAAAACAGAGGGGCCGTGCATGTGCGTGGTTACGGGAGGCCTGTGGTCAGCAAACGAAAACAAATTCATCTCCACTATGCAGAAAGAAGGTAGAGAATGTCCATTTACGTACTTTCAATTCACCGGCTGCGGTCGCGCGCTCTCGCCAACATCGAGAGAGAGGAGAGCTGTGGTTTTAACCCAGCCAGCTCAAAGCAGAGGGATCGGGGGGTATGGAGTGATGACAAGTGCATGATGTTATACATTGCAAATGCGAGTGGGAAGTGACCAATGTGGGTTAATAAGCCATAGGATGAGGAAAGAGTCCAGAGCTCGCAACGCAATGGGAGCATGGAGGGCATACGGGGTTTGGGAAAGTTACGAAAACAAGTCTGGTATTTTTTGACTGTTTGAGGGCGCAACCACCATTTCACTTAAGAGGTAGCTTGGCTTTGCATGGTGAGCAATTCCAAGGATGTGGGTTCAAACCTTAAAGAATGCATAAAATGCCAAATGAATGTAAACGTAAGCGGTGTATACTGTTACCTACATTGACCTTCTTTGTCATTCCTCTCCCTTCGTTATTTAGCTTCCCACTTCCTTTTTTCCATCATTCAGGCCGTCTTTTCACACTTCACTCCCTTAAACACCTTCGTCCCCCTCCGTCGGCTTGACTCTACCACTGTTTCCCCTTCCTCCCTGCCCTGCTAATCTATTCCAGAAGAAAGGCTACCATGGAGAACACATAACAAGTGCTCATACTTCACCACGGGCCAAAAGAGAAATAACACAGAGAAGGAAAAATGGGAGTGGGGTACAGACAGGCAGAAAAAAAGGAGAGAAAGTGTTTATTCAAACTCAAAGCTGTCTCCTTTGTTGTGGTAGGGACCTGTCTTATATTAGAAGCCTGAACTCCCTTCGATGTCTGGAAAGATGGAAGATGGGCCAAGAGGAAGAGAAAGAAGGAGACGTTCGGAGACAAACATGTGAAGGTGAAACTCCTACTTTGTCTGAATCTGGTGGAATTGGACATGTCAGGCTGAGAAATGAAAAGAGGGGGGGGTTTGGAAGTGGTGAGATTTAAGGGGGGAGAGCAACTCCATTGAGAGAATGGATAAACTATGCTCAGTTCTGGACCGTGCACACATTCACAGCATTCAGGCAGCGCTCCAACTAATCCTTTGATTTCAAATATTGATATTCATAAAAGCCCTTTGGTATCCGAGAAATCCTGTCGATAAAAAAACGAAACACTTTGAAATTCAGAGAACACTTTGAAGAGGATGGAGAGAATGTGGGTTTGATATCTCTCACACGAAGATCATTTTTGTTGATCTGCATTTCATCTGAAAAATTTTGGGTGGAGGGTCTGGCCGACCCAGACACTGAAAGACAAAGAGCAGAGAAAATGCTGGTACAAAAGGTTATCCAATCACAGCAGCGTATTGGGAAGAGAAAATGTGAAGTCATAGTTTCCTTATTTGGTAGCTTTCCACACATCAACATGTGTATATATCACATCATTACGAGCTCCTAATTGTTCAGCAGAACTAAAACATCAAACCATTAAGATGATTAGTTGTATCTGGATCTTTAAGGTGAGGAGATTTCGGTGAATTATGGGGTCCTGTGTTTTAGAAATGTTACACGGACCATTTAGAATGTTCAGAATTGGCAAGCGTGCCATGACCTGTCTAACTACCCACCAATTTACATCCACCTCTGTCTCTCTCCTTCCCTTGCTAACATGTAACGCTCCTGCTGGATGGGGCACAGGGGTACTGGGGCGAGAAAGGGGGTGGAGGCGCTTGTTGGCTGACCCGGGTGTCTGCGGTTCTGTCGTGGTCAGAGGAGGGGGGAAACGGGCTGTGTTTCTGAAATCCCTGTGAAATGTTCATTTTGGAATGACTTGCTGCTTACATACCACTCTCACGCCCTATCTTCTATTTTGATGTGTTCAAATATGTACTAATACATTGTTTCTCATCCAGGGGGCTGGGGCGCACTAGGAAGCCTAAAATAAATCAAGATAAGACAAAACAAGCATCAAAATAATCTATTTTGAATGGTTTACAAAATTTTTATCTATATGTGTGACATCACCTCATAAAAGGGCAGGTTTGTATTAACAGTACATCAATAGCAACTATAAAAGTGTAAGGTTGCGTCGCTTTTCCTCAATCGCTCCACCTTGGTGATGATAAGTGAGCTCGAAGCATCGTCCCATCATCCTGCCCCTGCGCGCACCCCGCCCATCTCCGTTCCACTTCAGCAGCGCTTCCTTCTCATTCAGCAAACGCACTGTCCTGTGGCGAGAGAGAGGGGTCCTTTCCAGCCCACGGCTGAACAAAAGAAGCCTGAAAGGAAGAAAATCTATCAAACACTTCTTTAAAGCCGGGACGTCCTCTGAATTGCAGTTTTTCTTCCAGTTTTCCATTGCGCTTTTATGATACCTCTACGCATTTTGGAGATTCCAAAAGGAGACGCCGGGAATCTTTGTAATAGCCGTCTATTGTCAGCGTGACATGGGGTCACAGCGCAGGGCGATGACCTGTTTTTCACCTGTCGTTCTCCGAAACGTTGGATTCGTGGACGTCTAAGCAGGTTTACACGCGGGAAGACTTTCTCCAATACGCGCTCAGATGCTCACCCGGGTCTGTGTCCGGTTTTGGCACCAATTTTTGAAACGATCGCCCGAAGCCGGCGCAGAGATCTCACTGTCCGGGGTGTCGTTGGAGCGATGCAGTCCATCCTCTCCTCGGCAGTCTTGCTGTAAGTCAAATTTAAAGAGTTTGGCGTAAAGGTTTAAATAAGTGAAGCGCGTCCGTTTAGTTCCTACTGATGGTGACAGTCGTGCATCTGTCCTGAACATTTGTTGTGTTTCCCATCATTGGGTCAGCAGATACTAGCTCTAGCAGATGCTGCGTTCTCACAACACCACAAACCCTCCTCTGATAACAGCTTGCGCACTAACAATGATCATTTCTATCTTTGTATTGTTGCCATTTTCATTTTTAATTTGTCTGCTGTATAAATTTCCTGATTTATGAAACTAGTTTTTTAGTCAAATAGTAAGTGTCATAAAATATGTATAAAAAGATAAGCAGACTTCTTACAATCTATTTCTCTTTCACCAGATGCTTCCAGGCTCTGTTACTGCTGTACAGCCCATTACAGGTGCCTACTATCTGTATAAAAAATATAAAAAAATAAAAATAAAAGGATTTATCAATAAATAGTAAAAAACAATCTTGATTTGTGTTTGACCGGCTCCTATATTTTTTCAGGTGTTAGCAGTGGAAAATGTTAACTTTGGAGTGCACGTGGAGAATCAGACAGGGCTGCGGGACGGTCTGAGTCGGAAGCACCACAGAGTTTATCAACTGTACAGCCGGACGAGTGGAAAACATGTGCAGGTGCTCGGGAAGAAAATCACCGCTGTGGGAGAGGATGGAGACAAATATGGTAAGAAGTTTAAATGGCCGTCTGCAAATAACACTGTGGATTTAACAGACATTTTGGGGTGGTTTCTCAGACAGGGCTTAAGTCTAGTCCAAGCCTAAAATTCTTGTTTGAGCTTAAAACAGCTTACACTGACATATCTTAAAATATACCTTCGTCATTATTTTTTCTCAAGAGGCACACCAGTAAGTTTTTTTCTAAGGTTTGTTCGTAAAAACTACTTATAACGCCTAGTCCTGGTTTACACCCTATACATTTAATACGAATATGTACCTTTGAGGTATAAGTGCACTCTTTAAAGGTATATGTTTTGCTTTATTATTTTATAATAAGCATCTTTTACAACCTATTTATGTTGCTGGCTGTCTGTGGTGTGTTTCTTCACAAGCTCAGCTCGTGGTGGAGGCCGACACCTTTGGGAGTCAAGTAAGGATACGAGGGAAGGAGACAAACTTTTATCTGTGCATGAACCGAAAGGGCAAGCTTGTGGGGAAGGTAAGTTATTAGGAATTATTCTAGTTAAAAAAAAAAAAATTGATTTAGCTTGAAAACTAAGTTACCTGGTTGCCTTAAAATTTTGAGTTCATTCAACTTAAAAATATTAGAAATACTTTAATATATATTTAAGTTGAAACTTAAGGCAACCATGTCACTTACTTTAAGTTGAACCAACAAATCTTTATTTACAGTGTACATTACACAATATATTTTTATCCAAAGCAACTACCAGTGAATTCAAGCTTACTATACATTATATACTGTACTGCAAAGAATGCTCTACTAAGTGGGCTACAGGAGCACTACAAAATAACAGCAATTTGCAGTTAAAGTAACTCGTTTTCAATAAGCAACATTGCCAGTTGCCGAAATAACTTAAGATGTTATGCGAACGGTAACAGAACAGTGACATGGAGCAATAACATCACTGTTAAGAGTGAACACCCCATTATTTTAGACCACTGTCTCTTTTGCGTGCATCTTCGTTGGGCTGCTGTTGACACATCATCTTTCAACAGCTGGCCAACAAGGAGATCATTTCTCAACAATTCCACTGAGATCACAATTCGAGTAAGCAGATTTTTGCAGAACAAACCGGCTAATATTTCTGAAAACAGTCGGTGTGCCAATGTTCTTGATATATCTGGCTCTAATCACATTAATGTAATTGTTTTTCCATTTCAGAAAGCCAGTAGTGTAAACGGAGGCTGTGTTTTCATTGAAATAATGCTGGAGAACAACTACACCGCTTGGATGTCGGCGCGTTACGTGGGCTGGTACGTGGGCTTCACCAAAAAGGGACGGCCACGCCGGGGACCGAACACGTTACCCAATCAGCGAGACGTGCATTTCATGAAACGCTTCCCGCCGGGTGAACAGCCCGACCCGCAGCCCTGTAGCTTCACCACTGTTAACAAGAGGAGCAAAAGAGTCCATCCGGCCCCCACCTCTCCTCAACCGCTCCCATAATGCAACAAACACTGGCCAAAGGACGACTTCTTACAAAGGATATAGAGACGCTCGAGTGAAACACGATTCGGACCGACCTCTCATTAGAAGTCAAAGGATGAGGCTGAATGAACACTGTGTAATCACGCAAGCATAACCAAAGACTTCTGGGCAAGCGTCCAGAATCTTAACCCTGACAAGCACTTCAGGCACTGTGCAAGTCTTAGGCCACCATTAGATTTGTTGGTTTGCAATGACCATATAGAATTATTTCTGTCTATTTACAACAAGAACGTATAGGAAATGTGTATGCAAAAATAAAAACTGAATAAAATAAGCTAAAATGGTCCAAGCTAAGCTATAAGCTATCAAGAGAGGTCACACTAAATATTTTTTTTTGTATTTTAATAAATAAAGTAAAAGATAAACATGTATGGTCATTAAAACTTTGCTAAAACAACAGTGGTGGTGGCGGCATAAGACTTTTGCACAAGACTGTATTCCTCGCAAACGCCTAGTGCCACAGATTTAGCCGTGTCCAAGTAACTTGTACACGGTTGAACAGCCTGGAAGACCTGTGGACGAACATGTTCACGTATGAAGAGGATTAAAAGACCCGCTTTGTGTGCTTATCAACAACTTTGGGCCTACAAGATCCTTGCTCAACTGGGTTTGTAGCCAAAGTCCATCAGAATGTATTTGTCAAGAGACTTTCCAGGTGAACGTCTGTTGGTTGCCTGATCTAGACAAGAGCTGATGGTTGCAGACATCAGTGAAATAACAGAAAATATAAATACAAGGGAGACAGAATCTGGCCACAAAAATACAGAAGCGAATGAAATATGTTCGATAATGGTTTTTACCTAGTACGTATTTAAAGTATGTGCATGCTGTGTGGGCCAATCTATGACAAAGTATTACGAATACATTTGACAGAGACTTTTATCCAAAGTGACTTACAGTGTGTTTAAGCTGTATATTTTATGCATTTCCTTGGAATTAAACCCATGACCTTGGTGTTTCTGGCGCAGTTAAAAACCGAATTCCGATCAGCACTGATGTTTAAGCTGGTAACGTTAATATCCAGCGGGAGCAACGGCATGGGTTGAGTTTCACTTTTAGATAGCTACACATGTATCAGAGTTATTATAACTGACTCAGGAGCTTTTGGCCCTGTAAGTAATGTTATACAAAAACTGTTGGTGTTCGGCAAATTCCTATGCCCCCAAAACCTTGAGATGAAATATTTTGATACTATTCGTGCTATTAAAATATTTATTTTGTGTATGCAATGAGTAATGGGTTTTATATTGTCCATGACATCTGCACTAAAGGTCCAAAAAATCTCTACAGCACCTATTAATGCCACCTAGTGGTCCTGGGGGATATAAACCAAGATGTAAATGTTCCATAATGGACAAAACTGGTCATTAACAGCAGATCGTTTTCCGATTTTCACCCCTACATCCATATTTCCTAATTATACAGATCGTTTATGTACCAGATAATGACTATCTTGGAGTCACTGTTCAAGCTAAAAAAATAAATGGGCGATAGTTTTCGGAACTAATAATAAGGTTTTAGCTTCGCCTACATTCCTGATCACAAGTATTATGCAGTAGCTGTCTGTATTTCGCTCTCCCCCTGTCTGCAGACTTACTTTGATCCTCCTTCTTTATAAAGTATCCATCCTTCTCACACATACACCATTACATCTCACTTCCCGACAGCTCCTGGTGTGAGCCTGCAATCATTCATACTAATGACGGAATCCATGGAATTCCATTCTGCATTTCACACAGTACGGAATTCTCGGCAGTGATCAAGATAAACTTTATGAGTTCTTCGGATTTTATTACTGACGACTAACGATTTGACATTTAGACATTGCTTTAAGTATGAAGCATTGGAACGCTCTACCAAATTGGATTCATATTGTGCCTGTTGCTATAAGAAAATTAAAGCGCTGCCAATTTCCACATTTTCTGAGCAGGAGGTAAACTTAAATATTTGAACAGCGGCCCTGCACCCTCGCAGTGGTGCTTGTGAAGGATTTTGGCAGCGATTATGGCAGGTTAATGAAATCTGGCCTTGCCGGAAAGACTTTATCTCAAACAGGCAAATCATGCATACACACAATCGCAAAAACTCAATGTGCTTGTGCAAGGTTCAACACTCCTCCACAGTCAATTACTTTATTCTTATTAATAATGTTTTTTTCTTTAAAAAATCTTTTCAATATACAACACCATTTTAGACGAGACAATTCTGCTTACAACTAAATTCAGATCAGTTATGGGTCATTCAGAACCTAGACGAGCAGACGGAGACGGAAACGAGACGGAGAGAGGAGAAAGACGACAACAGAGAAATGGAGGGACATATCAGGAGAAGAGTCAAATAACTACAATAATTCATACGATTTCACAAGAAAAGCAAAAAAATTAAGTCAATTTCCCAAATTTAAAAAATAAAGGAAAAGCATAAAAAAATCCGTAAGACAGAAACCGAAGGTTGACCAGCACGCGTTACGTCCCATTGCTTGCTCATTCATGCAGAACAGTGTTCTGGGAAGGACGAGGCCTTCTCACTTTAGTTTTTTCTTCTTTAATCCATCAATGAAAATGAACGAAAACAAAAGAGATACAGAGTTCGTTTGCCCAGTGGGCGGAGCTGGGGCAGCCGTCACTCTGTACGTGGGGACGGGGCTCCACGCCCACCTTCACGAGCTCTGCTTGATGGCAGTCGCTCCCTCCATCTTTTCCCCTCCTCCGCAGAGAGGGAGAAAGAGAACCGATTCAGTTTGTGTGTTGGGGCGGCCCTCAAAATGACAGATGAGGGGAGAAATCAAATGGGTAGATGGAGAAAGGAGGGTAAAGGGGAGGGGTGATGGTGGCGTTCCTCGACCTTTGATCCTGGCACACTTCCACAGAGACTGGGTCACCCGAACAGTCCCCACACACACTCACACACACGCCGCACGCCACCAGGGCTTCCCTGCAATACAGATCACATGAATGCAATTTAGAGTTTGTACCAAACTGCACATCATTAAAATTAATAGATTTAAATACGAGTACAAATGTATCCAATAATACCGATGAACAGATTCCATGGAAGTTTAAGTACTTACTTAAGAACAATATCTAGCCAATGAAATTGTAATTTAAAGCAGAACAAAGCTAAAAAGAATAAGCCTATTAAAAAGTGTACTTTTTTCCAGGTCTGGAAAGCAAATTTTCTTAAAACTTCCCACGGTCACGAAAAACCTGAAATTACATGCATGTGTCAATAAAGTCTATGCTAGCACAGATTACCTGCTATCTGGATATGTAAGTATACGTGCGGGACGGCGACCGTCCTTCCGACTGTCCGTTGGTCGACACATTGAGGAAGTCCCAGATAAGGATAGTGTCATCGTGGGAACTGCTGATGATCTGGAACTCGTCAAACTGAAGTCGGAACACTCGGCCAGAATGTTCCTATAAGGAGATACACAGGAACCAACAGAAACTGTTATTGAGATTGATCCTTAAAATCATAATAATAATAGAGCCATCAATATCAATCACAGACCGGATGATGATGCAAATCTGTCAATCTGGCACGATATAAATGTGTGACTCACATAATGTGGGGCTGAATAACAGCTTAGAGACTGGTAGGTGTAGTGTGAGTGGTAAGGCAAGCAACAGAGGATAACATTAGACATCAAAATGTAGTATGACTGTTACTTTATGCTATATACTAGATTTGAATATATGTTAACATCTGATATTGGCATATTTTGTGGCATTTGTAACAGTGGTTACAAACCTCAGTGGCTAGTAATTATTAGAGCCTTTTGTCAAAAGGTTAATAGTTTGTGACCGTCTGAGATCGATAATCTAAGTATGAAATTAGGAGCATCAAAGTTTGATTTAATCATTGACCTTACTCAGGCAAATGGGTGATTCTCGCGAAATTAGACTTATGAGGTGTCATAAAACATTGATAAAAAAGTACATGCCATCAAAATAAGAAGCATACAGTTACAAACATCTCTTCATGTACTATAATTTTAAATGACATCATACAAACCAATTTTGTTGTTTTTTTCCACATTTAAGGTAAAATTGTTTCATTACCGCAACATGTCCATGACTGGATTTGGGTTCTTTGACATGGAAAATTCATAATTTAAAAATCTAAAAAATAAAAAGCTTCAGTGCATGTTATGCTATAAACACTTAGAGTAAAAAAATGTATGTGGTATTTGGTGATCATTGGTAAATGTAGAGACCATAATAAGGAATATAAATGTGTCCAAGACCAATTTTCTCATCCTCCGCAACAATTTTCAATCATTGTTTAAGCCCTCAAGGAACTAACATTTAAAAAAATGTGTTGTAAGGGACATAATTGACTGTGACACTCAAGATGGCTACCAGGTAAGCAGTTCTAATTTTTTCTCTCCAGATAAGTTGAAATTTTGTTTGTAATAGTACCGAGACAACTTTTTAATTCTCATTACCGAAACATGAGTTTGCAAATGCATATATTTAATGTAATATCATGTTGCGGTAATGATAATTTTTGATAATGATAATCTAAAAAAAAGTAAATAATTCTACAGGAAATATTTTTTAAATCCTCTAAAAATTATGATTTTAGTAAGTTCAGACATTAATCTTATATGTGCAAAAAAAAAACATTGGCTTCAAGGGCTTTTTAAAAATTCTGATGCTGAATTTCCTGAGAATCTGAATTCCATGAGAATCACCCAAATACATAATGTGAAGTGTGCGCAGTGAACAAGAGTATGTTTGATTATCATTTTTGTCCAGTCTGCTGCTTTCACGAAGTTTAACCACCGCCGTCATCGTTTTTATCCCGCCAGTGGCGACGTGTATGCAACAAAATTGCAAATTGGAGTCTTTACTATCACAACAAGATGATATTTCAGTTCTTGTGTAGCAGACTCTATACTGATCCAGTTTAACTTTTGATTTGGCTCCAGCTAGCACAGTGATGTAATCATTAAAAGGGTCTATATATTGTCAAAAATAAGTTAACTAAGGCTTTTGTCTGCAGTAGAGATGTAACGGTAAGAAATTTTAACAATTATAGTGGCCAAAATGATCACGGTTATCAGTATTATCTTGGTTATGTCAGCAAGTCAAAAACAGCACTGAATAAAAGTGCAGATTCACCCTCTGACAGTAAACAGTGGTTTTCAAGGTTAACCTTGTAAACAAAGAACCCATGCACTTAAGCTGCGTAATATCTGGCATTATGATGAGACCGGACAAAATTAAAATGCCAGCAGTCCCAGAAGAAACATAAAATGGGAAATTAATGGGAATTATTTTTTTCTAAAGAAATGTAAAGTAAACCTAATAGTCTATGTTAATATTTTTAAGTATGCACAAATTTGGACCATAGATTCTAATGGATGATCACAAATAAATTAGGAGAGATGTGAATGAATAGGCATATGTTGCGTCATTCAATAATATCAATAATTACAGTTAACTACAATTTTTTTTTACAAAAGCTACATTTTCATGATGCACCTGCCACTCTTCCTGTAACGTCCCTGATTGGCCAGCTAATCTGTACATTGTGATTGGTCTAAATACATCTGACGTCAGCCAGAAATGTGGCGCTCTTTACCATGTTTGACAGATTTGCGCACAATGCAATGCTAACAGAAGTTAACCTGTGAGTCAGAAGCGGGAGGAATTATGATAATGTCGGTCTTTACTACATCATCAATCCCAGGAAGTAGACTGCTGCCTACAATCCGTGTGTTTGTTGTAGTCCAAGAAAAGAGATTTACGTTGGATACGATAATTCACGTCATCGTTTACTTTGGGGTTTGTACCTTTTGCATATCGTTAACATGTACTAATTCACACCAAAGGAAACATTAAATCAGGAATTGGACCATTGGTGCCATTTAAGATTGGATCACAAGTGGACGAGAGCAAACGCTGCACGCAAAGTCACAGTGGAGTGCAGCGACTAACGCAACGGGTGTGTGTGCAGGATCCGTCATGTGTGAGAAAGTTAGTGAAAAGCGCAAGTTTTGATTTTGTTGTGGGCCCTATGAATGTATGGGAAACGTTTTACAGTTACATTATAATTCAAATTTCAGATTTTTTACCATATTTTACAGTGAAACCTGTTATCGTTACATCCCTAGCTTGTAAAGTGAAAATAATAAAAAACTTTTGAAAGCAATTGGGGCATTTCATGTCATACTAAATTGTTGATTTGAGAACTCACCACAAGTGTACGCAGACAGAGAGTGCTGGCCGGGGCTCGTGGATCAAGAGCAGCCTGCAGGTCCCATACTTTAATTTTACTGCCCACACAAAAACAACACATTACAAAACATAACCACCATAAACCAAAATCCCACTCTCTATACAGCTCTTCTGTTGTAAAGCAGTCTTTATACATAATCTACAGATAATCTGATTCAATTGTTGGATTAAATGTGACTGCTCCCTTAGATATAAGGGTATTGTGCACCGCTCAAGTATTAAGTTAGATTATGGCAAAAAGCACAACGAATACAAATTCACAATTAAAGATGAGAATAGACATTAAATTTACTAGTCATAATAGCTCAGATTTAATCCTAAACTGCACAGCAGTGAGTGCAAGAACCATTTGCTTATAGGTTTATTTTAAAGTTAAAGTATCAATAACCACAGTGGGTGCTGGGGAAGTGGTGTCTGACTTAAACGTACCCGTCATATGCTCCGCTTACGATCCGCTTGTTATCGAAGCGAATGCAGCGAACGAGCTCCTCGTGCCCTTCCAAAACTCGCAAACACGCTCCACACTCAATATCCCACAATCTAGATAGAAAATAATGTCATGTTTTTGATGTCAGACCAAAGACTATTAACACCATCTTTTGTTTAGCTTCTGTGTATTCATACACACCTGATGGTGTTGTCTGACGAACCACTGACCACCAGTCTGTCCCTATACTGCAGGCAGGCGATTCCTCGCTTGTGACCATTCAACGTCCGAACAAACTCGCAGGTGCTCGTACTCCACACCTACAGAAAACAAACACACATTTATAGGACACAACAAATCAGTGGGATTAAATAGGTAAACATACTTATTTACAGGAAACCATCTTAATCCCTAGTGAATCTGCAAGCGTAATTGGTAAAGCACTTGAAATTAAAGCAGTGTGTGAATATGCGTCCTTATGTAAAAACACCTCTACACACACACACACCAGTCGTACTGCCCTGTCTCATTATTTGGGGAATGTTTTAAGAGGGTGGGGTCTGCAAAATGACTTGGCACATCTCCCAGGGTGATGGGTGGGTTGGATTGGGGCTGTCTGTTCCTGGAATCCTGACTGCCCACAAATCCAGCATCTGGAAGAGAGAGGCCGCAAAAACCAAGGGCAAACGAGAGCAGGGGACGGCGATCCTTAACAAATGCAGTCTAGAGTAAATTCAGCTGTTGGTGGACTACTGCCCTCTTCTGGATGCTTCTGGCATTGCACAGGTTAATCAGGTACCAAAATATGAACCTTGATCAGGCCGTTTGTTCTAGCTAATAAAGCAGACAACTGGCTGATCATCTGAATAACTAACTTTAATTTCCTAGTGTCAAGGTAGTGATACAAGTAACATTTACACAGTACCAGGTTGAAACCAAGATTTGAGTTTGTATTGCTTGTGACACTAAATTGTCCGGTTTCAATGAGCAGTTTAAGCTGCAGTGTGGCTACTTGACCATCGACACCCACCCTAAAATTTCAGCAACTTGACAAAAAATTTTTTTTATATATATATATATATATATATATATGCAGATTGATAGACAAAAACCTTTATGGTTCGATCCCCCGAAGCAGACACAATGTACTTGTCATCAAAATCGACAACGTTGACTGCGGCTCGGTGGCCGACGAGGACGCGGCGAAGGCTTATGTCCGTGGGAGAAGCCATGTCCCACACGGCGATCGAACGATCCTTCGAGCAGGTCACCATAAGCCCGTTACAGAACCGCAGGTGTAGCACGGCCTCGTTGTGATGGATCAGCGTGTTCAGAACCTCCCCCGAGTTTACGTCCCACACTCTGCAAAAAAGAGACAGAAAGGCGAGTCAGAGCTGAATTCATCGAAAGGGGGCGGGGGGAACACGGACAAGAGAACAGAGGACTTATAGAAAGCAAGTATTTGATAGAAATCTGACCTGACAGTGGAATCAGAGGAACCGGTAACAATGACTCTCTCATCGTATTGCAAACACAGCACGGATCCCGTGTGCCCCGTCAGGATCTTCAGGCACTCCAAACTCTGTTTATCCCATATCTGAATGCAAACAACACATGACATCTTTTCACAACAGCAACAAAGAGATTTCATATGAGCCCTACATAAACAGGAATACTAGACCTATCACTTCTGGGTTGATGTACAAAACAGGAGAATGATATAAGATTATGATTTTTTACTGTTCCCACACTGATTTTTGAAATGGAAGCAAGCATAGGAAAATGTATAATAGGGGCCTTAAAGTCGCAATGAAATTGAAATGAAAAACTATATATGTATTTTTAATAGTGTGGTATTATTAACAAATGACTTATCTGTGAGCTTCATTATTTTTTAAAAATTCGTGTGTGCTCATAATCTTTAATCAAAAATGCAAATCTCCTCCCCTCCTCAAAACGATCTCTCTTCACTTCCGGTGAAAAGTATGGCAGGTGGGCGGGGTCCGGGAGAAGATCGCAGTGATTAGCAATTAGCAACACGACCCAACTTCAAACGATCCAATCAGATCTCGATGGACAAATTCAAATCCAGCACTGCCTTATTTCATCTCAAAAGCCGTTTCATTCGGATATACGTCACCACGGGGAAAATAAGGCAATCGCTACTACCGTTTCATGGCGACTTTAAACGACACCTTGTCAATTGTGTTGTGTGTAGATGTTAGTGGCATCTAGTGGTGAGATTGTGAATTGCATAAAACAGCTCCATTCACAGCACACCCACACATTTGGAAACGCATAGAGAAGCTAAGATAGCTGCCACAGGACAAACACGTCATCTTCTGAGACAATGTAGTGACAAAATGCTCAATATAGCGGTTTATCAGTTTAGGGCTACTGAACAAACATAACAGCGACTTCCATGTAAGGCGACCAACAGTGTATGTAGATAAAAACGGCTTATTCCAAGCTAAAAAAAACAAGACAGTTCATTATGTAAGGTATTCATACATGACTAACAATACAGTTACGTATGCATTATGTCAAGAGATCTTTCTAAAAGTTACATGATGCATAACGATTAATCGCGATTAATCTGTAGCAGAATAAAAGTTTTGTTTACATCATATATGCGTGTGAACTGTGTATAGTAACTTTGTATAAATAAATGCACACACATGCATGTATACATATAATTTATATTATGTGTGTGCATATTTATAAATATTTTTTATTTATTTATTTAATTTATTATACACAGCTTACACACACACACACACACACACACACACACACACACACACACACGTAAACAAAAACTTTTATTCTGCTATAGATTAATCGTGATTAATTGTTATCCATCCTTACGACCAAAATAAGTGAACTAGGAATGTCCCGATACCACTTTTTCCATTTCCGATACAATTACAATATCAAAAATTCGAGGTATCGGTAAAATCCATTGACTGATTAACAAGTTACAAAAACATTGGTAATTATTAATCATGGCAGTGTTTAAGACAACATATTATAGGTACGTTTAATCAAATAAGTATGCTAAATATATTTTCCTTTATTGCGCAAAAGGGTTACAGTAAAAAGGCTTTAGTGTGCAGATGGTTATTTTGGGAATTATACGCTTGACCGGATCTTTTCAGAATTCATGCACCTAAATCATCATGTACGCTCCGATTATGTGCATGCTGGGCATATTGGAATTTTCGGATCGGGACATCCCTAAAATGTAAGGTCTGTGCAGAACATCATGATGAGCCTCTTAATTTGCAAGCATGCAGATTCAGTATGAATGCATAAGCAAATTTACAGTACTTCCTATTTCAGAACCATGACTTTGTAATATTTGTAGCAGGAATGCATGGTTATACCGATAGTCAATCACTGGTTAAAGGGATTGTTCACCCAAAAATGAAATGTCATTAATGACTCACCCTTATGTTGTTCCTCGTAAGACCTCCGTTCATCTTCAGAACACAATTTAAGATGTTTTATATTTAGTCCGTAGAGCTTGCCGACCCTAGGGTGACCATACGTGCCATTCTTCCCGGACGCATCCCGTCCAGGATTTTGTGTTCGTCTTTCGGAAGTCGTATTTGTCGACCGCATACTTCATAGAGGATTATTATTATTATTATTACAGAAATGCAACAGTTACATTTTAAGGTAAGAATGAAACTACGATTGTATATCTTATGTTTTTAACGGAATGGCGTATGCGGTCAACAAATACGACTTCCGGAAGACGCACCGAAATCCTGGACATGACGCGTCCGTGAAGAATGGCACGTATGGTCACCCTAGCTGACCCTTCATTGAAAATCTATGTACTGTTGTAATGAGCGAGACTACAGTAATATGACCGCAGTGTTGCGGATGACGCTTGCGCTTTACAAATACGGAAGAGAAGAAAATGCTGAATAAAGTTGTAATTTTGTTATTTTTGGATCAAAATGTATTTTCAACGCTTCAACACATTCTAACTGACCCACTGATGTCACATGGACAACTTTGATGATGTTTTATTACCTTTCTGGACATGGACCGTATACTGTTACTAGCTTTCCAATGAAGGGTCAACGATCTCTCGGACTAAATCTAAAAGATCATAAACTGTGTTCTGAAGATGAACGGAGGTCTTACAAGTTTGGAACGACATGAAGGTGAGTCATTAATAACATTATTTTCATTTTTGGGTAAACTATCCCTTTAATAAGGACAAAAATTTATAGCTTAATAACCCCTAAGCCAAAGTATACGTGAAACTTGTCTTAGCAGACGCTGCAAATAAAAACAAAACTGGCTATCGCTGCTATACAGATAAAATCACCAACATACATCCGTGTGACTGCTAATAAAAAGAAATGCATGATGAAAATCTCTCCTGCAAGGTGACAATGACATTGAACAAAACAAATCAGCTACACCGCTTCATACCATTTCATTTCCTCTCAAGAGTTTCAGTATTATTGCATTAGTGAAAGATTTAAAGTCTGTAAAGCCAAAACTCACACCATGTGGTCGTTTCGGTTTACAGAACTTCAAATGCATCACTTCATCTTAAATTTAGAATCTGAAACCCTTTGTGGGTAAATTGCCGTGTTACTCTAATACAGTTGTTCTAAAACATTTGGGGCACGCCCCCATCTCAAACCAAATCTGAATTAAACAAAACATATTAAATGATACAATGTGGTGATGTTGGTTTGTAGCCTTTTGAATTTATGATAAATGTATGTACTTTACAAATTGTCAAAAAAAATTTGATCCAACCTGGCACCATCTCAAGTTTGAGAACCACTGCTCTAATACAACAATTTAGGTACCAAAAAAAAGTACCAGGATAAACATTTTATGATTACAAGCGCTTAACGTCACGTGTGGTCTACCACTTGAACAGCATGGAAAAACATCACAAGTGTAAGGTGGAATCAGATTGTGTGGTTTCCACCGGTGACGGCCTAAATCGAGTCACTAGCCTCGCACCAGATTCATAAGAAAACCACAGAGCACTGTCACACCTTGATTGAGTTATCTCGCAGGCCGCTGATGATCTTCTCATCGTCGTACTGCAGACAATAAACTCCCTTGCTGTTCTCCGACCTGCACTGGATCCTCTGCAAGTTGTGCCGTCCACATCTCCAGTTCGCCTCGATGGTCTGAGAACGACAGTGGAGAGCAAATGATGACCATTTAGCTTGCACATCAATTTAGTAACAAGCTGTAAATTATTTTTCATTGAAGATGAATGCTTAAGTGATCATTAACATTAACAGGGAGCTTAGCATTTTATTACTGCATTAAAAATTAAAACATTAAAATAGCTGATGACTGAACTCTCCCATTATTCAGGAGCAGCTATAAAAACACAAAGCGGATGCCATTGATCTTGCTTGGTAAAGTTAACAAATGTTACTAACTTCTTTAGCTTATAACCATTGGATTATGTGTGGCATGAATGCTAAAGGGTATCACATTGTTAAAAATGAGTTTGATAGATGCTAGATTTTCATGGCAAAGAATAATCACTGATATAAAAAAGGCTCATAAATATAAAATATGAGATTTGACATCCTGATTTTCTCATAACAGTGTGAATTGGTAAAAGAAAGACACATTGTGCCCACCTCAATGTCCTGAATAATTTTCGGATAAAGAGAGCGATAGTACGAGTTGGGAGGAACTTCTGGCGTTCGATTCTTAAACAAATATTTTTCCCTGTGAAGGAAACAAATAAATAACCTGATTAACCATTGCAAACAAACATCTGCTTGAGGTATTATTACATTCAAAACCAACTTTTAAATGTCGCAGACAGGTTTACAGTGTCTGTCTGCCAGAGAATAACACTGTGCAGAGATAATGAGGAGTTTGCTGTTAAACCCCCATGCATAAATGAAGGGGTTCCCGTGATGTAAACACGAGTGACTCACCACTGGTGTCTCTCTGAAAGGCCCTTCCACAGCGGGTCTGTCCGAACCATACGCTCGATCAGCTTCTTCCACAACATGCCTTCAGAAATCACACGCTGCCATTCCTTGCACACCAGCTCGGCCGAACACAGCGAGCGTGCATCCAGAAAGGACAAGATGTTCTCCGCTATGTGATCCAGACCCTGAGCTGGAAGACAAAATAAGATTTTGCTACCAACATGTAGAGCTGTACGGCCCATAAAACAGAATTAGGGGCTGATCACACCAAACACGCTTATGGCAGTTGCCTTTTTTATGATTTTCTATGGGCAGAGAGCGTTATGCGCGCTGTTTATGCTGCCGGCAACAGCACGCGGTTTTGAAGGAGTGCTGAGAGCGGAAAATCAACCAACGTCATTCGCGTCTTTTCATTGTCCAATCGAATGAGGGGAGAGGCGGGCCTTTCATTGTGGTTACAGCGGACTCCACTCACTCCTGTCTCTCCTGTGTGTTTGTGCACCTCTCACCTTCAAACAAAGTCAGAGCAAGTGTCCTCTTTTTAAAGTTTCTGCTAATATGGCAGATAAGAGCAAAAAAAAAAAGCGCACACGCTTTAATATTTGATTGACAAGACAGCTGACTCGGTGGTTGCCTAGCAATTCAAAAAGCCGCACCGCATTGCTCTTTTTAAAAAGTGACCAAAAAAGGCAGTTCGGCGCGCCTTGCATTTCCAAGCATTTAAAACGCGTGTTTGGTGTGATTAGCCCCTTAGACTGCATGTATGCGTTACCTGGTAGTGCTGTGATGAAGTCCCTTTGGAGCATGGGTTTGAGGTAGGAGTTTATGTGGCCGTGTTGGTAATGGCACATGCGTGAGATCAGGTGTTCCACAAACTCCACCTGGTCGGTCTCAGACCACTGATCGAAAAGCTGAATGCACACGTCCTTTTCCTTCTCGTAATTTCCCTCCGACGGCCGCTTCCTGGAGCCCGTCAGCGGTCCATTCACCTGAGGACAGAGATAGGTAGACTGGGAGGATTGTATGAGAAAAACAAATAAATAGATATGTTAGGCATGGTAAGACAAAAAAAAAAATGTCCATCTGTCCTGGAAAGAATTGAAGAACAGATCAAATGCAAAAAGCATGAAAACTAACGTAGCGTTTGTTGGCAGGCATCTTTGTTTAGCCGAGTGCATAACGGCAGGTGCTCTACATGCAGTTTGTGGCTCACAAACTATGGGGTTGTTTATAACTGGTATTAAGAAACGTTTTGGTCGATCGAATTACAAGTGGCCAATTCACAATTACACCAGGTATCTCTTTTGTCCACTTCCGACCGCTTCTGTCCAAAGGGTTGGTCTGTGGGCGAGTCCCTCTGCTTTCGTTTAAATGCGAAATGAGGGGTTTAAATAGACACAAATAAATATTATGTCTGATGCTTGCGTTGTAAGTAAACATGCTGAACAGAGTTTTGTACATAATATGTAAAAGCTTTCTCGGATATTTCAGCGCAATTAATCAAATAAGTCTGCGCAATTTTCACACACTCACAAAATGACAGTTTAGTTTTGTTAATAAAAGCCTAATTACCGCGGGCTCGCGCTAGAAGTAATGTCCGATGGAAAAACATTGTTTTTGGTACATCACATTAGATTAATAGGCGGAGAGTAGGTGGTCTATTGTGGCTGGTCGAACACATTGCGTCACGTAAAACGTAAACACATTGGCAGATTGTCGTGTCAGTGCGAGGTCATTGCCATATAAACAGTGTGGAGAAAATCCGGAAAATGACAGAACGCTACAGGACGCACAGATCGTATCTGATACGCAATTTGGACAGTGAATTTGCCAAATCGGACATGCAACAAAATCGGATTTGGACTGAAAGTGTGAACAAGGTATAAGACGCTGCAAGTTGTTTGGGGATGAAAGCAGGAGAATGATGTTGTACATTCAAGGGTCTGAAAAAGGATTAAGCCACACTTAAAATGTAGGAATGTCACAGTATTACATAATAACCAACAGGCATTCATTTCAAAAGAATGCATTTCACAAACATCTTTAAATACAAACTAAAAGAAACACCGTTTAGATTTTAGTAGAACATGTCCATACGTTTCAATAACCTATATGTGGTTACTCTGTAGTAAACAGGGGAGGTTAGTTGGTTAAAAGTAACTGCATAAATAGGACAGAAAAGTTAGGTCAGTTGAGAGTAGGGGTGGGACAGTTCTCAGTAAAAATCCCAATCATGCAGTTCACCTCCTTCGGGTCGGTACGTATATAATTTGCGGTTCATCAACACATCTATAATGAATGTTTTTTATAATAAATGTGAAGCTTCGCTGAGCCATTCATGACTGTACTGTAGATACAGAAAGCCAGAGTCTCACATTCATCACAGTTAAAGTTAGGGATTGGCACGAGTACTCGAATGTGGCATCGATGATCGATCACGAAAACGATGATCCTCTGGGTTTATTTATTTATTTGTGGTTACGGCGGCATTTGGATATTTGGTTAGCGTTACAAGCGGCTGTGGCAGTGAAGACTGGCTGCACGTGTTTGATGTTGTGTTGAGCTTCACAGACCGCCGTATGACATCACATCAGTAACGTTACCATGCATGATTCAAAACAAACAGATAAAAATAAAGAAACGAACACACCTCACATCACTGAGGCACTATGGCAGGGATGGGCAACTTCGGTCCTGGAGGGCCGGTGTCCTGCAGAGTTTAGCTCCAACTTGCCTCAGCACACGTGCGTTAAAGTTTCTAGTATGCCTAGTAAGACCTTAATTGGCTGCTTCAGGTGTGTTTAATTATGGTTGGAGCTAAACTCTGCAGGACACCGGCCCTCCAGGACTGAAGTTGCCCATCCCTGCACTATGGTTTAAGGATGCCGTGATTTTGGGATTCACTTCGTTAGGACGAAAATACAGTCAGTCATATGCACATAAATGTACAGCGCCGTCACAAGTTCCCTTGTATTATCTCATCTTTAAACATCAAATGTCAAGAGGTACCAGAGAGTCATAAGAGCATTAACATTACATCTTGACTAAGAACAGGTGAGTGGACGACACGACACAGCTAATTGCTAAAATGATAGCAAAAGTTGCTTAATGTTATGAAGCTTGTGCTTTGACTGGACGTGTTTAAAAGTGCGCTGTTATGGTGCACATACACAACGGGAGTTAAACTTTCTGTCAAGTAAAAGCCACTTAGTTTAAGTCTTACATTTTGTGCAGATATATGTACAGTAAAGTACAGTATATATTAGGGCTGGGTATTGATTCAGATGTTCCAGATCGATTCGATTTCGATTCACAAGCTATCAAACCGATTCGATTCCGATTCTCGATTAAATTTTCGATTCCGGTTCTCAGGTAGGTTTTTATACTCGATTCTCGATTCAAGTCAATGAATATAGATTTAATATACATACTATATTAATAAAAAAGAACAGTGAACAGCAGTTTACAAGTGGGTAATTAATAAAAAGAAATTAAAAGCCACAACACGTCTTGCTTGCGAAATCTAAAATGCTTCCATTCCTCCGTTCAATTTTTGCAGAATTAAATATGTAGAGAATCGATTTTTAATCGACCACGTTTTAAGAAACGATTAATCGAAAAATCGATTTTTTTGCCCAGCCCTAGTATATATGTCAGTAAAGAAAGCGCATCAGTTTGTGTTATTAACCCTTTAGTTCCACTTCATCAAGCAGCTTTTCCTGTTCGAGGTTTCTGTTAAGAACATTAAATTAATTAATTATCTAGTATGTGTTCATTTTTCTGTCATAGTTTCTTCAAAATTAAGTTTTATTTGAGTGTTTTTTATAAAAAATATTTTCATTTTCACCATGACATATACGTATTTGATTGCCCCGCCCCCCAGTTAATGGAGTACTCATTTTTCAAACCTATGGGATCACTTGATGAGACTGCATATGACAAACGTTAACATCATATCATTTTACTGTCTGGCTGCATGCAGCAACAATGATCAAATTGGGAAAAAACTGTAACTGTAGACATTGCTCAGCGTAAGTTTCGCAGGGTACGACAATACGTTACACTTTTGACGAGTCCGGGCATGAGAAAACTAAACTCAAGCACAGGTAATCCCGAAACCATTTAAACAGCCACTCCACACAATGCTAATTCAGACGGGCACATATATTTTACAATAATATTAGCAGATAAGCAAAATGTTTTAGTTCCAAAAATCTGGCAGCATTTCTGTTATAGACAATGCAGTTTAAAACTCTTGCACAGCAACTTTTTGTATATGTACTTTAGCAGCAGTTATACCAGAGATCTGTGATGAAATCCGCATCAAAACTAGGAACGTACTGAGAAACTCACAACAACCCACAAAGACTCCAATCTTGACATTTCGAATTCCATGGCAGCAGATTATTTTGGATTGTAAAATGGAACGCTCTGTGTTACAAGCATTGCAGTTTGAAATGCACTTTGTTTTCGCTTGTTAAATAATAATTCAAATACAACTGATGGGAAAAGTGTCGTCACTAATTTTTTTTTTTTTTTTGGCAAGAGAATGTGTATCTGAACATTGCTAGTACCGAACCATACCGAAACCATGACCATTAAGCTGCAATATGAACCTAACAGTGTGAACCGTCACACCCCTAGTTGAGAAAAAAGATCTAGCATTACTGTTTGATGCTACTTGTTTGATTGCCTCGAATTACATCTACAGTTATTACCCCTGACATCTAAAAAAAGGACAAAATGAAATTAATCTCACAAACTATATAATAAAGGGCTGTGAAATATGACACAGATAAGCCCACAGTATATATATCAAGCGTCATTGTCTTTCACCACGAAAAGTCCTCCGTAGTCCATGGAAAAGCCAGACAATGGCTGACTATTGTTTAATCTATTACTTTAACAAACTTTGACGTGTATGTCCAAGGTACGTCTCGTCCACCTCACCTTAAACACTGCTGTGATCTTTTGGGAGCGATCTGCAGTCTGCGAGTCCATGACAGAGGTGTTCTGCAAAAGAAATCGCACGGTTATTTCTTTCGATACACTCGAAACCAATCAAACTAATCAAATGATCCAACTAAATAAAAAATAAACAAAATGACACAATAGAAAATGGATCAAGTGGTATTTATTGAAGTAAGAAAACCATTCGTGTTTCTTATGCTCACGTATGTCATTTGATCATGGAGCACTGTTTGCTGACAAGCTGACCAAGAGCCTAGGATCTGTATATGGTAAACACATAAACAGATTCTTTATCAGTGTGTGGTATAGATGGGGATCAGGAAGGTTGTGTAGGGGTTTGATAACAGCTGTTCCCTAGCCAAGGCCACGGTGTGGATACGCTTACACCCCAAAGCAGCCACAACAGAGATAATGTCATCCATCTCACCGCTCTTAATATCCACGTGCACCTGCTTTAATCCATAATTCTTATTATGAATATCAGTCAAATTCTAGTACAAACTTAAGACATATGCGTTCGGGTCTAAATAAAGCTGATGACACATACAACTAAAACAATGACAATGTAGGGTTTCATTTGCAGTCATTGTGCACTTGTTTAATCCATAATCACCATTCTTATTATGAATATCAGTCAAATTCCGTAAACTTAAAACATACACCTTTGGGACTAAACAAAGCTGATGACACATACAACTCCAGCAATGACAATGTAGGGTTTCATTTGCAGTCATCTGTACAGGTCAAAAAGAGAAAAGTAAATATACAAATGTACATAGTTTGTTATCAACCAAAAGGAATTTATCCATCATCCTTATGCTTTACATCATAAATGGACAAAATTAAAGAGTATTCACTCCTACCCGTTTTACTGTAACCATGGCAACAAGAAGCAAATCCATTCTTCACAAGTGATTCTGTTATTGTATTGACCACCATATTGATCTATTTAGACCTTATGAATGCATTATTGAACGAATAATACTACATTTAATATATACGTACTGTTTTATTTATATAAAAAATATATCAATTATATAATAATAATAATAATAATATACTGCCAAATGTAATTAAAAACTATGTTGATGATAGTTAATGAAAAGATAAACGAAACACACAGAACTGACCAAATGCTGCACGTGAAACCAATAAGAGGAACAATGTTTTCCTCAGGAATGAGTTTTATTTGGTTTGTCTTATTTTAAAGTGTTGGTGTCTGGTACAGTTAAACACAGTTATACTTTAAGAAACCAAAGCACTAAGTTCTTATTAGGAAAAAACAGCCATTCGTTTTTTTTTTTGCGAGGTAACGTTAATGATTTGTATGGTTAATGTTAGCCACCTAGCTGCTAGATGTCGTTGTTGATTTTCAACCGTGAATATTTATACATTTTAAAAGCAAAGTGGCCACAATAATATAAATAAACACGCATCAATTTGTTGTACTTATAATAGTTAACAATAATTGTTTTATGTCATCATCTTTGGCTCGGAAACGTCACCTTAAATTGACAGCACGAGCGGTTACTTCCTATTACGCAGCTTTAAACCCGAGTTATAATATGCCCTACTATTAAAACAATGAGTCTTCTTACGTACGAAATTATACTTTTGAACACTAAATGTCACTGTTAAGAATATAGAACCTGTATATGAAACACAACCTTCCTTTATGTGTCAATTTTACGCTGGGTTGAGTGGCGCAGAGGCGCCGCAGTAAAGCTCAAGTCACCGGCTAAAGTCGTTGAGACTCCGACTCACCACGATGCCGCGGTAGCGTCGCTCCCTACATAGTTCACTACATATCCTCAACCTTTGACGTGAACGATTATTTGCCTTGTTTACAAACCCCGCGGCCGTTCTATCAACTGAAAGGCAAGCGGGAGAAGACAAATAAACGAGCAAGAGAGCCAAAGAACCAGCGATCCAGAAGTAGGGCCCTCTCTGTCAGGCAAGCCAGCCATTTCTCTCTCTCTCTCTCCTTCCTCGCCCCTCCTTCCCCCGCTAACTCAATCGATCCCTACACACTTCGCAGGCGGGTTATCTTCAAAATGGCCGCCCTGATAAACGGTCATATCGATGTATAATCTCTAAAATACCGAAGAAGGACAGAACCTTATTTTCCAAAGCGTATCCTAGTACTCACCATCAGCTCTAAGGTTTTGTCCTCCATCTCCGGCTCCATGTTTGTTCCCCGAAACTCGCAGCGAAAATGGAAACCCCGCCCTGCGACACACACGCGTCACAGACGGAGGAGGAGAAAGAATCCGTGCATCGACGTTTCCGATTGGCCGTCAAATAAGCAAACTTGACCAAATGGGCGTAGTCCGCGTCGTGATTGGCTTATTTCTGCTGCTAAGGTACAAAGCGGGGACAGCCACGCTACGTCATAATCGAAGGGATATAATCTGTGAAACGACATTCGTGGTTGGTCGGCGAATGACAAAAAGGGTTTTGTACGTTTCTGTACAGAACGGCTATTGGCTAATCTCTGGTGCTAGGGTAAAGAATGGGGGTTATCCCAAATGAATCACATTTTTGCTGAGATTGGCGGATATAAAAGTGATGTTAGCAGGTGATAGCGATACCTACAGTAAAAATTAATAGAAACTCGTTATACGTCATGGATAATAAATGCACTAGGAATCCCTAAATTCATCGCACTACTAAATACGTGTATACTAAGCTTTTAGAAATTCACGTAATTAATTATTTCATTATCCATGCGTTATTATTTACATCTTTAAAATCACCATCTCTCACAAAATATGATAGAAAAACTAATAAACTTTGCAAAATAAACAAGATTTAAGTGCAATTTGCAAACAATGAGAACGTTTAATGTCTGTGTGTCCAGATGTAACAAATGATTTATACAAAATAGTGATGAAACAAAGAAAATGATTAAATATACAACATAATTAAAATATCACGGGCCATTTTGATTTTCTCCTTTTACATTATTGGATCAGTTTATTTTAGTAGGTGTCAAAACACCAACTATGCCACAATTAGTAAAGGTTCAAAATGTCATTGGCAGTCTTTATCTAAAACCATTCTGTTATTACAACATAACTGGGGTAAACGAAAATAAATTAGACCCTTTAGAGTCTGTGGTTGGTCACATGTTCAGGAATATGACTTCTAAAAGGGAAATAAACAGCCAAACTGACATTAACTCACTCACACATCACAGTTAAACACAGTAAACCACCCCCCTTCCCATCGCATAATACGTCCAACGTGACATTCCCATGCATGTGTTCAGCCGGTAAAGACGCCATCATATGCCAATGAGTGCTGGGAGCTGGAGCTAAGATTTGACGTGAAATAGCAGGAGGCTGAAGTTAGGGTCCGGATGCTGGTACGCTGTGCGGTCATATCTCACAAACTGCAAAAATCAGGCACTCACATATAGTTTATTTCGAGAATTTGCATCTCCTGGGGCTGAGGAAAACAAGTGAGAGAGGAAAACTGGTTCTCGGTATTCATGAAGGAAGTGGTGGAACACAGGAGGATGGGTCCGGTTACCATATGGTCCATTTGAGGGCAAGATGTGGGCACAATGTGATGGGAGGAGCGGAGTGTACCGCTGGCTCAAAGTGCATTCATCACCACCGCTACCTCCACCACACTGGTTTACAGCAAAAACAAGGCAACATATCAAGTCTGAGCTAACCAGAAAATTATAATGCAGGCCTGGTAATGGTTTTGAAGGGCTATGTAAGCAGTACAGTGCTACTGCTTTTGTTATACACTGAATAAAATAAAATATAATACATTTAAATAAAATAACAGCAGCATGTGCCATAATAAAAGGAGAGTTGGAAGGAAGTAAGGAGTGAGACTAGAAGGGAAGAAAAAGTAGATCTCAAAGCCTAGTGTGTTTTGTGAAGAGCCGAGGCAGGATAGGCAGAGACAGGCCACGGCCATGCCGTTGCGATGACCCGGTTATTAGTGTAGAGGAGATAACTCGGCCTCTTCCAGTTCAGAGATGGAGTCACTGTATTTCTAAAAGCCAAGGACACGTAGACCCTCTGACGTGTTTTCAAATGCTTATTCTCCCTCCTGCTGATTCGAACTCCTTCGCTCCCCTGTCGTTTGCGGGGTAGGTGAAGGGGGAAAATCTTATTTTGGAATATTCTTTTGTGTCAGTCCCGACTACCTAGTAGTCATCTAAATCAAAGAATTCGTCATCTTCCCCCTGGTACTCCATGCCTTGGAAATCCACCCGGTACCGCAAAATTCCTGAAAAAATAGAGCAAGTAGATAAGGTGAAAAACTATCACCAGAACCAATGTTTACTCATACGATCATTTACAGAGAGCACGTACCACCAATGCCTCCAAAGCCTTTCACAAACTGTGAGCCTTCCTGGCTCTTATCTGTAACGATTTCCAGCGTTGCTCCGAACTTCTTGTAGTTATTGGCGAACCACTCAAGCAGCGGCATGCTCTCAATCAGCTCGTGCTCCTGACCCGTCTAAAACAAACGCATACTGCACAGTTAGCCTTACTGTTTATAGGGCTTTCTGGAAACACAAAGATAAGTAAATATTACACAACAGGAATGATAGATCAGTTCAACCAACTGTGTATGTTTATACCCAAATACATAGCAAAACTGTTATGATCATGGTATTCTTAGGATTTAACGTTTTAACTTCAAAAAAGCTTTCAGCAAGTTATTGAAATTATCAATGTGCTCAAATTTGGTACCTCCATAGGGTTGTTTAATGGGAAGTAGGCAAGAGATTGCGGCATTTTCGCTTACCTCTTTATCAGTAAAATGAGACTTGTCCTTCTCCTGTTCTGGTGTTAAATAGAGTATCTTTTCATCTAATAAAAAAAGAATTAAGTTAATACGAGCAAGATCAACTTTCCAAACAAATAGGGGCTAAAAAAAGCATGTATACCATTTTCAGGTGTAGTGTTTTCTCCGTGACAGCGCAAGACATAGCGCATGGTGTCCAGGTTCTCATAAACTATAAGAATCTCCACCGCTCCCATCTCCAACGCTTTAAGGGTGTCTTCAACTCCGAAACAGTATTTCCCTGTGTCCTGACTAATCTCATCGAAATATCGTCCTGAGATCGAAAAAAAAAAAAAATCATGAAAACTTTAAGCATGAAAACAAGGGTACATCAATTTATTTTAAATTGTATGTATCAACTTAAAAGTCTCACTGTGGGGAAAAGCATTGTTGGTTTTATTGTTGTTTATATGTCTGTGTGTTTTTTTATGTTTTAGGACAAATTCATCATTTAACACCATTGCGGAGTATTTTCCTCATAAAATTGGAGACAGACTCAATCCCGCAGTTTAAAATCGCCTTGGTTTCCAATGTCACAAACACGTAACCAATCATTTCAATACAGTTGAACATATGGATCAGCAGTTTGATTTTTAGATATTACGTATGGATGCCACGTAGACTTGGTGCTGAATCGCTCTGCTTTTGTATGCATTGTGTGAAACTGATCTTAGCAATTATGTGTCTGAAACTGACGTATGTAGCATCTATTTGCGTATATATCTATGGCCTGAAAGAATGGAGGCGGGACTAATTTGTATATTCATAGATCCACGTATAATAAATGTCGCAAGAGTGTAGAGTTACATTCAAGCTGTTAATTAAAGCATCAAGAAATTAAAACTTTTACATATGCTATTATGATGCTCAAAAATGAGTTTTAAGTATAAAATTCTTAACTACAGGGAGACTTTAACAAAAAAAAAAACACACAATTTAATTTCAATAAATTAAATGGCACTAAATAACTTTGAAAAGTACACTGCATATCACTTTCAAAGCCTGTAATTGTTTTCTGTTTAAAATACCTATTAGTTTCTTTTCTTGGATGAATTTGACATTCGACAGAACTTCCGCCGAGAGCTCAATGGCCTGGTTGAACCCATTCTCTCCTCCGTACGATATGTCGACCAGCTTCAAAACCTTTGCTTGTAACCTCTACATGGACAGAAGAATCAGTATGTCAGAAAAGAAATGTAGAAGGTTTGCTAATGTAAAAGTTTAGTTACAGTTAAGTTAAAAGAGCAATTTCTCCACTACACGGGTTCAGGAAAATCTGCATCATTTATTTATTTTAAATGTATAGCAATATCTAATACTTAGTATGCAACTAAATTAGGGATGCACCGATACTGGTATCGGGTTTCGGCCTCGATACCACATTTTCTAAAGTACTCGTTAAAAGTCCCCCGATACCTGGAATCGATACCACGGTCTGAGAAATGTCTATGTTTGAGCGGCGTGTAAGGGGTTAATGCCTCGTGTGTTGTCCAAAGAGGCAGAGTTTACAACAAACTGGAAAACTAGTCTTTAGTTTTTTTTGTTAAATTATATGACTAAAGCTGTTACCTGTAAATTTAAATCATGTTTTTTTATTAAGTACTCGGTATCGGCAAGTACTGAAATGCAAGTACTCGTACTCGTACTCGTATTCCAAAAAAGTGTTATCGGTGCATCCCTAAACTAAATGGATTCCTTAAAGCATTTGAAGATCGCAAAATCGCACAGAAACTTTCATGAACGCTTCTGAGCATGACATCCCCATCTTAACACTTTTATTATGTGGTCAGCATTAGGGCTGCACGATATATAGAAAATGTATTAAATACGTAAGGGATAATCCACGGCTAGCCATGCATTAAAGGGTTTTAATGCACGACGTAGAGGCGAAGAACCACCCGACGCGTAGCGGAGGGTGGTTGTCTCTGCGAAGTGCATTAAAACCCTTTAATGCATGGCTAGCCGTGGATTATCCCGCTTATACCTTGGTTATTTGCCAAGTTAAAGCTGTAATTAATGTTTACAGTGTAATTTTTTAACAGACGGGTAAAAATGACGGTCATTTTCTTAAGTTAAGGCTCGCACTCCATCCGCTTTAAATAAAGTAGTGCTGAAATAAAACCTGCACACTTTAAAGAGAGACGCACTTATGTTTCTCTCTCTCTCTGCAAGAGTAACTGTGTTACTATGGTTACCAATGTTTATAGTAGCAGATTAATTTCTAACTGTAATTAAACTGACTGGAACTACCTGTGCATTAAATGGTTTTAATGCACACCTTCCAGCCAATCAGAATCGAGTATTTAAATAGACCATGGTATAAAATAACTTAAGCATTTATTTTACATGTCTATCATTTGTGTGTTACATGCTTAGATTGTTCGAATTAGACCAATCAGAAGGTGTTTCCCATACACTGACTTTACTTGGATGGACCGCCCAAGTATATCTGCCATCAAATTTTTCTGTGTTAATGACACTCTTTAATAATGACATTTTGTGTCTCTTCCGATGAGTTCGGTGTGCGTTCGCATGCTCTCTGTTTCTCAATTAATTGGGTGTAATGCAAAGCAAGCTCCATGTCACATTGTATGCACTACAGGTCTTCATGGAGGACACAGGACCCGCACGATTCCAGTTCTATTTTTTAAATGGTCAGTTGGGTCCGGATCTGTCCCAGTTTAGTTACTTCGGGTCCCAGGTCTGATTAAACCTAGGTCAATTGGAAAACTTCCGTGCTGTGATCAAGAGTCAGTCCGTGCTAACGCGCTATAGCGCATGTGCAGTCTCAAGCGTGCCTCCGGTTTCTAAGGCGAATAGAACTGGTTCTTGTTTATATGAAGTCACGACTACGCGCTGAACTTTCTTTCTCCCATTTGTATAATATTATTATTAATGAACCGTCTTTTCATAATCAAAATGTTTGCTCAGAGAGCACAGAGATGGGAGCAAATAAGCAATGCTAATGTCAAGCCCAATGCACTGAACAAGCAATTATAGCTCCAACAGTTCTTATGTAAGCTGACTCAAGATATAAAAAATGCAAAGCTGTAATGTAAAGTCACCAGGACAGCAAGAAGACTTTTGAATCTAAAATAATGAGTAGATTAAGCTTTTTTAATCCACAAGAGAGGAATAGAAAGAGAGGCACTTTTACTGCTTCTACATAAACGCATCACATTTTTAATCTTTAGACATATTTATAATCTATAGACTTACATTGTCGATCGTTAATATACTATACATATTATTGTAAACAGTTTGATAGTCTTTCTACACCTCTCACAATGTTAATAAATCCCTCCAAAGAGGGTCATCTTCACAAGCATTGCAGTAAAGTAATAGTAAAGTACAATGTAGCTTTCTTCATGCCAACAAGAAGGCTAATATAGTTTAGGGTGGTTGGATTTCTGAAATTAATATAAATCTGCAATAAATCTAAGTGTTGGGTTATGGTCACACATTACTATTTGTTTGTCACACATATAGTAGTTTTTTTAGATTTAATTACATCAGAAAAATATGTATTATCTGTTTATTTTAGTATGATAATTACATATCTAAATGATAAAAAATAAGCATTAAAACAGCATTTCTCTGGGGAAGACATATCGTTACCACATCATTAAACAGTAGTACCGCATATTTCTCAATATCGTGCAGCCCTAGTCATCATATAAACCAGTGTTTCAAAAGAACTTTGTCTGTCTTAAAGTATTTGCATATTCAACATAAAATACATCAACAATGAAGAAAAGCACAAGCACTGTGGTGACAACACCATTTGCCCCAAAGCCTAAGAAAATTGTTGCTAAATTCATTTTAGTGATTTACTGTTTTCTACATAAAATCATCTTGCATAGTTCAAAAAACATTGTGTGAAATATAACCTCGATGTCTTTAATACCAAGTCAGGTCATGTCAAAGATTAAAATCATACTTTATTGCACCAAATCTCAAAATTAAATTATGAGACTTTAGCCAGGATTTCACAGGAAGGGTCACATTTAATATACATACCTGCAGCTGTGCATCTTTTAGTTTCTTTAAAGACTTTTTTGGTTTCAGAATCGCAGACACATACTACTGTTAGCAAATTACTACATTTAAAATACCTACCGGATCAAACATGTCTGACTGGCTCAGCTCAGTCTTGAAATCTGCCGATCCAGCGAGCACCAGGCCTGCCACATTCACCTTGTCATTGGACACAAACAGTTGAACAGCCGTCTCTGCTACCTTACGCACGTAGTTGTGTCTCTTTTCCATCCTCAAACGTGCAAATCGAAGAGCAGACTGACCTCCTCTGCCTAAGGGTGAGAAAAATACATTTGCCATATGAATTCAATGAAATACAAAAATAGAGAAAATCAAATGAAGAGTTTGGTTCCTAAAATGAGATAACTCATAGTAACTTAAAATTAAAAAAAATTACAGCTAAGTAGCACAATAAAACCATGAAAACAAAAAAATTCTTGTTTTGGAAACAAACTCTTCAGATACAAATTGATTCCAACATTACCGTGTTTTTTGGGCAGATCCACAGTAAATTTGTGCAGCACCTCCCGCGTGTTGCCTTGTAAGGTCCCAAACAGGGCGCCGCTACCATCGATCACAATAAAGCCAAACTTACTGTCGTCTGACAGCAGCGCTGTTAGTGCCTAGGGACATAAAAATGGTTTAAGACAGATGACGTGCAAAGATGTTTTGGAAAGCTGTTATAAATTAACTATGAATTATGAACCCATTGATACATCTATATATAAATACACACAACTCTCTATATATACACATGAAGAGCTCAGATGCAAAACCCTCTAAGTGCATCTGAAACATGTTTTCTTGTAATTGTGAGTACACGGATTTGAGCTAAAGTATAACTCGTTTTTAATGGCAGTTAAAAACTGGTCGAATATTCACTTGCCAATAATTATTCGAAAAATAAAAATATTAAATGCTATTTGAATGTTTGTTTTTTAATGCGACTCTGCAAGGTTAAGGCATATAAGCAACTGCTATAGATGCCCATTTAATGCTTTTTCACTTCATCTGTACTGTATTATACATACTTTAATGTACAATATACATGAAAATTCCTTTGTATATTTTTGACTGTTTTGGCAATTAAGACTGTAAACTAATTTAGAATTCAAATTTTTTCCCCGCTCGTATGTGCTCAGCATTCCCATTTCATGACAGATTTGTTAGCTACCTTTAATTTATTTTGTTAATACAATACAGACGAAGAACAACGAAACAGTAGGGCTCGTTTTTAATTTTCAATTTTATTTTTTTATTCAAAAACAGGATAATCGAGGTAAAACCATTATTGTGTGATTAAAATATAAATTGCATGCGTTTGGACCGATGTTTTTGTAAGGCACCTTGAAGGCACCACTGCTTTAAACACGTGTAGCCTACATTGCAACACTTATGGCGCTTTTCCATTGCATAGTACCCCACGGTTTAGTTTAGTTTGTGTCGGGTCAGCTCACCTCACTTTGGCGTGGTTAGCTTTTCCATCGAGTTTGGTATCACTTCGCAGTGGGAGGGATTATAGGCGTATCGTTATATTTGCGCTGCCTACTGCTATGACATCATGCAAGTGTGAGCGTCCTTGTACATTCCCATACATTTATTTATTTCTCAGTCCGTCACAAAATTTAAATTGGCCACCACAAAGAGATGTTTGCACATCGCGTTTATCACTACCTCTGTCTCACATGACAGTTTCTGTTCAAACACCTCGGCGTCAGTCGACGGCGCGCCGCTGAGCCTCATTCAAGTTGCATTTAAGCATATAATGCTAATGTGCTCGTCGCGAATGTTCCACCACAAACTGCAAGTTTGGAAAAAACTTATGGTGTTCCTGATTCTCAACCTGTGGATTTTTTTTCATCGCTAAAAAGGAGTTTGGGAACTTAAGCAGAGCACAGATGACAACATGTTTGCTCGAGAGACAGCGCAAGCTAGCACAGGTAAAGCTAATCTACATTATAGCGATGACGCGCTGTAGTGATGATTTTCTCAGACCAATCAGTGATCTACAGTGTTTTCGCGTCACGTTTGGTATCAGATCGGGTCGCTTGGAACCCCAACCAAGGTGGTACCAAAAAAAGTATTGGGTACTACGTACTGCACCCAATGGAAAAGCTCCCAAAAGGTAGCTGACCCGACCCAAACTAAACCAAATCGTGGGGTACTATGCAATGGAAAAGCACCATTACTTGAAAATGAAAATTGTCATCATTTACTCACTCTTATGTTGTTACAAACCTGCATAAATGTTCTAATAAAAACAAAGGAAGATACTTTGAGAAATGTTTGTAACCAAACTGTTCGTGGACCCCATTTACTTCCATAGTATTATTTTTTCTCATAATATTAATTTTCATTTTTGGGTGAACTATCCCTTTAATAAAAAGGTTAAATAAATGCATGTTTTAAAGTCAACGAGTAATTATTTTAAATAATCGTGATAATGTCTTTTTTTTTAAAACCAAAATAACCGTGATGTTGCCCATAACCGAGCAGCCCTACGAAACTGAGAACATTTATTACATGCGGCACTCTTGTTAGAATGAGGATAACTGCAGATGGCCGTTTAAAAGCAAACAGTAAAACAACAAATGCTTAAATCTTTGCACAGTCAGCAATAAGGTATCAAGTCAGCTTACGTTATTTGTTAAACAATGTTGTTTTTGTTAAATCCGTCTGTTGTTCTTACCAGATAACCACTTTTCTCCGCAGCCGGCATTATTGTAGAATGAAGAACAGGCTTTCACTGGAGCAGGTAGGCTAAATATGGTCATCTTTCTTCACTAAAACATGTCAAACTAAATAAAGAAGATATTTATATGCCGACTGTGGAGGCTGTTATGTAGCCTATGTTTTTTGTTCGCTCCGCGTGGGGATTTTAACGCAGTTTTTCTGTATTTTTAAGAAGATACAAGAAGAATTTTAAATAGATATTTTTACAATGTTTTTAACTTAACAATACACATATATATAAAGAATACAAGTTTAGCTTGTTGTGGATTTTTTTCCCCAATTATAAGCCTTATATTTAACATTATTTAAATAAACAAATAAGCATTGCGAATATTTGTTTTTATGAGCTTTCAAATATTATATTACTGAAAAATGACCTTCCATTATTATAACAACAACTGACAATGAGAAAAGCCATAAAAGCAAAACATTATATTTTCACAATTTCACAACTAACACTGGTTAACATCAAACATCTTGCTCACCTCAGTATGGAATTTGTTGTCACATAAATACAAGGATGTGTTGATTGGTTTAAAAGGTTCAAAATCGATGTTTACTTTCTTTTCTTTGCCTTCCTCTGTCACTATGGTGCCACAATACACCACCAACCCATTAGGAGGCACTGCATCGTAAAAAAAACAAAAAAGGGGTTATGAGAGGGGATAAGCAGAAACCACACCCAAAAAGAACAGATTAAATCAGCCGCCATACAATATACGCTCCACTGAACCTATACACACACAGCACATCTGTTTGAACTGCCAGCTTAATGTTTAAACACCACCTATGTGAAAACTGCAAACCAAACCAAGTCCTACGAAAAAAATCTCAGATGAATAAAAAGGTCTCTGCCAAAAACACACACACTCACCTTTGTTGTAGAGCTTTAGTCTCTGCTGTACTGAGGTAATGGCTCCCAGCACAGACAGTCTGTTGACTCTGCTCTTTATGTTGGAGGCCGTGCCAAACTCATCGGCTAACATCTTCGCTACCCGTGAGATTTGATCCTTTGGTGGGATGATGAGAGATATCATACTGGTTCCATTTCTGAAAACAAAGACGATACAATTTTAAAATCATGCATGTAAACCCACCTGATCTAATTGAGTATTATTTAGACCAGTGGTCTCCAACATGTTGCCCACACGGAGTCTGTGAGTTGCCCACCAAAGAACATTTTAATAATAGCCTCAATTTTAATACTTATTACATTTTATATTGGTTTATCTTCTTTTATGCATGTTAAAATTTTAACCGATAAACACATTTCAACAAGTAAAATCAAATTAAATTAAGTAAAATAATAACAATTTTGAGTAGACTATTTCAAAAAAGTATCCCTCCAGATTAGTTTTAATCCTAAAAAGGTAGGATTAAAGTCCAAGTAGTCAAAAATGCAATATGCAATAGCACAGCAGTCTTTCATTATAATACATACATTGAATGCATAATAACAAAGTTGTCACTTAACTGTAACTTAAAACGCTTTATAACAACCCAAAAAATGTATGACTTATTTACAGCGATGTATACAATATCGTCATAGCTACATCTCTGCATCAACATTAACAACAAGATAAGCCCTCATGGCGTCTGATTGATTATATATAGCCATTATACACGGACACGTCTTTTAAACATCAAGAAGAAAAACATTTGCACGCGATTTTACCACATGATCTCAACCAACCTTTTTTCCCCATTCCAGAGCTCCTTTGCATTTCCAAAAGATATTACAACTAATATATAATTTAACTTTACTAAAACACAGGATAACTAAAAAAAAATACAGCGATATATTTAACGTATTCTCATTCTCCGTCCATCATGCTTCTCTCCTCAACAGCTGTTAGCAAGCTGGCTAGCATGTGGTCCACCCAGTCTGAATCAAATGACATTAGATGCTACTGGCTGTCATGCAACGCATTCAGTACAAACACAGAGGATGATACGGGGCAAGACTCACCCTCTGGCCGCCTCCAAGCTTTTGATCAACTTCTTAATCTTCCAGATTTCCACGTTCCTATCCGCTGCGCTGGGGTCGTCCGCCATCTTCCTCGCGCTGTCTGGACCTGCTGAGAAACAGCATTCAACTTTAGCTTGCTAACATGAATTAGTTTAACAATCCACTGTTTAACATAAAGACAATTCGTTTCAAAGCTCACTAAGAGGGATTCTGCGATGGACCAGAAACGTGAGGTGATTTACGAGAGGGTTATTATGTGTTAAAGAATAAACAAGAATGAAGTTTGATGCGCTAACATGCTAACGCATCACGGGCCCCGATAATAACATACCTGCACTATGCCACGCGCAGCTCGCGCCCTTCCACAACCGGTATTACACACCTATTATTTTATATATGTATAAGTAAATATATATATTGCTAAACAAATCAGATGCCATGTTACATGTGTGACTCTGAGGTAACGTACTCACAGACTACGATGATCCGCTCCGCCGTGTCCGTACGGCAGTTATTTTGTGGTCCACAGCTAGTTTGCCGTTGTTTTACAGTGACGTGATATTATCGTTAGCAGCCGGTTCAGTCTTGCTGCGCGTGGTACTTTGGTGGAGGCTCACGTGGGGAAAAGCAGAAATTCCATCCAGTATCACTTCCTGAAAACGCGATGCGTGTTGGGGTGGTTCAAGGGCTGTTATTGGATGATTTTGCTGTCAATCAAAATGGGTGGAACAACGCTGAATTGTGATCTCATCAGGCCACACGGTGGCGAAGGCGAATATTACACATTTTATATAAGGCTTATTTTTCTCATAAATTATTAATAGAGATTCATTGCCATACACAGTTTCTTGACAACAAATTTAAAATCCCAATTAGACCCAGGGAATATGCAATTGTGATAAATGCTGTGCCTTGAAAGATACTGTTTCTTCTTTAAAAAAATAATAATGTGAAAACTTTGATTATATAACAAATACAATGTTTATTGAAGAATTTATATCTAAAAAGACAACAATAAATAAATAATAAATAATGATTTATTCTCTGCTTTTGTAAAATTATAAATAAATAATTTCTTGATAAATAAGCGTAGAAATGAAATATGTTGTATAAAATCACATATACAAAATATGTACATAAAAACACTGTACAGTCAGGTAGTTTAATAATATTTTATTTCTATATTGAAAACACATGATCATAATGTTCAATGCTATGTCTACAGTTCTCATATTAAATATTAATAATATAAGATCTATAGTAAAATATTCATTTGAATTTATTCATATTAATTTATATAACTGAATCTCTCCTGAGTTTTAATGATTGCTTAGTTTAATTGCTTTTATATGTATAGCATACAGCCCAGAAAACAACCTCAAGTTAAATTTCATAAAACAACATCATAAACAGAGTAAAATTATAAATAAACTTTAAATCAGTATCTAAACAATCTTTTCAACACATATCAATTTACATGGCTGTAAAGGCGTGGCATTTATTTTTGGTCTAGGGCACTTAATACAGTCACAGAGGTTCATTTTTAAGGTCTTTTGGTTCCTTTGCTGAGTTTGTCTCCAAGCTGCTGAATCAGTTCAGCAAGTTCTTCTGTGGCCTGTGACTTTTCCTCCAGGAGCTCATAGCGGAGACTGGAAATGTCCTGCTTAATTTCCTTTAACTCACCTGTGCAAAACACAGGAGGCACAGAAAGGGGGTTTACTGGTTATACTTTGATACCAAAATTAAAAGAAATGCACAGTTATAGACATTTTTCGGTTTAATACCTTCATTGATCTCATCGCTTTCACTATCAATTTGGGCCTTAAGGACATACCGCTTTATAAGGCGTTTCATGAGATTCTGCGAAACCAAGAGAGGTAAAAAAATACTTAAATGTGGCAAATATATAGAAATATGGAAATATCCCAGGAAAAATCCATCAGTACCTGATATCTTGTTGGGTGCTTGATGGTATTTTTAACTGTGAATCCATCTGTTCCTTGATAAGGTCTAAACCGATGAAGCTGTTAAATAAACATAATAATATGTAAGATTAATATGCTTCTAAATAAAAAAATAAAATAAAAAATACACTGAGTGACCTCTGACCTTTGACTGTGAATTGACCATTCCCATATCGTCCTGACTGCTGTTGTTACACCTGGCCTTATGTGAACTCTCCAGATGTGCTTTTAAGCGTTGAGCCAGGTAGTAGAAGTGTTTTGGGCTGGGTATTAAATTAAACGGAGGTGGAAGAGTGCTTCCTTCATCAAAATAGGAGAGCCAAAGCTTGGCACGTGCAAACTTCCATTCAACATCAGCATCTTCCTGTTTTCAAACACAACCACAATATCACCAACATCACATTATTCCAATTTTGCTTATTGATTTCCCAGCGTTTGTAAGTAAATGTACTTACCTCAATTTCCTGATACGAGTGGTTGATCATGGCTATAAGCATGTTGAGCAGCACCACCACCATTATGACATTGTAAACCCCATACAGCACGTAACCTATGTTCTCGATGAACTTATGATCGTACTTTAAGACCACAGAGATAACCTCAGACAAGCCAAAGATGGACCAAAACAGTGTTTTGAAGCTTTCCTCCACTCTGCAATGAAAATTAAGACATGCAATAATAAAGAAACTCTAAAATATAATAATTTTGACAAAACCAGATTCATTTGGGTTCATTTACGACTTACGTGGTAAATGCAGCGTTGTATTTAGCTCCCAAATAGTAGGAATACAAATTGAACATGCCGATCATAAAAGCAAGGAAGACCATGAGGAAAATGACCATGAACTTAAAAATATCCTTAACAGTGCGGCCGAGGGATATCTGCAAGGGTCCGAAACTCTCATTGGCTGGCAGAACGTAAGCGATGCGTGAGAAACTCAGAACCACAGCGATGGAGTACAAGCCCTCAGAGATGAGCTGAGGATCAGAGGGAAGCCACCTGTTCCTGGCTGAGAGAGAGAGAGAGAGAGAGAGAGAGAGAGAGAGAGAGAGAGAGAGAGAGAGAGAGAGAGAGAGAGAGAGAGAGAGAGAGAGAGAGAGAGAGAGAGAGAGAGAGAGAGAGAGAGAGAGAGGGAGAAAGAAAAACAGAGGGAGAGAGAGAGAAACAGAGAGAAATTACTTTGTTCACCACTTGATGGCAGCATTTTGTTTCATCACAGAGAAAAGCAAGAGGAAAATCTGTGCCACATTTCATTAGTATTTCTTTGTGAAAAGAAGCAGGCCTTCTGATCTTATATAAAAAAAAGTATAGTTCTACTTTTGATGCTGATTGGTCGATAGCTGAAGCTTATCCATGACACATGCACAACACCCGTTGGCATTTAATTCTATTATCAAGGCTTATGTCTTCTAATGGAAGGATGGAATATTATTAATACTTAAAAAAAAGAATATATGTGAATATACTCACAATAAAGCAAAATATAGCACAGCCTCTAATAAATTATTGCTTACATAATAGTAGTGACACTTAAAGCGATAATCCAGCCAAATATCAAAACTTCCCCATGATTTACCCACCCTCAAGCAATCCAAGATACATATGTCCATCATCTTTCAGACAAACACATTTGGAGTTATTTTTTTTTAAATTATATTATAATATTATATTATATTATAAAAGTCATTGCTTATCCAAGCTTTATAATGGTAGAAAACACGGATCAGGATACAACCTCTGCCTCTAAACCCCAAAAAATGCATTTATCTTTCACAGAGGTAATCCACACTGCTCCAAGGGGTTAATAAAGATGTTCTGTGGGTAATCAGTTTGGCTGAACTATCGCATTAATTTTGTATGCAACAAATGTACACATTTATCAAAAAAGCAGACAAAAACAAATTAAAACGATTTGGATGAGATCATGCTACCTACCGTAAGTGAAGTAAGCTACTTCTGCTGGTAATGAGGCATTGCTCAGGTCTGCATTGGTCACATACAAGTCCACATAGAGCTGTGCGCGGGAGGCCTGCTGAAAGGCCATAAACCGCGCGGTGAACGATGCCACAAATACAGACAGCATGCCGAAATCTAACACGTTCCACAAATGCATGATGTACTCACGCGGCCCATCAGCCCAAACCTCCTTACACTCTGTCCAGATCATTCCTAATGCAAGTACAGAATTCGGGTTAGGTCATTCACGATTATGTTTCGGTTGCAGTTTGGTGGTGGTCTGATAAACGCATTATATTCAACAAAAATGTAAAATAAATCTGACTTTTTCCATGTTTAAGTGCTATAATTGTATCCAAAGTGCTTCTATCAATCTAGAAAATGTGATAAAGATCAACTCAGTAACTTAGTTTTTGTAAAACTCTCACACCCAAAAACATCAAATTTTTGCTCACACCTAGAAAGCGGTGATTTTAACATGTTATAATAAATTATCTATATGGTATTTTGAGCTAGAACTTTACATACAGTACGTACTCTGGGGACACCAAATATTTATTTTACATTTTAAAGAAGTCTTGTGAATGTCCCCTTTAATGGACATTTGGATATTATGTCTATACGGGCTTGACTGATACTCACCTAGCACCCATTCCATTATCAACAACTCCGTCCAAGAGAACTGAGTGGTTTTGATGCGAAAGATCTGACGTGGATGATCAGTGATGGTTTCGTTAGGAAGGGTTTTGACCCCTGCGAATCGGTCTGAAGCATTGAGAACCAGAAGGCCCAAAAAGAGCGTAAATGAGACGGCGTGAGCTACAAATTTCATAAAGGGACTGCGGAGAACCTGACCTACCTGGAGAAAAAAGCAGCCACGTTATATATAAAGAAATGTTTTCAGAGAATTACACAAACGTTACTATTAGCATAGGCACTCAAAAAATGTTGTGTTGTGTCAAAACATGTTTAAATTGACCTAAAATTGATTCTCCACGATGATGACGTACTTTGCTAAAGGGCATAATCCAATAGGCGATAGCAAGAAATGGCAGGCCCATCATCACTCCCAGCACTGTCCAGCATTTTACACCTATTGACTGTTGCCTGAGACCGGACAGATTCTCATACCACAGTGTCAACAGCTGCTGCTGGCAGTTAGGATGAGCCACGAACTGCAAAGAAATAAATTAATTAGACATTTGCTTCATTAAATAAACATTACGTTCCTACAGTACACCACATTTCGTTGTACCTTTTTTACTTCGTAGTTTATGGCCAGTTTGACCCTACTCAAGCAGGGCCTGTGGTGTTCACTCGGAGGGTCCTGGTCCACGTCTCCATTCAAGATGGCCTCCACCTCTTCCGTGTTCCTGCAGAGATCCAGAACTCCAACCACAAAGTCCTTACACTGCATGGAGAGCTTCCTGTAGTCGTTCTGCATCAAAACAGAGCAACAACATTGTGACTTTCCATAAACAATTCACCAAGTCACATCTTACGACTGTGAGATGTTTTGAAAGTTCGAATCCCAAATCACACCTCTAAAGCCTTATTGATGTTTGAGTTTTTTAAACAGAACTTTATCTAACGGAAGACACCCCAGAGAAGCCCACACCAATAATTTAATCTTGACTTTGTTTTAAAGATCAAACATTTCGCGTCGAATTGCAGACGCAGAATCGTTTACGCACCATTACAACTGTCGAAAGCGAGAAAAATGGTGATGAGAGAATAATAACTGGGTGATTACAGGAAGCTCTCGATGGGGCATTTTTAATATTAGCTCACTAACCACAATAAGAGGAAAACTGTCTGGATTTGAGAACTCCTGATTAGATATTTCCCAGGAGTGGCCTTCGGAAAGGAAGTTCTTCCTAAAACATTTAAATATAAAATAGTACACATCACTGAAGCGTACACAGCTCTCTGGAGAAACATCTTCTTTCAGACAAATTCGGTGTACAGAGATTACGCTGAACCAGAAACTGTCATCGGGAAGCTTCTAATTTATAATGAGGCTACTCTCAGGGGTGGGAAATTGGTTGTCGTGCGGAATATTCGGCTGGTCTGCGAGCTCAAATGAGCTAAAACTTTCTCTCATTGAGACACAGTTCATTACAGGGTCATGAACATGTTCTTCATGAGTGGACCCTTACTGAATTAAGATGCAATTTTTTCCCTAGAACTGATTAAAATGTGTATTCTGATAGTAACCCCCAGGACTTGGTGTCGTCTACAAATTTCCTTTAAATCCTTAAATATCTGCCCTGTATACACCATCTACAAAAGTTAAGGTGCTTGTGTAACTTTTAGAAAGATCTGTTGACAAAAAAAACAATATAATATACATAACTAACTATATTATTAGTGGTGTATAAAGACCTTACATAATGAGCTGTTTGTTTTTATTACCTTAGAATGAGCCATTTTTATCTACATACATCGCGGGTCTCCTTACATGAAAGTCACTGTCATGTTTCTACAGTAGCTCTGTGTTTGTTCACTATACATTGTCTAATGCTCCATTTACACCCGCCGCGGTAGAGGCATCAAGCACGAGTGATTTCAATGTTAAGTCAATGTGAAGACGCGTTGACGCGCTTCTGGTGGTCTCGCGGCGCAAATGAGCCGTTTAACGTGGCGCTGTAGACGCAATTCCACCTCATTCGCGCGTCTAGTTTGCGCGAATGGCACGAATTGAGCGTTGCTGCGGCAAACGCACAAGTTGAAAATGTGAACTTTGGGTGAAAAACGTGCCGCGTTAACCAATCAGGAGCTTGCTCTAGTAGTGACGTGATTACAGGATGCGAGCGGAGTCGCAGAAGCCTCTCCTATGACTAGAATTGCATGCGCGGCTTTCAGGCGCTAATGAAGCGAGTAAACTCAAAATGTCAAGCGGCAAACTAGACGCGGTAGACACGAATTTGATGCCTCAAACGCGGCTGGTGTGAACCCACGGTTAGACAATGACATGTTTGTCTTGTGTTGGTTACCGTAGCACGGGTGAGCTGTGGACTGAGCCGTTGGTTCCAATTCACAATCTCACCGCTAGATGCCGCTAAAAATCTACACTCAACACCTTTAAGACTGCATCTCCTTACCTTAAATTCAGTTTCGATGTTTGCCAGTTGTGCCAACTCATTGCTGAGTTCCAGGGCTGTGAGTACGGGGTCTTCACTGGACAATGACAGATAGGCAGCGCTGGCGAGGCCTTTATAAGCGTTCATCCTCAAACGCGAGTGGCTGAAGGAGTCCTGCTTCTGTTTCTCCGCACACTCGCCGCACTTGCAAAAGTAATCGTGAGGTTTCTCGATGCGAGCGCCCTTGAGTAAAAGGATGTGGACGATTTCGTACTCTTTGCAATGAGCGGCCAGAATCATGGGTGTGATGTCTTGGGAGAACCGGGTTCCGTCTTCGTCGTACGCGTAGAAGTCGTCATCGCGTTGCGCCTGCTCCAGGGGGCTCAGGGTCAGACGGAGTCCGCCTTCAAATGCCGGATGGGCCAAGATGGCTTCCACTATCCGCACATAGCCCTTGCTGATGGCCAACAGCAGGGCGTCGCCCACTCTTGCCAACCCCTCTTTCTTCAGCAGCAGTTCGGTGACCTCAAGGTGCTCGTTGCCTACGGCGAGCTGCAATCCATTCTGGCCCATGTAATCCACGCAATTCACGTTCAGCGTCTTGGACTCCTCGAGCATCTTACGGACTACAGGGATGTTTCCGTACTCAGCGGCATCTAGAAATCTCTCTTCTTCGGCAGTAAGGCTGGTGCCCCTTTCGCTGAACATGTACGCCGGGCCACGAACGGCCTGTCTCCGGCATTTCTCCCTTAGGGTGGTGTGTCTGCGCTGCATGGCCTCGAATCTAAAGAGAAAAACAGAAGCATATTTTAAAACAGCGGGAAGATGATAACAGGCCTGGATGATGATGTAAGTGTTGTGTGACATCAATTCAAGTTAAGATACATGCCTACCATCAGTTTGGAAGTATAAACTGCTTGCATTATGGTACAGAACAGCAGGTAAGTACACCTGTAGTCGAGAATATCAACTCTTCATTAAAGAAACATACCAGCAGGAAGCACCCATGGGAACAGATGTTCATAATGTCATATTTTATGTGTGTTCTTTACCCTCAGGACTTAATTCATTTACTTTATTGAATTAACCGGAGCTACTTTGTAGTGGCATTTCCCCTTGAACATAAAAAGGCTTCAAAGAAGGAGAATTAGGTTAAATCATAAGCAAGTTATATTTCAACACAAGCCAGGTATACAGCAAAGGCTGAAATCTAATTTTGTTCCAATTTGCACAAGCCTCGCCGCAAATTGTGGGTGTCACATTTAATAAAACTCCTTATTTGCCTTCAACATGATACATCAAACATTCTCTGTTGTATACGAAATGGCATTTTGTTCAATCTCCAAATCTACTTATTGGGTTTCTAAATGCACATTGGAGAAAGAATTGTGCGCTTGCAAATGTATCTGTCAATAGCCCCGAAACTGAACAGAGATTGAAATAAACAGACTAAATCATTTATGTTTCAATATGCGGTGCGTCAATAACTTTTACGCTCATTCATGCAGGCCAAGGGGACCAAGAGGGAAATGTATTGATCATGAGTTGCTCTCTCATGACTCAAGAGACTTAATGGAGTTCTTGGTTGTATGTCATTGACATAACTTTGTGTCAGACATTTCAAAAATTTTCAAATGACAAATGGCAATAGAAATTGTTGGCAAAGGGTAATATTGTACAGAACTAAAACAAGTAATAGCAAAGATTTTAATGAGAAATAGCTCATATAAAATATACTGAATGAGGAGATAAAAATAAACCTTGAACACAGGCCTTGATGATACAGTGGCCCTAAAACAAAACCCAATTAAACCGAAGTGATTTAATATAAACAGCCTGTGTTACATGATTACAAATGACGTCTCATACTTACGAATGATATGAGTTACTTTCATGTGAATGCCAGTGGTGGTGCCCATGAAAGTCAAGGTCATCATCGCTGTCGTATAACCTGTGCGTATGGTGTCCAAACTCCTCGCAGAGCTCTGTCTGTTTAGATACCTCCCCATCACGAGAATCTGACATACAGGTATCTGCTTTGTCCGGGTAACGTTGCCGGTCCGATTCTTCAAGGCTGTTACCAGGCAGAGCCGTACACCTGCTTAAACGGGGTCGGTCATGAAAAGAGTTTCTGTCACCTTGAGCATCAGAAACGCCTCGCATAGTCTCCGCTGAGGCGACAGCAGCATCTCCAGTGGCAAACCCGAGCGGGATGGTGCAAAGAGCGGCATGAGATATGATGAATTGCTCCTTTGCATGCATATCACAGTCATCTCTCTCATTCAACATTTTAAGGGCACATGAGAAGTCTGATCCACAAGTGTCCTTGCTTTGCAACAAGTGTGTCAGTCTCAGATTGAAAGACCTCTCTGACTCTTCCCTCCCTTGGCTTTCTCTTTGATCACCCCCTCCCCAAACACAACACACCCCTCCCCTTTTATGGGTGTTACCATCAAACCTATTTAGCACGGTTTACCTGTACAGTATGTGATGAAAATAATTTAGAGTTCATATGTGAATTACTTGACTGAATGTAACTGAATTTAATATTTTTGGAAAACCTGAGCGCAGCCTGTTCTAAATCGAGAGATACAAATGAGATTGCAGGTGTCTTTATCTCAGATAAAAAATCTGTGCAGGGTACATTGTATCTTACACTATTCTCAAGTAGAAACTTGTTCAATCTCATGTGATTTTTCCATTTTATTTGGATATATCCACTTACTTTGTTCACAGCTATTAAAAATATATCCAGTCAATTTGTGTCCTAAAAAGCGACTTAATATGTCTACTAATAATTGGGAAACATTCTATAAAAAAGGGTGAAAATGTATCAAATAAATCAAAACTGTACCATTTCTGTTGCTGGGGTGGTACCTGTTTTGCACCTTTACAGGTATACAAAACATAATGCAATGCTGTACCTTTTTGGGTACATTACTGCACCTTAAAGAGACACTCCACTTAAAAAAAAAAATGCTCATTTTCCAACTTTCCTAGAGTTAAACACTTGATTTTTACCATTCAGCTGATATTACGCATGTAGTGATATTACGCACTGCCTGAAAATAGTCCCCTGGTTACTTTCAATAGCAGGGGACTATTTTCAGGCGCTGCGTAATATCATCGCGCCTGCTGCAGCCATGTTACGGCAGCAAAGTTTGATTATTACACCAGAAATCGCAACTTTTAATTTTCCATCGGTCTTAGTACACGATGTAACTACAGAGGAGTCAAGTTTTAAATAGGAAAAATATTGAAACGCTTTGGTTATTTTTCTGCGATGCTAATGGTCTAATCAGATTCAATGGATTATGCTAAGCTATGCTAAAAGTGGTACCGCCAGACCAGCTGAATAGATTCCAAAACGATAAAAATCAAATGTTTATCTCTAGGGGATCTGGAAAATTAGCATATTTTCAAAAAAAGTGGAATGTCCCTTTAATTACCTATTGTGTACCTTTAAAGGTACAGTTAAACGTTTTGTACCCCTAATATTTAACGTGTACAAAATTGGTCCTTAAAGGTACATAATAGGTCCTACAAGTGTAATATTGTACCCCAAAAGGTACATTTCAATGTGTTGTATACCCATAAAGATACAAAAATGAACTTTTCAGGGTACCGCAAAGTTCTTTTTACTTTTTCTCTGATGCTGTGATTTAAATTTTTTTTATTGTGAAATAAACATTTTACATCTCAAATGATCTCAAAATGTTGGAAAATCCTGATTGATAACCTGTAACAAATGTACATGTTTGTCAATATTTTACCTGCTGCAGTTGTTTACCTGTGCAGTACAGAGGACAGTATCTCTTGGGGATGCTTCTGCCATTGAGGAAAAAGAGCTGTCAATCAGAACAGAGACTTCGCAGTAGAATCTCACGCAACAGATGTTGGGAGTGTGGGTGAGACAAGGTGAAACAAGGTTATCCTGGGATTTTAATGACGTTTTTTAGTTTTGTGAATGGAGAAGAGATGCAAGAATATACATTCATAGCAGGTGCATCTGTAATCTATTCACTGATAGACCTAATGCTGTCTGCATCTACATTCGGGGATTGGTTTTTGGGTCTTTAATTAAGACTCCAGCAAACACTTATCCAAAGTGACTTACATTGCACCGTACACTTCCAGTATGTTTTTCAAACCAATGACAGAAAATAGACATAACAGAAAGTTATTAAATATTTGAGTGTTCTGAGAAATTGTGTAATTTCATTTCAGGTTAAATATATACCGCACTAAATGTATTTCCATCTTCCATTTGAATAGTTTGTTTTAAAGTTTGTTGTAAAACTAGCAGTATGTTCACACTTCATAAGTTCATGACATGCATGTCCACAGCATTGATCTGTGTTGCCCAATGGGACAGGGATTACAGACACAGCCATCACCCAAGTGACATCATAATCCTTTCAGAAAAGAAAGAGAAATCACACGTACACAGATGTACACACCTGATCTTCCAAAAGGTGTTGACAGAGAAATTCAGGTCACTCCACGTACAGGCTGCAGCTTCAAGCAATATTTTCACAGCAGTCTTTTCTCCAGACAGAAACACTGTGAAAATGTGTATCTGTTCATACATACAGCATACATTTATGAATGTATATATAAAATATACATGAAACACCCACCCACACACACAACCAGCAACCCACACACATACCCACACACGCATGCACGCACACACCAGCATATAAGAAGACAATAAGTGAATACAAAAAATACATTAGTGTCTCTTATGTGAAATGTCACATAAGTATTGCCTGCTTGCGGAGTGAAGACAAAATGCCACACAGGGTCATGTAGCCAAGAGTCGTATCACTATGTTTACTTACCGAGTGACTCATAAGAGGAAGAATTCCTTCTACATCTGTACCACATTAAAATTAACGAAGACCTGTTCCCATTAAACCACCGGATAATGTGGGAATGGAAAAGGTCATGATGAATTGCATGATCATTACTACAATATGAGAGAAAACTGAATTTTTTTTAGCATAAAAACATCTCTCATGAATGCCTGTCATGTATGCAGATGTGGACATTTGTGTTTATATGCGTACAATGAACAATAAACTGAAATATTCCCATGCATATTTGAATACAGACATTTGTTTTGGGTCAGCACTGCCTCTCTCTGGTCAGTAAATTATTTTGCTGTTCATAAATACATTGTAAAAAACATTGTAAACTAAATTTTAAAAACATGGTGAATAAAGTATATCTGTTTTTGTGGGTAATGTATGCAAACCGCACCCACAAAACTATGTAGAGAGCAGGCGGGGGAATTCCACTGTCCTGCAAAGTTAAGCTTCAATCCTTATCAAACACACCTGTAAGTCATTTCCATTTCTTAATCTGAAGGCTGCAGCCTGCGGAGGTTGCAAATGCAGGCTGCATACGTCATCAAGCCTGGTTTATTTAAGTTAAAAAGCATTACATTCGCAAGTCATAAGCATATTACAACAATTTACGATTAACTAAGAATAAGAATCAATTTTATAATTGTTAATATTCTGAAATAAGACAGCCTTGATGACGTATGCAGCCTGGATATGCGGCGTCTGGAGGCTGCTGCCTTCGGATTGATAAATAGTCATCATCCTGCAGGTTTTGATTAGATTTTTCAGGTGTGTTTGATTAGGGTTGGAGCAGAGCGTACTTATTTAACGGTCAAGTGCCTACTTTTGCAACACTGCGCAGATTGATCCGCTAATGACTTCAAAGTACCGCGCGCCCGTTTCAATCACCTAGTATTGGCGTGAGTTGCGTGAGGTGAAATATTGCCCAGGTCACGCAAGAGTTGTCAATCACAATGAATTCGTTGATGTGGTCGCTTTTTGTGAGTCTAACCTACCACGCAGTGTCTGGACATGAGCATCATTTTAACATAAATAAAAAGGTAATTTAAACTGAAACGGGTCAGTGTAAACGACGTTTTTATGGCTGTGATGGACGTAACGTTAATCGTTATATCACTTTTTAGGTAAACGATTGTAACATTACTGGCGCGTGGCGCAATCAGCTGGGCTCAACCCTCCGCATTAAGGCGGACGGAGCGGAGGTCACGGGTGTTTATCAGACCGCGGTGGAATCCACCCGTGGCTCAGCGGGCCAGGAACGATCAGCAAGAATCTTCGGAGTGGTTGGTGATGGACCACAACCCATTGTTTCATTTGCCGTGATGTGGGAAAAAGGTAACTTACCCAAAACGGACACTTCAATGAAGAAAATGATAGACTGACAAACTGCGCGCGCATACGTTGCCACATCACTGTGTTCAAGCGAAAGATTACGTTGCATACTAGAGTACGCAAGTACATGCTGTAGGCTACATATTGTTAACAATTACACATCCAAATACAAGTCCTGCATTTTAGCTTTTCCTTATTTATTATTTCTTATGTAATGTCTATCTTTTAATTTAGTAAAGCATCACCTATTTATTAATTCAGTGTAGCAGCATTACTAAACTCCATCTTGCAATAAACTGTGTGTAATATCAGCTTTTATTTGAGATATACTAGTGTATATACTAGTAATGTTGGATACTCTACAGATATTATGCAGGATGGTATGATGAATTGGTATGCAGGTATAATATTGTAATACCTATCATATTTGAACTAGCGTGTTTAACATTTTCTTGCAGGCTCATGTTCTGCTTGGGTTGGTCAGTGCTTTATTTTACCCGAGGGTGTCCCGGTACTGAAAACCTTTTGGCTGTTGCGCAGCAAAGCTGATAATTTAGCAGTCGACTGGGGAAGTACCAGGTGAGTGGAGTATAAATGTAAAGATTTGCTTAAATCTCTAGTCTAGTGGGGTGACGATTGACATTCTGGTTTTCAAAATGTCTCCCTCTTTTTCCTTTTAGGCTGGGAGAAGATCTTTTCTTCGTGACTTAAATTTTAAATCGATTTTGTACTAGATCTCATATCACTTATTTAAATAAAGTCAGTGATTCTTCAGTAAGCTTATGTATTGAAAGACAGAAATCCCTTAAACATAATAAAAGAGCACTAAATGATTTGTGACGGTCTCTGAGCACCTGATGGTTCTTCTGCAAGTTTAGACTGACAGCGTCTGATATGTCTAACTGCCGGAGAGCTTCTGCAGTCTGATTTTGTAGAGCGGGAAGATGTTAAAGAAACCTCTGATTCGCATATGTTCTCCGTGTCACTGGTTAAAATGAATCCTACAGCTTCCTAAATTTATTGAGCTTTCATTAAACCTGTACACTAGTGCTTTAGGTGTTGTTAGATTAATATCCAAGCAGGTGTGAATGAAGTTACGTGGTAATCTCTAGTTTGCAGTGTGAACCTTTCCAATGCTGACGAAGGCAGTTTTCTGCAGTTTAAATTATGCATGATCTTGCCATGGCTGTGCTTGCTGTACTGTTTGGAGAGAGAAGTTGGAGGAAAAACCTGCCAGTTTGCGAAGTGGGAGAATACACAATGACCTTTATAACTTTCACTTTTTTAGCCTGTAAGCTAAATGCTGTACCATAACCACTTGACTGGAGTGAAGTAAATTGTTATGCACATCTATCCAGAGATGGACATAATTTTGATATAAATACTTTTAAGCTTGTATCCATATTTGGCGTGTCTAATAATGATGGTTGAGTAACTTGGATCAACTTAAAGAGCATTTACACAGGTTTAAATGGAGAGCTGCCTTACCACTAACATATTTACACAAAGATTTTGGATATAAAATGATTGAGCACAGCTTTTCATGTTTATCAGCTGACGTCACTCACATCTCAAACTTGTCTTCCACCATTTTGAGTACTGAAAGTGGTCGAAAAAGAACTAGAAGCTATGCCTTCATTATGTTGTGAGCATCAGAATCGCTTTTTATTTTTTTTTTTTTTTAAGAAGGCTCGACACAACATGATACTTTGCTCTAAGTATCACCTGTGTCTCTTCACGTGAACTCGAGCATTGAGAACATTGTTTGTGTACACAGTTTACTAAAAAGAAAGGTTTTGAACAACTGACTTTGGCTTTTCTTTTTAGTAAGCTGTGTACACAATGTTCTCAATGGTAGCGTTAATGTTTAGATATCCAGGTGATACTTCAATCAAAGTTTGGTTTTGTAAAAAGAGGTAGTTCGGTAGCAGCGGAAAGCAGCTGGAAGAACGCATCAGGGATCGAGTAGGCATCACACCCTAACCCAATATTTTTTTTAACTTGCCGTTTCTTTTCATGACAGCTGAGGACGTGTGTAATTTTTGTCTTTTGTAGCCATTTCCTGTATCCGTAAAAATCCTAGACCGTAAAAGATAAGAAATCCGTAAATAGTAGCAAGCTAGCCAATGCTTGTCCATTGCCCACTGGTACTCTGTAGGTACTCAAGATGGCGGCAGGCAACTGGAATCACGTAAAAGGTCACTGATATTCATGTATAGTGTGGCAATGAAATGCTTAATTTCTTAACAATTTGAGCTTAAGAATCAAAAGTTATGGTGCAGTGGATGTCAGAATTAATGGTTTGGTGGAAAAATGTTTAATTTGGACTTTAGCAAGCAATCTCTTTTTTTTTTTTTCCCGAGGGGCAACCTTCCGATCTCTCGTAGAAAGCCAATATGGAAGTGATTTAAACTGCAATTCATTGACTGGCCGCTCCAAATTTGAGCCCATTCCCATAGACCCCCCTTGTAAAAATGGCCATCTTTTCAGAGCAGAATTTTTTTTACAGCCTGGTACAAAATAATTTTGATCTGTATAGCTAATTTTGTCCTTCATAACAACTGTGAGTGGGGTGAATTTTTTTTTTGTAACTCCTATTAAGCCTGCATAATTAAGGGTGTGGGCACTTGAGTGATTGTTGAACTGCCACTGCTGTCACTACTGTGGAGCTAGGTGGGCGTGGTTTCCGCAGCCGGCCACCTTAGCTTCATCCCCGTCCCGCCTCTTTACCCATTTTCAAATACGTCCATCTTTTTTTACAGTCTATGGTTTTTCCCCATTAAGTCGTGCATGACTGAAATAACTGCATGGAAGAGCTGCAAACATGGCTGCCTAGTGGCGTGATTTCCCTAAAGGGTCTTTGTTGTAAATTCCTCTTAGTTATGTCACTTCTATATATTTTTTTTCCCTAAAAATCAAAAGCTCGAAGTGATTAAGCATGTAGGATAATGCATGCTATGTGCTCGTAAGAATCTGGGGCAAAAGTATTGCGCACATCAACACGAAATGGTACGATTTTAAACTTCATTTAATATATTTTAAGGCAGTTATCTGAACAAGCCACAAACAGGCACTAATGTAACCAATGAATCACTGTATTCTTCAGGCAGAAAAACTGTACGAGAGTATTAAGTGCACTGGTTCTTTGGATGGCCGGTTATAGATGAGAGATGTCAGATATTAAGGCACAGGCATTCCATTTCAGTAGATTATCATTATGAACATCAGTAAGGTGCACTAAACAATGTTGCAGACGGTTCTTGGGTAGGACAAAGTGATAATGTTTTACTTAAATAATTACGGCACTCGCATCACAATTCCCAGCGTGCGTGAACTAAAATGGACCCAAGCAAATGAAAACGTTCATAAAAATAATGAAAAACCATTATTTATGTATGGTAGTTATAGTTATTTGAGTTTAGATTGTGCAATCCTACCAGGGCCACGTTTTTAGACGTATACATGATGTGTACATTATATGTGATCTTAAAATTTGATGGCCTTGGTGCAAAAAAAAAAAAAATATATATATATATATATAATATTTAGATTTATATATTAGTAGTGATGTTCTGTTGTCCCTGATCAGAAGCCCCATTGACTTGCATAGTATTCTTTCGTCATACTATGCAAGTCAATGGGGCTTCTGATCGTTTTGGTTACAAACATTTCTCAAAATCTTCCTTTGTGTTCATCAGACCGAAAAAATGTATACGGGTTTATAACAACATGAGAGTTTATGACAGAATATCATTTTAGGTTGAACTATCCCTTTAAGTAATCCTGGAATGGGCGACTTAAGCGCATGCAGTACAAATTAATTTGAGGCTGCGGCGTTACAACACCAATACATTTTTCAGACCATTTATCTATTGCTGATGTTTTCTGTTTACGTTCTTTAAGTAAGTAAAGCTTATCTCAGAAGATGCTTCTATCAGACTTTTTTTCAGCTTTCCATCCTGAGCACACTTTATGTATTGGTGAAACCTCTCTAAAAGATGAAAAAAAATCATAAATTATTGCCGCCTTTTGTTTGTCTTTGTTCTGTCATACAAAACTTTTTGTAAGTTTCTTTCTAATTAGATTTTTTTTGCCCTTGGCTCCTATGATGAAAAAATAGGTGAGCTGTAGGTAAGATGCAGCCGAATTTGATTTGCCTCCATTTCTAATCTTCAACTCGTCAACTTCTCCTTGAAAATCTACCGACAAAGTGCACTGTCTTTGATCCAGATTTTTCTCCTCGAAGATAATCTCAACATCCAGCTTTTGTTGAAGCTGAAAGCATGGAGAAATTATTTTTGGAAGACAAACTAACAATAAGTGCCTAAAGGATGACAAATTCTCGCAGGCAGGTGTCCTACTGAATGTACACTGCGTTGACAAAGCGCCTGCCGTTTATTGTATTCTCTCTGATCAAAATGTCACCAACATTTTTCTGTCCCGACCAAAAGCTTTCCAGTAGAGCCGATCTTGTCAAGAGCGTTCAGCTTATGAGCATGAGCTAAAATGTATGCGTTTAAAGGGCAGTGGTGCCTACGATATATGGAAATATAAAAACTGCTGCGTTTAGAAAACCGCTGCGTCGGTGCTTGTTTCGTCTGACCGACATTGTAATGAAAAGAAGTTTGCTGTAGGCTACTTCACCCTAACCCAAAACACAAAAGTTCACCTTCACTAGAGACGAAGCAAGATGCAGTTTCTGCCAAATGATTGTAGATTTGAAACAGATTGGCAATAACAGTTTGGGTATGGAGCAGTGTGTCAGTCGACTGTTATTGAACAAATACTAGGCTTTGCTGGAGTATTTGAGTTTGTGTATTCATAAAATATGCGCTGGTACCCGTTTAAAGAGTTTATGCCTATCTCAGGGCAGTTAGGTTCATAGTCGAACGCATCATTAGTGCCTGAACCTTAGTGAGAATCTGTTCTTCAGGTCAGCCGTGCACAGATTTTGTGTTAAAAACATTAAGCGTTTCCCCCAAGCAAACTTAAATTCTGTCTTTTCACTTGCTCAATGCTGTTCTCACTGAGGGTCAGCCTGTTTGCAACAGTTTACCACCCAAAATGTCATCTGAATCAAGAGCAAATAATACTGTATATTGTAATATTTATTTATATAAAGAAAAAAAATTCAGTTTTGGTGTTTGCCTTTTATAGAAGAATGCAGATCTTAAAGGCTGTGACATGTTTGTTAATTTGTGTTAATGGTTTAAAAAGCATACGAAAAAATTGTGTAAACCAATACTTGGGGACATCCTAACACAAACCGCAAATCTGACCCCAAACCGAAGCGACAATTGTTTAAAAATAGGAAAAACAGTTAAGTAACCAATACGTGAAACTGTCACAAAAAAGAAATGCGTGGCATGGGCACGTAAAATAGTGGAAATACGTAACAATGCCATGAAAAATCGAGCAAAATAATGCTTGACTATTTTTACAGAAATTTGTGAGATCAGGTTGGTTGAGAACCACTTTGCTAAAAAATTATGCTGAAAATTTCTTTGAGCATCTTACTAGGGATGTGCATGATATTTGATCTGCAATAATAATATAAATTTATAAAATGCTATTTGTACGTTTCTTTGGTTTAATTGCGCCACTGCTCATTTAATGCTTTTTTTAGGGATGCACTGATAGGATTTTTTTGGGGCCGATACCGATTTAAACCGACAACTTCTGGCCGATACAATATAAAACACTTGTATACAATACTATACAGTTGGTCTATTAGCTAGTTTATTTCTGCATCAAATTATTTTTACCTAACATGGATTGGATCTAATTAAAATTCAATTGACCAACATAATAAGAGAGGCACAAATTAAGCTAAAACATATAAGACAACATGACAACCTTCAAAGGTGGTTTTTGCTATTCAGCATCTCTTTTATAAACAAAATTAATTCTTTTTTTTTTTTTTTTTTTACATATAATGGATTTTTTTTTAATAAACATAAATAATGCCAGTGCTATTGCTTTAAACAGTATAAATATTGCTACGTCAAAAAAAGTTGGACCTCTTTTCCCCCACTAAAGTGCAGTCTGTTTCTTTTGCTTTCTTGTGCTTTTGTCGGTATGCAGATCGTTTCAAATTCGTCAAAAAATTGGCCGATAAATATCGGTAGCCGATACATCGGTGCATCCCTACTTTTTTAACTTAAGTCTGTACAAGACCCTACAGATAATGCAAAATATAGATGAAAATTAATTTATATGTACTTCTGAATTGCCAAAACATTCAGATCACAGACTAGTTTAAGTATTTGGGGTTGGTTTACCGGACAAGGATTAAACTAGTCCAAACGGCACTGACATAACTTAAAATACATCCGTGCTAATTGTTTTACCTTAAAATGCACACAAGTAATGTTTTAGTAAGACATGTTTGTTAAAACTAGTTTTATCATGAAATAAAACTAAATCCTAGTCCTGGCTTAAGCTAATCCCTGTCTGGGAAACCACTCCTTAGTTTTAACGGCAGGTTGTCTGTTTTTATCCATCGGCTTTATTTAGACGTGCTGCTCCGCCGCATGAGTGCATCATGAGAGATTTGTTAGCTTCCTTTTACAGAGCTAAACAAGACCGACACGAAGAAAGAAACAAAACTGAGAACATTTATTATATTTGGTGTTCTGTGGAAAATAAACCAGATAACTACAGATGTTTAACAGCAAACAGTTTTGTCTTTGTGCAAAGTTAAGAGCTTAATTTAAAAACACTTTGCAGTCAACAATAAGGTATCAAGTCAGATTACGTTACTTTGTAAATTGTTAAATTCATATATTCTTGTTAGATCCGTCTGTTGTTTTTACCGGATAAAAACTGAGTTTGCTCTACATCCCCTGCGTTATTGTAGAATGAAGAACAGGCTTTCACCGGAGCAGGTCGGCTAAATAAGGTTGTCTTTCTTCACAAAAACATGTCAGTAGTAAATATAGGGCACATACTGTCACATAAAAATGATTGATGGTGACCTTTGACCTCAGGGAGGGGCTAACCTTTGACCTCAGGGGAGGGGCTAACCTTTTGACCTGCGAGGGAGGGGCTGACCTTTGACCTGCGAGGGAGGGGCTGACCTTTGACCGGACCACCCACGTCGTGAACCTTTGACCTCCGGGGAGGGGCTGACCTTTGACCGGACCACCCACGTCGTGAACTTTTGACCGGACCTCCCACGTCGTGAACTTTTGAACCGACCGCCCACGCTGCTCTGAACTTTTGAACCGACCGCCCACGTAGCATTGAACTTTTAACCGGGCATGTTAAATCATGTCCTCCTACGATAAAACAATAAAAACAGTGTTTACACAAGTGGTCTTCATTAAAACACATTCCGTGCTCCCATCATAATTTATATAAGGTGGGGGCCCCAATACGTCTAATAAAAGCCGGGAAAATCACAGTTACGAAAAGCACAAACATGGATAGCCCGTACAGATCGTGAGATACTACGGTGAGTGCTGAAAAACTTTAACTTTTAACATGCGCCATTTCGGAATGCGTGACATCATTATAAGCTGCCTCTCTACACATTATTTAGATCAGGGGATGAATAGTTTCATTAAATACAATTTTTGGTAAACCATCAAAGAAATTAAGTGTTCTTTCTTTTCTTTAAAAAGCCATACCGGCTTCTAAGGTTATATTTATGGTGTAAATAAGCTGTGATTAAATAAAGTTAGACTAGAAAATATGTTTAAAATGAACTTTCTCTAATAATCTTAGCACTAAGCACGGATTCGACTGATTAAAAAACATGCTCAAAAGTATCAACATAATAAAAAAGGTTTCTCACAGCGGCAGATGAAATACAATCTAAAAGAATAAAGAACAACGAATTCTGTCAAGATGAACATTTTGTAGGATTTTCTCTAGAGAGTAAAAATTGATGTGTAATTTTTAAATGTCCTATTCTGCATTTTGTATAGATGACCTGATTTTCAAAACAGAAGTTATGTTTTTTTCAAATAAACTGTTCAATACAAAGATATGGTCTTCTGCCACTTACACAGATCGTAGTCCTTAAAGTTGCATTCCTGAGAGATGCTTCCACTCTGAATCGTAAATCGTTTTGGCAGTGCCCGTGTGAGGGCCGAGATATTTTGTTTTTTAACTAGTAAAGCATGTCCAGTCCTCCTGCGATAGCAGGACAGTGTTTATACAAGGGGCCTGCATTATTGCAGATTGCGTTGCTTTCATCATACTAATAAGTACAGCATAAGTAAAGTCAAAAAGATACATATTACAAAACATTACCCGTCTAAAAACTGAGACTTTTAACTTTAGGTTATTAGTATATTAGGTTTAGTATAGTTTTCAGACTTTCAGAATGAACTCATCAACTTATCAATTACATTTATTTTAATCTCAAAAACACATTTTCGTCTAGTATTTATTATTGCACCTGAAATACAAGTACCTGAGACATGCTCACACTCCTTAGCCAAAACACTAAAACTTTTAGTGCTTTTGTATTTAATATAATATTTAATAATATTTGACAAATTACCCCATACAGGAAAAACAAATTAGATGCATTCAATGAACACAACATACAAGACAAACAAATTAGATGCATTCAATGAACACAACATACACAATCTTACTTCATTATGTGCTTTGATCCCCTCATGCCTCTGTCTCTGCTGTTCTCAGTTAGTAATGTCTATAAGACAGAAGTTAAAACTCAAACTACTTACACATTTAAATTTAAAGTCTATTAAACTCACACTACTCTTTACCCAGAATAACATGTACTACTTTCGTGGTGACAAAGCGAGGTACATGATTTCTTCAATTTATATAAACACAAGTAAACTTTTTATTGTAAAATAGTCAAATAAAAGAGTAAGTCTAAAGACATAGGCTAACTGATGATGCTTACATATGAAATACCCGCACAAAATCATCTAGGTATATTCTTAAAGCGACGTTGGTTTTGTTACACCATAATATAAGAAAAATAAATCAGTAAAGATTCACTTTGCTATCATTTCCAACTAATGTTGATGTATTGTGTTGTACGCAAAACATCTGAACTTCAGTCAGCTTTTCGGGGAACTGAGCATTATTTTACTTTTTAAAGATTCCAACATCTAGTTGATTTTGAAAGATTCCGACATCTAGCTGATTTTTAACCTTTACCTATACATGTTGCTTGGTTCGCCGTAAACCCGGCATGCTTACCGTTATGTTTACCTTTAAATGACAGAGAATATAATAGCACTTACCCCATAAAAACAAAAAATGTCTTCACAGAAAACAGTAACAAACCATCTGATAAATCGAGTGTTGTAGAACAACGAGTGAAATCTATGTGTTAGTTCAGATTAAAAATACCTCGCTTTATTATATACAGCTCCACAAGGCAAAACAAAGATCTCACGTAGTCCATCATGTTACACCGGCAGTTTGATTATTGTGACTTCCGTGTCCTTTAGTGCGCTAGGGGCATTATGGGAAATGTAGGCATTTTCACAAGGCGAATCGAACGCTGTATTTGTTAAAGGTGCATTGTGTTACTTTAAAAAAAGACAAAAATGCTAAATAATATACATATCTATATTATCAGTGGTGTATAAGGACCTTACATAATGAACTGAATTGTTTTTATTACCTAAGAACGAGCAATTTTCATGGAAGTCACCGTCATATACAGTAGCCCTAATCGTACAAACTGCTCTACAGAGCATGCTTCTTCCCTACGTTGTCTCAGACGATGACATGTTTGTCGTGCGACAGCTACCATATGGGTTTTAAAATTGAAGTCTTTTGCAATTTACAATCTCACCACTAGATAACGCTAAATTCTACACACACCACCACGTTTCCAAGATGCATTACGATCTAAGCCATCGCACTGGGAGAGAGAGTACATCATGAGACATATTATTTACCATTTTATTTGTTGTTGTTGACACAATTTAATGTAAAGTCTAAGATTTTATTAATTTATAAAAAATAACATCTTAAAGATAGCTATTAGGACTGAAACTAAAAACCAGCGTATTAGCTGCGTACATCATGAAACTGATTTTATTTAATGTGTTTTACAAGTTAAGAAAAATTGAAGAGTTCCACATAAGAAGCAAGAAATCCTTTTCCTACGGGTGTGTAGAGCGAAGAGGATAATAGAGAAAATAAAGAAAAATATGTTTTACCATGAAAGACCTTTCTTACTGACACTTTAATATTCTATAGCTTCATGACTCACACCGCTGACTACGTGATGGGGGGCGTGCGAATTGCTGTGTTTAGAAGGGACGGGTCAGGATTTATAGGTTTCAAATCAGAGCCTGAAACTTGGAGCTCTCACACCTCAGATACGACGCTCTGGCATGTTCGTATAGCAGCATATTTGAAGGCTACTTTCAGGAATTCTCCAGTAAATTGTTTAAAGCAAAGTTTTTAACACGGTATAACTCAACTGTGCAGGATTCAAGGAGTTGGAGACGCTATTTTTGAGGATGCTGCAAGGACGACCGGAAGCTTAACAAAATCAGGGAGAGACTTGTGGACGAACATTGTGTAAAGTTGTCTACGACACTGGATTCTTGAAAAGAGAGCACAAATGTCACTTGAGCGTGATCACAAACGCAAGACGGCGTACGTGTGCGGTCCTCCGGTTTTTAAAGAAATGCTTTCAGAACACTACAGGAGCGCGCTTGTTAATCTTTTGTGTGCGGTAATATCTGCAGACGCGGATGTGTGCTTGCCGCAAAATGACTGCAAAACTGATGCCGAGCGTGTAACCAACCTCAAGAAAAAAAGAGATGTCGTAAAAAATCTGGACAAGTCTTTTGATAAGATGGTTCAAGTGTCTGTTAACGCCGATGAACCGATCAATGTGTTCATCAAAAAAGCCCTGAATGCTATGTATGAATGTAATGATGAGGAGTTTGGCATTGCTGACATCCTACTCATGTCTGCATATGTAATAGATGTATGTGTTGCCGTAGCGACAAAGGAAGACCAAATCAATGTGCGTGAAATTGTTGAAATTGCTGTTGACTTTATAATCGACAAAGGTCTTGGCGCATGCACAGACTTTCTATTGTATCTAGACAACATCATAACCTTTGGTGATGATTGAAAACAATGCGAGTTCCTGGGACACATCGTACACCTGAAAACACATTCACTTTTTCACGACCTACCTTTAAACATTTGAACATGGTCTTTTAATTTTTCTTTACATTCTTTCCACCTATAGGCTGCTTATTTGATAAGTACTGGTTTTAGCTCTTAGAAAGTTTCTGATAAATGTCTGTGTGAAATGTTACCACTACATTCGGTCATTTGGACATTTAGACATCTTGTTCATACAAAGTGCGACACTTGTTATGTTATGTAAAAATAAAAGTGACTTGCATCAGTATGAAAAGCTAAATCCCCATGCATGACCTGATACAAATTTGGTGATTTTGTTATTTAGTGATTTTTACATAGACACGCCAGTTACTTTGCATAAACTATATAACTCTCTGAAACTTGTGCTTCAATAACTGAATCACCATTTCAAAACTTATCAGGCCCATTTTAAGCACATTACAACATACATTCATTTATTTACCATGCGTAAAACATGCGTAGTTGCAACACTACCATTCAGTTAGACTTTACATTTCTAGACTGTGTTTTTTCTCAAAGGTTGCTTATATTTACAGACAACACACTACACCCAAGTGTATCTTAACAATGGCAAACAGGAATAACAACGTTTGCAAACAAGTGTAGTTAAGCACTTTGATTTTTGACATGATTCAAAGAAAGCAACAGTGAATCATCAAAACGTTGCTAGTTTTTTAGCTTCCGAAAGTTTACATTTTTACTTGCAAACAAACCAGGAACATTATTCATCTGAACACTTTCACCAAACCTATGTCTTTGTTGTATTTATTTAGAAAATCTTTTGTTTTCATAGTTTTGATCTGCTCATGTTAAATTTCTTCTGTATATCTTCTAAAGATAAATATGGTCATTGTCCTTGGGTTTTCTCAGATTTCATAAACCTTTGAAACCTTCTTTGTCTTAATGCCATCAATGTATTTATTACTTATCCGTTATTTGCTATACTGTATGTCATATTTTTGAGTTTACACCATTCATTTTTACAGAAAGTTTCAGAAACTCACATTTACATGGAATTATGATACATTTTACTTTTAATGATCTCCAGGAGTGAGTGCTGGTTTAACAGGGGTAAGCTGTTATCATGCCACAATCCTGAAGGTTTATAAGCCAAACAAGAGTCCTTCAACACATCATATTGATTTTGTTTAACTGAAAAACTGTAAAATTATGTACAGACCAGTTCAAATGGTAAAAACAGTAGTAAGAAAAGAATAATGTTTAACTAGTACAATCGTCACTTAAAGTTTTGTCATATGATAATGATATGATGTTTTATCTTTCAGGTGGTTGTTGAAGTATTTTGGCACAACTGTTTATTCCAATCTTTAATCAGCCATACATGACAAGAGTTTTTTGTTTTTGTCTGAAGCGACATTAAGCATCTAATCTACAACATCGCACTGTAAATGTATAAAAAATTATACAAACCATCCTTAACACAATATACTGAAGATGCTATAAAGTGTTTAATCGCATGGTACTGATATCACATGATACATTTTCAAACAAATTCAAAGTTACATTTCACTATGTTCGCATCACAATTTTACAAGCACTTAACAAACACTGTCTGGTTTAGTCTTATTTTTAAGCGCATTGATACCGTTACACTTAGCATGCACCGCACTTAATGTTGAAAGATTACTCAGTACACGTTGTAATGTTTTAATCACTTACTGATTTTACACGTTTTACATTTTCATAACAATTTATACTCTACTTTTCACCGTCTCCACTGTTTCACAATAACAGATTTAGTAAGTATATACTTCACTATGTTGTGGAGTTGTTTTAGTGCCATTTTAGAGGTAAGCTGCACATTAACTTGAGTACTGTACTTACTGTGAGTACCGTGTTTTTTGGTATCTTTACTTTACTTTATTATTTTCTAGAGAAAAAAAAAATCCTTTAACAACGGTGTTGTTTAATTGTTGTAGCATTTTTGTACGTAGTTCTCTCAATACATTATGCCTCTGAAGCAACCTACTGAATACACTGACTAGTTTGTAGTCAGTTATCTTTGGAATAACGAGCTTGATGAACGATACACACCCTATAGAAATTAAACAAAAACAAGGTCGTTAATAAAGGCATCTCCACTTTTTATTTAAAACCATAAAAGTTACACGATAGAAAAAGTCTTACACTCATTTACATTTGAACGAAAAATATCTTACTTTTCACGTCAATATAACTTAAACAGGTACTTGGGTGTCAAAAGTTGTTACTCTGTTTGAGGTTTGAAAGTCAGCGGATGATTTTCGAACACTATTCGGTGATGTCAAAATAGGCAAAGGTGATTATTTGACACAGTGCCTACCAGTGGTCATACTTAATAAAGTCTACTGCAGTTTTCTGAAAAGATTAAACATTTGTTTCATTCTAAATGTTTGTTTGTTTATATCACAGCCTTCAAAACCTAGCCTTTACCCTGTGTAAAGTATGTAAAGTTTTAATTTATGCTAAATTCTTAAATTGGATATTGTCGGTCTTTCATAGCTACAGATTCTATTATGTTAAGTGTAACGATTTAATTATTTTACCTGCGAGTGACTTATGTCAGGTTCAACAATCACAATAGTTACATTTGGCTTCGCAAAAGAATGCGCGCTGTGACATAACGACCCAAAGAGAGCACGTTGCACCTCTCCTTATCAGTTTACACTGGCTTGGTATAGATGCAGGCATTAAATTCAAAACTCTGCTGTTAGCCTAAGACAACCGCACCCAATACCTACACTCACTATTCATACATACTCAAGTTGCTTGCCGGCTTTCAAAACCCGACTAAAGACACATCTCTCAACTATACCCAGACCCTGGAATACTAAGCACTTATTTCTATTTCACCTCTCCTTTCCTCACATATTCTTTCCTATCAATAAATAAAAATTGTTTACAATATGTTAAGTTAACTGAGAGTATAGTTTTTAGAACACTTTTGCTCTTTTGTTGATTTCATTGCTACTGTTGCTCCTGCTAAATAATGAATTGTAAATGTTATGTGGTCTAACATGCAAGTATAGATGGTTTCAGCAGTAACAACATAAACAAGCGGCTTCGGGGTCTTCACATAACTTCCGGTAAACTCTGCGAAGATTAAATAACAACAAAGTCCTTTTAAAGTGGTTTATATATATATATATATATTTATATATATATAACAAGCAAAATAAACAACACATAGATTACATAGGACCCCAAAACATTATTTTCGACGAGGTATTTCTTTAATGGTTCAGTATCTGCAACTAGTCAAAACAATAAATAAACAGAAAACGGAAGTAAAGTTCGGACCTGACGCTTATTGCGTCACCGCAAGTTCGCCCGATAAAACGGTCTATAGGACTAACTTGAGTTCATTTAAATACTTGTTTAATAGTTACAAATATTTTTCAAATAAAAAACATGATATAAAAGAAAGGTTTTTATATTGTATTAATTTGACAAGATAAAGATTAAAACATGTATGAAAGGGGTTGACTTAATAACCCTATCTATGTTTTGCGTGCCAATGTAATTATTGTGATTGTTGAACCTGACATAAGTCACTCGCAGGTAAAATAATTAAATCGTTACACTTAACATAATAGAATCTGTAGCTATGAAAGACCGACAATATCCAATTTAAGAATTTAGCATAAATTAAAACTTTACATACTTTACACAGGGTAAAGGCTAGGTTTTGAAGGCTGTGATATAAACAAACAAACATTTAGAATGAAACAAATGTTTAATCTTTTCAGAAAACTGCAGTAGACTTTATTAAGTATGACCACTGGTAGGCACTGTGTCAAATAATCACCTTTGCCTATTTTGACATCACCGAATAGTGTTCGAAAATCATCCGCTGACTTTCAAACCTCAAACAGAGTAACAACTTTTGACACCCAAGTACCTGTTTAAGTTATATTGACGTGAAAAGTAAGATATTTTTCGTTCAAATGTAAATGAGTGTAAGACTTTTTCTATCGTGTAACTTTTATGGTTTTAAATAAAAAGTGGAGATGCCTTTATTAACGACCTTGTTTTTGTTTAATTTCTATAGGGTGTGTATCGTTCATCAAGCTCGTTATTCCAAAGATAACTGACTACAAACTAGTCAGTGTATTCAGTAGGTTGCTTCAGAGGCATAATGTATTGAGAGAACTACGTACAAAAATGCTACAACAATTAAACAACACCGTTGTTAAAGGATTTTTTTTTTCTCTAGAAAATAATAAAGTAAAGTAAAGATACCAAAAAACACGGTACTCACAGTAAGTACAGTACTCAAGTTAATGTGCAGCTTACCTCTAAAATGGCACTAAAACAACTCCACAACATAGTGAAGTATATACTTACTAAATCTGTTATTGTGAAACAGTGGAGACGGTGAAAAGTAGAGTATAAATTGTTATGAAAATGTAAAACGTGTAAAATCAGTAAGTGATTAAAACATTACAACGTGTACTGAGTAATCTTTCAACATTAAGTGCGGTGCATGCTAAGTGTAACGGTATCAATGCGCTTAAAAATAAGACTAAACCAGACAGTGTTTGTTAAGTGCTTGTAAAATTGTGATGCGAACATAGTGAAATGTAACTTTGAATTTGTTTGAAAATGTATCATGTGATATCAGTACCATGCGATTAAACACTTTATAGCATCTTCAGTATATTGTGTTAAGGATGGTTTGTATAATTTTTTATACATTTACAGTGCGATGTTGTAGATTAGATGCTTAATGTCGCTTCAGACAAAAACAAAAAACTCTTGTCATGTATGGCTGATTAAAGATTGGAATAAACAGTTGTGCCAAAATACTTCAACAACCACCTGAAAGATAAAACATCATATCATTATCATATGACAAAACTTTAAGTGACGATTGTACTAGTTAAACATTATTCTTTTCTTACTACTGTTTTTACCATTTGAACTGGTCTGTACATAATTTTACAGTTTTTCAGTTAAACAAAATCAATATGATGTGTTGAAGGACTCTTGTTTGGCTTATAAACCTTCAGGATTGTGGCATGATAACAGCTTACCCCTGTTAAACCAGCACTCACTCCTGGAGATCATTAAAAGTAAAATGTATCATAATTCCATGTAAATGTGAGTTTCTGAAACTTTCTGTAAAAATGAATGGTGTAAACTCAAAAATATGACATACAGTATAGCAAATAACGGATAAGTAATAAATACATTGATGGCATTAAGACAAAGAAGGTTTCAAAGGTTTATGAAATCTGAGAAAACCCAAGGACAATGACCATATTTATCTTTAGAAGATATACAGAAGAAATTTAACATGAGCAGATCAAAACTATGAAAACAAAAGATTTTCTAAATAAATACAACAAAGACATAGGTTTGGTGAAAGTGTTCAGATGAATAATGTTCCTGGTTTGTTTGCAAGTAAAAATGTAAACTTTCGGAAGCTAAAAAACTAGCAACGTTTTGATGATTCACTGTTGCTTTCTTTGAATCATGTCAAAAATCAAAGTGCTTAACTACACTTGTTTGCAAACGTTGTTATTCCTGTTTGCCATTGTTAAGATACACTTGGGTGTAGTGTGTTGTCTGTAAATATAAGCAACCTTTGAGAAAAAACACAGTCTAGAAATGTAAAGTCTAACTGAATGGTAGTGTTGCAACTACGCATGTTTTACGCATGGTAAATAAATGAATGTATGTTGTAATGTGCTTAAAATGGGCCTGATAAGTTTTGAAATGGTGATTCAGTTATTGAAGCACAAGTTTCAGAGAGTTATATAGTTTATGCAAAGTAACTGGCGTGTCTATGTAAAAATCACTAAATAACAAAATCACCAAATTTGTATCAGGTCATGCATGGGGATTTAGCTTTTCATACTGATGCAAGTCACTTTTATTTTTACATAACATAACAAGTGTCGCACTTTGTATGAACAAGATGTCTAAATGTCCAAATGACCGAATGTAGTGGTAACATTTCACACAGACATTTATCAGAAACTTTCTAAGAGCTAAAACCAGTACTTATCAAATAAGCAGCCTATAGGTGGAAAGAATGTAAAGAAAAATTAAAAGACCGTGTTCAAATGTTTAAAGGTAGGTCGTGAAAAAGTGAATGTGTTTTCAGGTGTACGATGTGTCCCAGGAACTCGCATTGTTTTCAATCATCACCAAAGGTTATGATGTTGTCTAGATACAATAGAAAGTCTGTGCATGCGCCAAGACCTTTGTCGATTATAAAGTCAACAGCAATTTCAACAATTTCACGCACATTGATTTGGTCTTCCTTTGTCGCTACGGCAACACATACATCTATTACATATGCAGACATGAGTAGGATGTCAGCAATGCCAAACTCCTCATCATTACATTCATACATAGCATTCAGGGCTTTTTTGATGAACACATTGATCGGTTCATCGGCGTTAACAGACACTTGAACCATCTTATCAAAAGACTTGTCCAGATTTTTTACGACATCTCTTTTTTTCTTGAGGTTGGTTACACGCTCGGCATCAGTTTTGCAGTCATTTTGCGGCAAGCACACATCCGCGTCTGCAGATATTACCGCACACAAAAGATTAACAAGCGCGCTCCTGTAGTGTTCTGAAAGCATTTCTTTAAAAACCGGAGGACCGCACACGTACGCCGTCTTGCGTTTGTGATCACGCTCAAGTGACATTTGTGCTCTCTTTTCAAGAATCCAGTGTCGTAGACAACTTTACACAATGTTCGTCCACAAGTCTCTCCCTGATTTTGTTAAGCTTCCGGTCGTCCTTGCAGCATCCTCAAAAATAGCGTCTCCAACTCCTTGAATCCTGCACAGTTGAGTTATACCGTGTTAAAAACTTTGCTTTAAACAATTTACTGGAGAATTCCTGAAAGTAGCCTTCAAATATGCTGCTATACGAACATGCCAGAGCGTCGTATCTGAGGTGTGAGAGCTCCAAGTTTCAGGCTCTGATTTGAAACCTATAAATCCTGACCCGTCCCTTCTAAACACAGCAATTCGCACGCCCCCCATCACGTAGTCAGCGGTGTGAGTCATGAAGCTATAGAATATTAAAGTGTCAGTAAGAAAGGTCTTTCATGGTAAAACATATTTTTCTTTATTTTCTCTATTATCCTCTTCGCTCTACACACCCGTAGGAAAAGGATTTCTTGCTTCTTATGTGGAACTCTTCAATTTTTCTTAACTTGTAAAACACATTAAATAAAATCAGTTTCATGATGTACGCAGCTAATACGCTGGTTTTTAGTTTCAGTCCTAATAGTTATCTTTAAGCTGTTATTTTTTATAAATTAATAAGATCTTCCACTTTACATTAAATTGTGTCAACAACAACAAATAAAATTGTAAATAATATGTCTCACTATGTACTCTCTCTCCCAGTGCGATGGCTTAGATCGTAATGCATCTTGGAAACAGTAGCCAGATAAAGGTGGTGTGTGTAGAATTTAGCGGTATCTAGTGGTGAGATTGTGAATTGCCATAGACAACTCACTCTTCAATTTTAAAACCCATATGGTAACTGTCGCACGACAAACATGTCATCGTCTGAGACTACGTAGGGAAGAAACGTGCTCTTTAGAGCAGTTTGTACGTTTAGGGCTACTGTAGAGATATGACGGTGACTTCCGTATAAGGGGACCCGCGGTGTATGGAGATAAAAATGGCTCGTTCTTAGGTAATAGAAACAATTCAGTTCATTATGTAAGGCCCTTATACACCACTGATAATATAGTTATGTATATTATTTAGCATTTTTGTCTTTTTTTTTTTTTAAAGTAACACAATGCACCTTTAACATATACACCGTTCGATTCGCCTTGTGAAAATGACTACATTTCCCATAATGACCCTAGTGCACTAAAGGACAGGGCGGTCACAATAATCAAACTGCCGGTGTAACATGATGGACTACGTGAGATCTTTGTTTTGCCTTGTGGAGCTGTATATAATAAAGCGAGGTATTTTTAATCTGAACTAGCACATAGATTTCACTCGTTGTTATACAACACTCGATTTATCAGATGGTTTGTTACTGTTTTCTGTGATGACATTTTTTGTTTTTATGGGGTAAGTGCTATTATATTCTCTGTCATTTAAAGGTAAACATAACGGTAATCATGCCGGGTTTACAGTGAGCCAAGCAACATGTATAGGTAAGGGTTAAAAATCAACTACTGTAGATGTTGGAATCTTTCAAAAGTAAATTAATGCTAAGCCCCCGAAAAAGCTGACTGAAGTTCAGATGTTTTGAGTACAACACAATAAATCAACATTAGTTGGAAATGATAGCAAAGTGAATCTTTATAGTATATAATGATTTATTATTCATATATTATGGTGTGATAATACCAACGTCGCTTTAAGAATATACCTAGATGATTTTGTGCGGGTATTTCCTATGTAAGGATCATCAGTTAGCCTATGTCTTTAGACTTACTATTTTATTTGATTATTTTACAATAAAAAGTTTACTTGTGTTTATATAAATTTAAGAAATCATGTACCTCGCTTTGTCACCACGGAAGAAGTACATGTTATTCTGGGTAAAGAGTAGTTTGAGTTAAATAGACTTTAAATTTAAATGTGTAAGTAGTTTGATTTTTAACTTCTGTCTTATAGACATTATTAACTAAGAATAGCAGAGACAGAGAAATGAGGGCATCAAAGCATGTGATGAAGTAAGATTGTGTATGTTGTGTTCATTGAATGCATCTAATTTGTTTGTCTTGTATGGAGTAATTTGTCAAATATTATTAAATATTATATTAAATACAAAAGCACTAAAAGTTTTAGTGTTTTGGCTAAGGAGTGTGAGCATGTCACAGGTACTTGTATTTCAGGTGCAATAATAAATACTAGACGTAAACTTGAGTTTTTGAGATTAAAATAAATGTAATTGATAAGTGCTTTATTCTTTAAGTTGATGAGTTCTTTCTGAAAGTCTGAAAACTATACTAAACCTAATATACTAATAACCTAAAGTTAAAAGTCTCAGTTTTTAGACGGGTAATGTTTTGTAATATGTGTCTTTTTGTCTTTACTTATGCTGTACTTATTAATATGATGAAAACAACGCAAGCTGCATTAATGCAGGCCCCTTGTATAAACACTGTCCTGCTATCGCAGGAGGACTGGACATGCTTTACGAGTTAAAAAACAAAATATCTCGGCCCTCACACGGGCACTGCCAAAACGATTTACGATTCGGAGTGGAAGCAACTCTCAGGAATGCAACTTTAAGGACTACGATCTGTGTAAGTGGCAGAAGACCATATCTTTGTATTGAACAGTTTATTTGAAAAAACATAATTTCTGTTTTGAAAATCAGGTCATCTATACAAAATGCTGAATAGGATATTTAAAAATTACACATAAATTTTTACTCTCTAGAGAAAATCCACCAAACTCATCATCTTGACAGAATTCATTGTTCATTATTCTTGTAGAATGTATTTCATCTGCTGCTGTGAGAAACCTTTTTTATTCTGTTGGTACTATTGAAATGGTTTTTTAATCAGTCGAATCCGTGCTTAGTGCTAAGATTTTTAGAGGAAGTTAAATTTAAACATATTTTCTAGTCTTAATTTATTTAATTACAGTTTATTTTCACCATAAATATAACCTTAGAAGCCAGGATGACGTTAAAAAGAAAAGAAAGAACACTTAATTTCTTTGATCATTTCACATAAAAATTTGTGTTTAATGAAACTATTCATCCCCTGATCAAAATAATTTGTAGAGAGGCAGCTTATAATGATGTCACGCATTCCGAAATGGCGCATGTTAAAAGTTTAAGTTTTTATTTTTTTTTCGGGGGCATAGTGAGATGGTCCACGCTATTTTGCCATTCACTCGTCGGAGTATCGCACGAGCCGCATGGCCTGTCCATGTTTGTGATTTTCGTAACTCTGATTTCCCTGGCTTTTATTATACATATCGGGCCCCCACCTTATATAAATTATGATGGGAGCATGGAATGTGTTTTAATGAAGACCGCTTGTGTAAACACTGTTTTTATTGTTTTATCGTAGGAGGACATGATTTAACGCGTCCCGGAGATAACCCCGGACGTAAACATGTCAACGTGACGTGGGCGGTCCGGTTAAAAGTTCAACCCAATGTGGGCGGTCGGTTCAAAAGTTCAGTGCGACGTGGGCGGTCCCGGTCAAAAGTTCACGACGTGGGTGGTCCGGTCAAAGGTTAGCCCCTCCCCGGAGGTCAAAGGTTCACGACGTGGGTGGTCCGGTCAAAGGTCAGCCCTCCCTCGCAGGTCAAAGGTCACACCTCCCTCGCAGGTCAAAAAGTCAGCCCCTCCCCTGAGGTCAAAGGGCACCATCAATCATTTTTATGTGACAACGTGTGCCTCATATTTACTACTCATGTCAAACTAAATAAAGAAGATATTCATATGCCGACTGTGCAGTCTGTTATGTAGCCTATGTTTTTTCCTTCGCTCCCCACTTGGTGTTTTGAGTCTGTTTACATGATGATAGTTTATTTTTCAAGTCCTCAAACATTTAACTTCACTTGGGGTTTGGGTTAGGTTATATTATTTGGTATAAAATTATTTCTGTAAGATTGAACAGTACTTTATTCATACTTACGACCTACCTGTTTTAACACCATTTTTTTTTACAATTTTTTTTAAAGAAGAATAAAAAAAAATGATACATGCAAGTGCATGCACACACACAGCCTTCTGGGAAATTGTGACAAATTTGCAAATAGAAAAAAATTCAAAAACATGTTTTAATAAACGTAATTTAAATAAACAAATGTTTGTTTTTTATGGGCTTAAATATTTAGATATTATATGACTGAAAGTTGCCTTATAGCTTTATTCAGAAAGGACAGTAAAGAATGACTGGATACTTTTTAAAGTGGAGATTTTTGTATGTACTTGGAGGGTTTTGCAGCAAAAGACAAAGTAAAAATTTGTTAATACCAATGAAATGACTAAAGTGATATTTGTAAAAATAAGGCATTTGAAATACTGACAAAAGTTTTTCATTGCCATTTAAGTGATATTACTGAACCTAAACATAAGAGACGGATAAAAAGCTAATTTTTAAGAAAACATGTTTGACGCACTTAGAGGCTTTTGCATCTAAACGCTTCATATTTGTATATTTTTGTTGTAGTATCTTGGCTCTTCACAATTAAAAAATGAGTCTAGAAAATGTTAATTGCAGCTATAATGACTTCCAATCATTTCGCTACATTGGAAATGAAATGTCAAGTTGAGCACATTGCATTGTGGGATATAATATTCCTCCTCCTGTGCTCTGGTTGTATGAGACACATTTCTGCAAGCCATTTTTTAGCTAATTATAGACTCATTCTCATGTTCATCCGAACCCACATTACTTTTCATTTTCTCTTCTGTGAAACGCATAAAGAGACTATGACAGCCTAACTTGGCATTTGTCTTGCATTGCATACACTAGCACTAGCAGCAGCACTGCAAACGTTTTATTTCTCCTGCAGAAGTCATTCATATGCATTATATATTAATGATGACAGAACGTTCATGTTTGGGTGATCTTATTAACTGCGTTCATTCCCGTCAGCTTTTCCACACATGCAGGATTTTGATTTTAACCTTTAGATCATTCAGCTGTGCTGTGTTGTCGGCCAGCTGGCTCTCACTGATCAGTCAGCTTGGGTCCAGCCCTCGCACCTTTGTCCCCTGACCTGGCCAGCCCCTAGCTGCACCACCTGTGCGCAGTCACGGTTTTCTGCTCTGCCACCACCACCTCTCTGGCTTTCAGTGATGCATCTATCAGAGTTGGTTTTCCAGAAACTTCCCCTGGAGTCATTATTAGCCTTCTGACCCTCATCTTCTGCCCAGATGTCCGTTCTGATGCTGGATGGTTCTAAGGCGAAGGCAACTTTATATGGTGGGATTGTGTGATTGCGTTTTGAAACCATACCAGACTATTATGTTAGCCCATAGAGGTGCAGTCCAAATACTGCAGTGCACAGCAAGAACACCTTATTTTGCATCAGACAGATGGATGATCATTCAGGAGAAGTGGCAATGGTCACCTCCCATTTTCCAATACAACCTTCACATATACAAACTGTCATGCAGTGTCCACAAAATAACATTGTTTTTAGTAATGAAATGGGTGCCCTTTGAATCTGGGTACTGAATATTCTTGTAGTGATCTATAGATGTGGTCTATGGAAGTTATAAAGCATTGCATTAGCACTGCAAAGGTCATGGGTTTGATTCCATACTAATAAAAGATAATCTGTGCACTAATGTCTATGGCTGAATGTTGAGGCTAAGGACAGAGTGACCTCGCTCTCTGTGTGATGTGACAGTCCCACTGATACTCCTATCACACCTGTGATGAGATTATTCCTACTGCCAGGCTAATAATGTTTTTTTACCATTTCAATACTGTTCAACTTTTCCTCTACTTTTTTGGCTTTGTGGGTGTTAATTGAAGCTATGGGAAGAAATGAGGTCTTCCCACACTTGTTCACCTGCCCTCTTCAACAATCTTCTGGACCAGGTTTCTGCTTCATAAAATATACAAATATACAGCTCTCAGGAGCTTTTCATGAAGTGTCTGTAACAAACAGGTGGTCAGGACACAGGGTGTTGCTGGTCAAATATTGAGGTTGTTTTTAGATTTATTTTTTAGATATGGCAGTTTAAGTGGTCTCAGCTCGCAGAACCTCTTGATATAATGGCTTCAAAAATGGTGTGCAGCGGGGGCAACTGTTGGTTGTTAACTTAAGTCTACCAGCCATTACAAACTAAAGACTTAGAAAAGACACACTGTGCAAAAAACTTGAGGTCGAACAGTTAAGCCGTATCGTTTTGGAAAATCTCAGGGGGTTATGGAGGTGAAGAAGCAAAAAATAGTGTGTGGGGCTCTGAGATGCTGGATGTGGGTAAATATCTATCAATGTTTAATTGTGGTTTGTGGGCATAAAGTTACAGTAGAAACCAACTAAACTATGTTTACTCATCAATATTACATAGGTATTTTTAACATAACAGCATGCATCTTTAAATCGTTCCAACTAGTGCTTAAATTTGGAAATTGCACCTCACGGACTTATTTTGCAATAATGGTGTTCAACACTTCACTGGAAGCATTTTATTTGATCAATGCGCCGTTAACTGTTTTGTTTGAATATTATTATTTAATGGGGAGCTTCAGAAGAAGCTGTCGGTTTTTCTAAACTACCAATTTATAATTGCGTAACCTAAGCTTAAAGGGCACCGATTATGCAAAATCCACATAAATGTTTGGACATAAATGTTTGTTGGCAGTGTGTGAACATAGCAAGCCTACAATGTGGAAAAAATCGACCCACTTCTTTTTCAATTCCCATTAAACAAAAGCAGTCTCATTAAGGGTGATTCACATATTGCGTCTTTTGCGCGCTCAAGTTCGTTATTTTAAATGTAGGCGCGCAGTATGCACGCTCATAATGGAAGCGACACGGTCGCGACGCCTACGTGGTGCACCACACTAGTTTTGCGTTTTCCACGTGTTTTAGACGCGAGATGTGAACCCTTAGACCGCTGTTTTGTTTCTCTTGTTAATGTGATGTCACACTGATAAATCCTGCCAATGGCCACTGACTGACAGTCCTGCATTATAATAGTTTCCACCATCAGAGAGTTGTATGCTGTCCACCATATCTCAATAGTGAGATACTACTGTCTCAGGAATCAGCTCTATTTTAACAAAAAGTTCTTACTGTGTCTTTTGGTTAGGGAGGGAGTAGCAGTAGCTCATTTGCATTTATAGGGACAGACCCAAAAACAGCTTGTTTTTGCTCTCACCCAAATAGACACATATTGGACATAATAATTGATCTATGTGCATTATATCTATGACTCTCCTGATTTTGCCAAGTGGTTGATGTCCTAATGCAACATTATGTTGACCCTGGGTCCACATTTCAATCATCCAATCAGATTTCAGAAAAAGGTTTACAGTTATTTTCATGTTTATGTTTACAGTAAGGATAAGCTGCTTTTTAACTATTGTTTTTTCCTTATGTTTAGTTACAGTATAGTTGGGGTTTGGGATGGGTTTAGGCTTTATTTAACACAATATGTTGCCATGAGGACATCTCTCACTTGGCAAAATCAGTTCGAGCGGGTATACCAGGTGCTCTTTAAAGTTATTTCAAGCCTATCACTATTAAATGATGTTTCTATCCAATTGTATCCAAGTCAATTTGGTAGTATCAGTCAATTTCCTTATATAATTTAGTTTTTTTTTTAAATAAAAAAATAAACTATGATGTTTCTTATTTCAGAACGTATTTTATGCCAGTTTTATTACATTCAAAGTAATTCAAGGTTAAATGTGGAAGATGGGTGGAAAGAAATTATTCGTAACAACTTCAGCCTCAACTATCATTGCTTTATGCCATGTTTTTCACTGATAGTATTCTTGTGCTTTGTGCCCATGTTTTCCCGTAATAATGTGAGTGTAAATCATTGACTGTAAAAAAAATATGGACGTAGTGTTCGTGACGTCACCCATTGGTTTGTGAAGATCGTTTTTGAAGCTTAAGGTACTGTAGGCTTTGCCAGCCGTCGCCATTTTGGCCGCGCGTCACCGCAAATCACTCACGGAAAACGAAAATTGGTAAAGAGGCGGGACATGGGTGAAGCTGAGGTGGCTGGTTGCTGAAACCACACCCGCCTGGCTCGATTCTAGTGGAAGCAGTGGCCGTTCACCCCTCACTCAAGTGGCCACGCCCTTAATTATGCATAAGTTTAAAGGTGCAATGTGTAATTTTTGAAGGATCTTTTGACAGAAATGCAAAATAATATACAAAACTATATTATTAGGGGTGTATAAAGACCTTTTTATAATGAACCGTTATGTTTTTATTATCTTAGAATGAGACATTTTTATCTACATACACAGAGGGTCCCCTTATGTGGAAGTCGCCATTTTGTGCTGCCATGTTTCTACAGAAGCCCTTAACGGACAAACTTTTTTTACTAAGTTGTCTCCGTCAATTACATGTTTTTCCGGTGGCGGCCACCATAGCTTCTCAAGGCTTTTCAAAAGCGAGGGGTGAGCAGTGGACTGAGCCGTTGGTTGTAATTCACAACCTCACCACTGAATGCCGCTAAAATTTACACACTGCACCTTTAAGGCTTAATATAATTTAAACGGATGATTACCAAAAAATTCACTCCCGTCACAGTTGTCATGAAGGGCAAAATTATCTATACAGACCAAAAACACTTTCACCAGGCTGTAAACATATTATTTTCTTCTACTGTAAAGTTGGGCATTTTTAACATGGTGGTCTATGGGAATTGACCCCTTTTGGAGTCGGCCTCAATCGGCCAGTCGATGAATTGCAGTTTAAGTCACTTCCGTATTGGCTTCATCATGGAGATCAGAAGATTGCCCCTCGGTGTAAATCTATTTAAACAAAAAGACTAGGGGTGCACCGATAAATTGGCCAATGATGCTTGCTATGCTACTCAATGAATCACGGTGAAATGCTGCTACATCTAAAAGCCAGAGGGCGCTCTCGTGCAGAAACTCAATATGCGCCGCAGAAGCAGAACCATACACGCGTAGCTCAAGAATATGTATAATGATTATGTTTGACGAGTGTTGCTTTTTCAAATGCACGTTTTAAACGACTCAAACTAACAGTGGTTCTAGATCGATAAGGACTTACTAAAATAGTTATCGGCCAGGTATTATTAGTGTATATCTGCATTTATCGTCGCATCCCTAATAAAGACAAAATCTCATTGTTTCTCATTGTTTTGAGAAGAACAACGACTACTCATTGAATTGCCATTGGCTGGTCTTTCTCTAGTTTACTTAGAGCGGCATGTGTCATCAAGTGTCATACATAAGTGATGTGTAAAAAAATGTGCATATTCTAATATGATGCCATGCTGTATATCTCATGTGGTTATAAAAGATGTTTGGTAAATTGACTCCAATTTATTGTTTCTAACATTATTTAGAGCATCTCAAGATCGGTTTTATTACAATAACTTGTTTTATTTTAGTCCCCAAACCTACAAGGAAAGATTGTTGCTCATGTAGGTTACTCTAAGTGAACTATGATTGGTTCTCCAGGGCTTTGAGACCATCTGCTAGAGCTTTACACAGAAATGGTGTCAGATAAATTAAATACTGTTGCATGAAGCACAAAAGCATTGTTGTAGTGAATTATATATTCAATTAAATATCTGGGTGAACCTGTACCAAACATGACACAATTTATTTCGCACCAAATAAGAATGTGCAATCTATTTTAGGAGTGAGTTTTTTTCAGTGACATTATTATGACAATTTAGCAAATCCCCACCACCCACTGCTTCTCATTACCATAATAGAAAGAAGACGTATGGTGATGCATCATGGCAGGCTTTGTCGTATAACCTTAAAATGCTGTAATACATTTCCGACTCTCAATTACAAAACAATGACCTACAATCTAAAATATCTGGAGCCATTATGGTAATAAGAATTGGATGTTTTTCATTTTTAGACGTATATATGACCTAGACGCACTGTTAAAAAATGCGGCATGAATTTAAAACTTAGTTTTGCAAGTCAATTCAACCTACTATTTTAAGTTTTGACGTATAACTTAACTTGTTAAGTTAAAGTAACATAAAAAATATTTGTTTATTTGATAACACTTTTACAGTGCATGTTTTCATGCATCTGAGAATATTTCTAACCAAGTCACTAAAAAATTAGCACCTGAGGTCTCTCTCTTTAGCTGTCATCCCTGTTTTGTCTCTCTACCTTCCCCTGTTGAGATTTGATTGCCTGTGTATAGGCTAAAGCCACACATCCTACGTGTCATTTGGAAACAAGGTGGCACAAACAGGGGAACACAGAGTCTTCTTTGACCCTCCAATTACCTGCTTGTCTTTCCCTAAGCTCTTCCAATGAGCTGAACCGTAGGAGACCTGTATACTCGCCCTAATGAGGCAAAGGGAGACAAAAGGCGCTCTCTTGGGAGTCATGCGGTTCTTCTGTATTTTAGGCAAATAGCTCAGGTAATTACTGCGCTTTGGGGAATACTCCGTCCTCATTAAACTTGAATGAGTCGAATCAGACCACTGCTGTTACTGTACATAATGCGTAATGTGCATTTATACATTACCGTTTTATATCTGCACGTTTATTTAGTATGTAAACTGACTGTAGGAAATAGTAGTTTTATGATTTTGGGTTTGATCGAAAGCATCATAGCAGCAGAAGCAAAATAATCAAAAAACACTGCTGTGTGTTTTTTTTTTTAAGGGGGGCTGGTGGGGTTGTACTGACAAAGTATTATCGTACTCATGTAGCTTAGTGGTAGCATTGTATTAGTACCGCAAAAGGTCATGGGCTTGAGCCCAGGGAACACACATACTAATAAAAAAACTGTATATTTTGCACTGTAAGTCACTTTGTATAAAAGTCTATAGCTATACTAATGCACAAATGTAAATATGAAGGGTTTGGTATTAAAACGCGATAAACGCCATTTAAAAAAAAAAAAAAACTAGTTACCAGCAAAATCAGTATTGTATCAGGTCAGTAATAAAAAGGCAATTCATCATTTTACGCAAAATCCAATATCTGCCGTGTAATTCTGTCATCTCTTCTCCCTTTTTTCCAAACTGTGACAAATGCCAGTCCTCCTTCTCTACAGAATGCAATAAATCCGCTTTACCAATCACAGCGCACCATTCCATGCATTGTAAACAATAATGGATACACACGGAATCCTAGTTTTCCTCATCTACTTTGTACTTTGTGATTAGCAAACAAAAAATTGATAAAAAATACTTTTGATATGTATTTATTTATTACTGTCCTGAACAACCTGACCAATTGGTGTATTGCCATTTATTTTGTTTGCTGGGAAACGTTAACATCAAAGGTAACTTCTAATCAAGGCAAGATCTTCAAATAAAATACCAATGTATACTGATCACCCTGTTCAAAAGTTTACACCCCTTTTAGAGCATCAGTATAGGTGTGCATCTTATATAATAGTTGTGTATGAGTTTGAATCTCATTATTGTACAGTCACTGTTCGAAATGGGTCATATATTAAAGGGAACATTTCCCAAGACTTTTTTAAGATGTCAAATAAATCTTTTGTGTACCCAGAGTACATTTGTGAAGTTTAAGCTCAAAATATAATGTTAAAATTGCCACTTTGTAGGTGTGAGCAAAAATGTGCCGGTTTTGGGTGTGTCCTTTAAAATGCAAATTAGCTGATCTCTGCACTAAATGTCAGTGCTGTGGTTGGATAGTGCAGATTAAGGGGTGTTATTATCCCCTTCTGACATCACAAGGGATCCACATTTTATTGACCTATTTTTGCACATGCTTGCAGAGAATGGTTTACCAAAACCAAGTTACTGGGTTGATCTTTTTCATATTTTCTAGGTTGATAAAAGCACTGGGGACCCAATTATAGCAAAAGTCAGATTTTCATGATATGTCCCCTTTAAGAATCCAAAGAGTGGTTTACTGTCTCAGATCAAACAACAGACTATCATAAACATACTTGATCATCCAAGTATTATCACACTGCATGAAATATCAACATATGTAGACTGGCTTGTTTTTGTAATTTCAGTTCTTGTGGACTAACATCTGTTTTGTTAAATAGCCTGTTCAGGGCATGGCTAAAAGATAAACATACAATATGTATAACTAACATGGGTTTGATTTTAATAGTGCTATTGTACATACAGTTGTGAACAAAAAATTCAGACCCCAATTTCTGAAGCATATAGAAAATAACTAGGATATCTTAGTTATTTCAAATAATATTTGGAGAACCCCCACCATCAACCCCCTGTTAAAGATCCATAATTTAAATGAATGTGGTACACATATTTAATGTTGATGATGATACTGTACCCTGCTATACCACCACAGCATTGTTAGTAGAGGGAAATAAATGTTAAGGTTAACCATCCGAAAGGAACTCGACCGTTCTCTATATTTTCCCAGCTTATGTTGTTTTTTTAGAGCAGATTCTCGGTGGAATTAGACTTCCTAGCATTTCAAGGTCCAAGGCCTGGGATACCATTAAGATTTAAGGCTTAACAGAGCATCTAAAAAGATTTGAGAACAAATGAGGTGTGGACTCGAATTTCACAGGACAGTTGGTCATTAGCGAGGCTTATTGTATATCAGACCAAACGTATAGACTTTTTACGAGATTAGGCCGTTGATTATATTTTTTATGAGCTCCACTTTTATTACATTTAATCAATTTTGCAATATTTTATATTTCTGCAGGACAGTATTTACTGTGAATTTTTTCTCCACCAGAGCGTGCTAGAGAGCCAAGAGAGTTTCAAATTGATGCTCATTAATCTCTGCATGAAAGCAATATGCTTGCTTTATAGTATATACACTGGCATTATGCACATAAGGTCTGAAAATAACAATTAAAGTTTAAATATAAAATAAAATTTAAACTGTGTGTTTACAAATGTAATTTCACTCATCCTGCTATGGCTTTTCTTTATCTCCTCCTGAAGCGCAGAAAAAAGCGACGTTGAGCCGTTTTATCAAAACTTGTAAAGCAAGCAAACTGCGCACACTTTGACAGTAAGATCTTATCTGCTATTTGGAGTGAATCCGTTGGACATATCTGTACTGTCACAGCAGTGGATGGTTAAAAAAACAACCAAACATTCGCTTTCTTGCTTTGAGAGTGCACAGTCTGAGCACAAAAAGACTCTCTTATCTGTTTCTGTCCTGTCATGAGCTGTTTGTGTGTGTTGCCTTAAACAGAAGTGAATAACAGAGTGTGCTTTACCTTTCTCTCTGTTGGTTTATGTGCCTTTGTTTGAGTTGTGCTGTCTGAATCTGAATTAGATCTGTTTTTGACTTACAGAGCTTCAAGAGACAGAGTCTGGGCTACACTAAACACTCGTGATATCTGTTAGAAAAGAAAACTGTCATAACTGAGATAATGCTATTTTTTCTATACGTTTGCTATGGATTTATGGCAGCATTTAGACAGTTTGCTGTTTTTCATTATACGTTGAAAAGTAACATATGATGGTGGTTTGTTATTCATAAGAAAAGAGCAAAAACAGGGAAAATGGAATAAATCAGCTCTTCTGAAAATGCTTTCATTTCTAGCAGTAAATGTATGCAGCATCATTACTTGTATGTAGATTTATACTTTCAACCTGAAATGAAATCTGCATAATCATTTTTATAACACAGAAATAGAGGGGAAATGATGAAGCTACATTTGTGAAATGTAAATGTCGATTGCTGCCAGTACGGTGTTTTGCCATGTGGTTACCAAAGTGTTTTGAGTGGTCTTTAGTAGGGTTTTATTGTTGCTAGGGTGTTTTAGGTGGTTGCTAGGGCATATATGTGATATTCTGGTCTTTGGCTTTTAGCTGAAGTCCTTTTATGAACGTAAACCTGTTTTTTTATCCGTTTGATTACTGTCCAGGCAGAAATCATAGATCAAACTGTCAGAAAAAATTGTCTGTGGGTGTCACTCGGGCAGCACCCTTTAAAAAACTCCTAATATGTACCACAAGGGGCAACCTTCTGGTCTCTATCGTGAAGCCAATACGGAAGTGACTTAAACTGCAATTCATCGACTGGCCACTAGAGACTGGCTCCAAAATGGAGTCAATCCTATAGAACCGCATAAAGACCTCAAGTACTTTTAAGCTAAAGCTAAAAGTATAGTCCCATTTTTACGCATATGCGAGGCCCGCATATAGGGCACGAGTGGCAAAAGTCATCATCAGAATAGTATGCATGCACAACACATGCACCACCGGATTTTTGTAACAGCACATACTTTGTTCGCATACAGTAGGTCACATATGCACCTACAAGAAAATGTACCTGTTCAATGTAGCCCAGGAGATGCATTGCAATGCATATGCGTTGAACGTCTGTGTACACGTAAAAGTAGGGCTGGGAATCGTCGGCGGCTAATGAAGAGCACTCCGCAGAGTCGACACTCTGGATGGGCAATGCATTAAACAGGGTGCTTTTTTTATTCGATACCATGAACCAACCACAGATGCTTTGCCATATTGCTGGTGACACCAATCTTGCAACATAAAAAAATAGTTTGTCACAATAATTACACTTAGCTTTGTCTTGTTCTGATTTTGCAAAATGCAGCCTCATTTTAGAGCGTCTTCCACCACGGTCCATTTTGCGAACTGAGTGAACAGTCCTGCGCATTGTGTGTAGATCGCTATAGACGGTTTCAGCAGTAGCATAACAATAAACAAGCGTCTTTCATGGTCAACACGCAACTTCCAGTAAACTCTGTTAAGAATAAAGAACAAAAAAAGTCCTTTTAAAGTAGTTTATTTATATAACAAGCAAAATAAACAACAAGTAAATTACATAGGAAAGCAAAACATTTGTAATTTTCGGCAAGGTATTTGTTCAAGAGTTCGATTTGGCAACTAGTCAGGGGTGCGTTTCCCAAACAACGACGTAACTCGTTGCTGAATGACCAGTATACGATGCATCGTTGGAGAAACAAACTACCTTGTCATGACTGTTTCCCGAAAGCATAGTAACTTTGTCGCACATTCGTCATTTGAACGTTGTTGGTTTAACAACATAGTTGATGATGTCACGTGGGAGGTGAAGTACTAATTAATCTGTGCAAATCGATTTAATGACAGATTATTGCTGTAAATAACATATATTGCATCGAAGACTGATTTTGTTAACGTGATTTAGTTATCTATTGTTTATTTTCAAGATATTTAATTAACGTGCAAGTTCCCTCTTACGCCACTCCTCCCAGGGATTCCCCAGGGTCTTAAAGCTCGTAGGGCTGCGCACATGTGCAGTTTTCAAATGCAGCGCTTTCGTTTCGGTTTACAAATTTAAATATGTAAAATAAAATTGTAATATTTAGAATGATGGATATTGACTGTTCTACATGTTTTTTGCTTATTTTGTTCAAAAGCATGATCAACGTAAGTCTACATATGATAATAACAAGGAACGATGCTTCTAAAGACAGGTCAAGAGCTGTCGTTCCAACGACACAAGTTAGCGATGCAGTTTGCGAATGTTCGTTTGAACGATGGTTTCGGGAAACACCAAATCACTGAACGATGTTAGTAACGATGGAACTTACGATGTTAATTGGCTAACAATGCTTTTGGGAAACACACCCCAGCGATGCAGTTTGCGAATGTTCGTTTGAGCGATGGTTTCGGGAAACACCAAATCACTGAACGATGTTAGTAACGATGGAACTTACGATGTTCATTGGCTAACAATGCTTTTGGGAAACACACCCCAGACCATTAAAAAACTGAAACCAGAAGTAAGGTTCCGACCAGACGCGTATCGCATCACCGCATGTGCGTCCGAGCTGCATACAGTTTTTGCAAGTTCCCGCAATTTTTGCAAGTTCCCGCAATTTTTGCAAGTTCCCGCAATTTTATTGCATAAAATTGCATAAATGTCCCGCATATTCCATCAGATTTTTTTTTAAAAACGTGCTGCAAGATCAAGGATTTTTGCCCCAAACAATCACAAAAAAACTCTGTTTTTCTGGAAGCAAAATACTTAAGTAATATTATTTATAGTCAAGTAAAAGTATAGGTGTAAAAAAAGAAAAGCACTTTGATAAATTACAGATACTTCATTAAATATAAAAAATACTACTAAAGAAACTAAACTAAATCCTCAGTATTTTTCTTTTTTATATCATCTAAGCCTGCAAAACATGATGTACTTTTGTTCCTTTGGTATGGCCAAACTGATTATAACCTCTGACTAAGGGCTTCAAGGTCCAATTCTTACACTTGAAAATAAGTTATGAAAATGAAACAAGAATTTGTTCTCTCTGTGTCACTAAGTTCATTCAGATGTTTCAAAAGCTCTCCCACGCTCACTTTACCATGCTGAAATAATACAAGTGCATATTTTAGCGTAAACGGCTTATGGAAGCAGAGGCTCATTGCCGTGCGTCGTTACTGGTATTCGCCAACTACATTCACTAATTTGGCTCCCTCTGGAATTTGGTCTGGCCTTTATGACAGCAATGACATTGACATCAATTAAATTAAAATATGTTTCCAACTAAATGAAACAAGGCTGCGGCATTGTCTGTCGGATGAAAAACAGACTTAATAGTAGGAGGCAGGAAGGTGAGAAAATCAACTTGAGGGGTGGCTAAATTGAACAGAAAATAAACAATGTGTACTTCTTCATTAAGTATATCAAGATGATGCTGTCAAGCGTGCGTGACTCGACCCATCTGAGCATTTTTTTATATCCCATCCGTCGAAATGCACATTGCATGACATAGCCTACTGTCTCTATAACATCAAAAAGATTGTTAAATACTACAGTAGTCTGCTCAAAAACAGGTCACCTGTATTTACACCTCTGCTCCGCTCCATCTGAGTCCTTACGGCTTGCACTTGTAGTCACACAAAAACCACTTTGATTCTTAGCTCGTTTTGATTGGCTCGTTGCTCTCTGGGTCACTTCCTTGCATGATTCCTGTCAGGCGTCCAGCTGGTGTCACTTTTGTATTAAAGCCACTGGTCTCCTATTTCACAATCTTGATCTTCGGTTGCAGGACTATGGCTTTTTGGTCCTTCCACTAACCCTGATTTTGGTCCACAATGAAGCCACCCGGCTCTGGTCGCAGCCAGGTCAGATTTGCCCAAAGTTCCCAGCTGAGGCACGATAGCTTATTTAGCTTGGCCTAGATGTCCAGCTGGTTATTCAAGACCTCGGCTTGAAGTCTCCACACTTCTGTTTGCACTGTGTTCTCCGTGGTAAATAAACTTTCCTCCGAGGCTGTGCCCTGTAAACAACAGACGGCAGGGTTAGTATCTGAGACCCTCATCTTGGAATGAGGTTGTGTTAACTAAGCTCAAGACAGATTAAAGTGCCCAACAATTGCTTTTTATAAGTATGTAAGAAGCCAGAATTAAATGTTATTGCGCAAATATTAAGTTCTTGCATGTAGGTATTTTCATAGGATTGTCAGTTTGTCTCAGGCACACTGAAAAAATTATTCATTCTTTTTACTCATTTTTTTTTTAAGGTAAGTGGTTGCAATCATTTATTTAAGGTACTTTTAAACAAAAATGTTTGTTTAATTTTTTTTTTTTTTTTATTGCGACCACTCACCTTTGAAAATTGAGTGAATTGAATGAATAATTTTTTTTCAGTGCATTTCTTCAAACATTTTATACATTTTGTTGCCTTAAAATTTTAAGTCCAATTAAATTGGCCTTGCAAGTCATTTTAAATGTTTAGTTAGGGGCGTAACTATCGGTAAGCAGGGTAAGCATTGCTTACGGGCCTGGACCAATCAGGGGCCTGCCCGACTGAAAGAATTTGATTGACAGTCGGCGGGCCCTATCACATATTCGTTGCCATCCGCTGCAGGCTTTCTCACGGGTTTTCAATAGGCAGCCGGATGACGTCAAAGTTCCGCGAGAGCAATTTAAAAGCAAACTCCTCGTATGGTTTCGCAAATCACTCTCGCGGTAGTTTGACGTAACCCGGCTATCAATTCTTGCAGCGCATAAAGTCGAACAAGCCATCGCCCAATGAAATCACCGCTAGCGATAGAGCCCAACCAATCACAGCCCAGAGTTTCTGTGCACGTTTGAAATCGGCTGGTTTGTATCTTTTTGTTTCTTAGCACAAACAAGAAACGATAACGCTTTAAATACCCAAACACTACACCAGACACCTGAAGTAAAGCACAAAGTGCAGCAGTATTTAAACAAATGATTTTGAACGGTATGGATCGATCTTACGTATGTAATGATTGAGCTGTGTTTTGTCTGAAGTTTAGAGCTGCTGTGTGCATCATGCCATCCAGAACTGAAGCCTGGAAAATGCCTCTACAAATTATAATGTGGTTATAATGTAACGCTATAGCCTATAATGTAAGTGAGCATCTTTTATATGTATTTAGACCTAGGTGTATGTTTGTGTAGTCATAGCAATGAGTAACAAAATTAATAGTGTGCTGTCACCAGCAGTGTTTTTTCATATGTTATGGTGCGCTGTCACCGATGTTATGTTTTTGTTGTGGTGCGCGTAGGCTATTTCTGATTTTGTCAGTCATCTCATGTCTCTATGATCCTGTCCTGTCCCATTCATTGTAGCCTGCTTGTGGACATTGCGTCATCACGTGCTGTAGTACAGGGCCCCGCCTTGATAATCCTGCTTAGGGGCCCGGTGTTGGCTCGTTACGCTACTGTGTTTAGTTGCTGTTACTTATGAAAATAAAAACTTATTTTTTATTCTTCTGTAATCAGAGCCACAAACATTATTGGTACGGTGCAATTTTAATACGGTTTTTATTATTTATTTTTATATTTTCTCAATTTTTTATATTGTTTTGTTATGTTGTTGCATTGTCTTCTGTCTCTGCACTGTTTGCGCTAGGTTGGACACATGCACTTTATGTGGCTATATAGGTTAAAAATTTACTTTTTGTAATCCTTAGCTCTGTTTTATTTTATGTTGTTCACTATATGTATGTAGCACCATGGACTGCACAATAACAATAAAACTTGACTTGATGAGTTGAAGCATTTAACAAAATAAATAAGTTAAATAAATAAATCAATAAATCAATACAAAAATAAAAAATATAAATTAAAAAGTACATTGAAATGTCCTGTAAAGCCAAATTGATTGGAACAAAAAATTTAAGGCAGCAAAAAAAAAATTACAATACAGTTGCAATAAACAGGCAATTGTTGACAAGCGGTACAAGCCAGTTCATTTACATTTTATGCATTTGGCAGACGTTTTAATCCAAAGTGATTTACAGTGCATTAAATCTGTAAATGGTAAATAATGATAAATGGACTGCATTTATATAGCTCTTTTAACAGACCTATGGCCATTAAATCTGTGTGCTCTTCTGTTATTCATTGACAGACACTTTTATCTAGTGACGTATATGTACGTGCATTATAAATATCACTGTAAACAATTCCTTGTTTTACTTATTTTTTTTAAGTTTAGTCAACTTGAAATTACAATTACTTAAACTTAAACTCCTCACTAGTCAAGAAAGTTGAAATAAATAGTAATTTTAAGTTGATTGAACTTAAAAAAGTGTAACAAGGAATTTATAGTGTATAATTTTTTTATCAGTATGTGTGTTCTCTGGGTTCACACCATAGGCTATAAAAAAAAGATGGACGACGCGACATTCCTTGAAGCTCGCATTCTCACCATATTTTTTTAAATGTCTGAGGGTCGCAAGAGAAAAAGTGTTTATGAATTGTATGACAAGAAGGCCTATGAAGAAAGAAACAAGACCAGAGTGTTTTTGGGAGAATATTTCACACAGGTTTGGCTTCCCACTGATGCCTCAGTCGCGAAGTTTCTACTTGACAGGTAAAGTTTGGCATGCTATTTGGAGAAATCAATTTAAAATCACTGCTAGTAAAAGTTGATGTAAGCTATCATTAGCGATGCTTGCCATAGCACAAATTACGAACCGCACAAACGCGGTAAACATCTCAATGTATGAGCCATGCCGGCAGCAACTTGTAAACAGAGCGAAGAGAAGAAATAGGCTCGTGCATGCTCTCTCTCGTGCACGTGTTTAATAGGCGTTCCCTCTTGGGTGGAGGTAGAGTATTGCGCATGTGCATTTTTTTTAAACATTGGAGGGGTGGTTATTATAAAAAATTTGGGACAATCTTCCGCTATACCTTTAAAGGACCAAAACCATCTTTCTTAAAAAAGTATATTTTCATGGAGAGGGTGGGGTTTATGACCTGTTCTGCATTCAGCCACCCACACAGGAGGGCAATTAAAGAGCCAGAAGCTTCACTTTTCAGGACATATAAGGCACATGCGGTTCAAACGCGTGACCTTTTGTGCTGCAAGTACAATGCATACCACTGAGCTATACAGAAGCGCATACTGTAGTTTGATAAATATTAATAACTGCCTTTCAATAGGTGACTTCAGCCTCTTGGCAAATCTGAGCACAGTTTGTGATGTTACTAGAGATAACACATATGAAATGACTACAGTCTGAGGAAAAATGGGATGTAGGCAATAGTCTCAGTTTGTTCTCGATCTAATCTTATTACTCTGTAGAAGAAGAAAAAGAGATATTAAAGAGAGCTCGTGTGAATTTCCTTTTCGATTAGAAGATTTTTTATGTTGGTATACTTGAGATAAATGGTCCCCAGCTGTAGTTTAAACAGTGTGTTTGAGAACAAGATAATCCTATATTAATAAATTTCACTCTGTTCAACCAACCCTGTTTGTTTCTGTCTCTCTGTGGGGAAAAACAAACAAGTTTTTTTGTTCTCAACCATCTGTGCAGCGTGCATGCGCCTTATCACTCACCTGCAAGCTTCCCGAAAAGGAATGTGTGTTAAATGTCCAATTTTTTTCTAGGAAACTATTTCCACATTCAAATTTAGTAACACGATATCTAGTGGTGATATTGAATAGCATAAGCGTTTATAGACTCTTGTAATGGACTGTAGTTTTGCAGTAGCAAAATGGTTAGGAACATGCAAACTACTTTGGGCGGTCAGGCATGGCATGCAAAATAAGTCAGACAGTCAAACGTACCAAAAAAAGATCAAATAAATATTATGCGTGCAGAGTATCATATACTGTGATTCTGTATGTAAATAGAGAGTGCATTTGCATTACTTGCGGCTGTTCAAACAAATCACATAAACATAATTGGAAACACTGACATAAGAGTTACGAAAATCTGGCTTGTTTTATTTAACAAATGGAACTAAGGGAATTTGAGGACATTTAATCTTTATAATGTTCCTAACAGCATGAAACAAAAGTGTTCATGACAGGACAAATGAGAAACTTAAATCGGAATATAAAGCAGTTGGAGAACACTTCAAAAATAAACTGCTCTGTATTTTGAAACTGCAGGCAATTAATGTGAGTTGATTGTTGCCATCATCTAAAAGACAGAAAGGATGTGCGTATACAAGAAAGCTAAATAAAACATTTACTTTGAAGTGGAGCCACGTCTTTAAAGTAAAGCTTGTGGGTTTTGGACAAAAAATACAGTAAAATGTGTAGCCGACAAAACCGTTTTCGACTTAATGCTTTATATTGAAATTAGATTAATTTAAGGTTTCTTCCTTGATCCAGCTAATGTAGTATTTTATACTGAGCTAAATGCTCCAGTTTTGCGTCCACAGAATATTCAACTAATAGTAACTGGTTTTGACAAACTTTGAGAGAACAAAGTTACATCATAATCGTATTTGAACACCAGTCATGTTCTCCGTATTCTTCATGATTTATTCATGAACACTGACGTTCAAAACAGTAAAGATGCCCAGATATTTTTAGCTTCTTAGCTAGTTTTGTAAACGTCCCTTCGGGTTGATGGAATCAACAACAAATAAGAAGTGAATTTTATTTTGTAGAACTTTAACGAAGATGCATTACGTATGAAAACAAAGTTCGGAAAAAGTATTTATAAAAGTACTGGATTTGTATAATACAGTAACACTTAACAATAAGGTTGTATTTGTTAAAATTAATAAATGCATTAGCTAATATGAACTAAAATAAACAAAGCATTTATTAATCTTAAATCATGCTATGTTTGACATTTACTAACACCTTTTTAAAATCAAAAGTTGTAACTGTTAACATTAACTGATGCACAGTGAACTAACACAAACTGTTGTGTTGGCATTAACAATAATTAATAAAGATTAACTCTTTAAGAACATTAAGAGAAAACATTTCCCTGCCAATGATGCTTCCCTGTTGACTTTTTATGGTAATCTGTAATTCCGCTTACCCACACTTTAAAAATCTTTGCTGCCTTAAATTTTTTGTTGACTCAACTCAGATTTACAAGTCATCTCAACTTACTATTATTTATATTGACAAGAGATGAGTAACTACAACTTATAAAATGAAGTTTACTTTTTTCATATATATTTTATAAATTATAACAACTCATATTTAGTTATAACAACTCATCTCTAGTCAAGATAAATAATAGTACTGTAAGTTGAAATGAGTTTTAAATCTGAGTTGATTCGACAAAAGAATTTAAGGCAGCAAATAATTTTTTACATTGCAATTTATAAAAAACTGAAGCTGAAACTAATCCTACAATGTTGTAAACTCTGTGTATGTTTTGGTTATCGTTCTAAATCTGATATCTAACAAAAGTCCTTTGCAAAAATGCAATTATTTCAGCTTTTTGCAAAAATTTTGAATTTTTAAAGAAACCTATATTTGAGACGAGGAGAACAAATGAAGATAGTATATAAAACTTTTTTTCTGTTTATGTTTGTTTATTTGTTTGAAAGCAGAAGGTCTGTTCTTTCATTATAAATATATTGTATGTTTATATATTTATATAATAATATTTTCCTTGAAGGCATTTAGTGAAACTTTTTTGAAAAATCACAAAAAATGCTGGCGGGCAATTTTTTTTTTTTAAGTCTGGCGAGGAAAAAGTTAATAAATGCTAAAAAAAAACCTAAATTGTTAGTTCATGTTTGCTAATGCATTTACTAATGCTAACGAATACAACCTTATTGTAAAAGGGTTAACATGAATTCTAACTCCTCAGACCACCAGCATCTTTGTCACTTTGTTTCACCTAGGGTTGCAAAGCGGGGGAAAGTTTCCTGTAAATTTCCAGAAACTTTCCTATTTACATTGTATAATTTTCATTAAGTGTGGTTTGTGTTCACATATGTTGTTTTCGAAAGGCCGCACCGTACACCATGTGACAACAGTCAGCGCTGTCATTGGTCTCTGACAGAGCTTGCCCCAATGACCACCCCCTACGTTTCCACGACAACCAGCCTGACAGGAAGAGTGAAGCTAGCAACATATGGAGATAAACGATGCAGGTCTTTGCAAAGTTTCTTTGCTTAACTTATTAGCATAAAGTTAAAGTTTTCTTAACTTTGAGGTGCCACTGAACACGTCCCATCTGGTCGCCAACAGTCACTTTAGCCAGGAAGTTCATTGAAATAAATGAAATCATGTCGCTCTGCTACTGCTAGTCACTGGCGGTCTGAACGGAGCGTAATACCGGTTAAAAAATGATAGCAGTTTCTGCACTGTGCCAGGGCGGAATTTGAACAGATCTCCATTTCCTCATTTGCTCTTTCTTCTTAGCCGTCTGTGCGCTCTCTGATGTATCTCGAAATGAGTGATGTGTGGCGGTATATATGAGTTGATGATACATAAGACAGATTAAAGTTCAAACTGCCTGTACCAGTTCCAGCTCTCAGTATACATTATGGAGTGCCGCAGTTACTATCTCGTTTGTAAGATCCAAAGTTTTAAACGGTAGAGGCATTTGGATGACTTCATAAATCTCCATTAAAGGGAAAAAACGTCAGCGTGTTCAAAAGAGGAGGGAGGAAAAGAAAGATGGCGAGGCCAGAAAATGACTGGGAAAAAGAAGAAAGAGACTCGCAGATGTAAAATTCTGCTTTATTTCATAAATTGTTCAGCTGATGTGGGAACATTTATGACCTCTCCAATAAACATAAATTTTAGGGGTTTATCTAGCGTGCATATTTTTGATGCGATGCAACTGTGCCGATGGGATCTTATAGCACATGTAGGCCTGGTTTAGTTAATTTATAGTTAAATTAAGAAGATTAAGCATCTTTTATAAACATGCCTTCGAAAAAGTCGTCACTGGAGACAAATCAATGGCCCTGGCATATTTTAAGATCTGTTATTTTTAGTAGAGGCTCAAACATGTGTTTTAGTCTAGGACTAGCCTAAAGCCTTGTCTGTGAAACCAGGGGATAAATACGGCACCATCCTATTGAGAAACACGAAATTGAGTTTGAATGAATACGGCAGGTGATCGCATGGTATTATGTGGAAAACCGGCATTCAAAGCATCTCTGAAACAGTTCACATGGGGTGTCCTTCGAGCGTAAAGAAAGCTCTCTTAACCTCTGCTGTTTGCTTTCAAACTACAGTGAAGACACAGAGATTCGCAATATCTTTGGACCGTGGGAGGACTCCACATGTCTTCTGTGTTGTGAAACCGCAGGGCAGTGTTCACTATAGCAACGCTATAACCCGACCGGCTGCCTGACCTTTTGTGCGCTTTTGACGGCTCTATCTCTCTCTGTAAACAACATCAGCTTTTATTGCACTTTCCCTGTAGGACGCGGTTGGAACCTTTCAGATGCGGCTGCTTCATGCCTGCGCGAGGAACATCTGGCCTGGACGGCGACGAATGCGGCAAGAGACATCGGCCTGTATTAGATGCTTATGTTGAGAGGTAATTGCTTGTATCCGAATTGCTCTGTGGGAAACATCTGCCACCGTGTGATTGGTGCTATCTGAAACATCTGCTGCGATGTGATTGGTTTCACGAGACACGTCTGTTAGGATGTGACTACCAGTGATGATGGCCTCATTTCTTCAGGAGGAAGATCCGGTCATGCGTGTATAAAGATCTCAGACGACTCATTGGGAAAGAACCCTAAGCATCTTAAAAACAAGAGCGGTTAACATGAGCCAAATGTAGTATTAGTGACAAACTAAGTAGTATTACTGTTTGTGCACCCCTTAATGAAAAAGAGATTTGCTTTTGCTAAGTAACCGGGGTTGAAATTTTCACCTGGCAGGCAATCAAATCCCTTTGATTTACAGAACAACAGGAAACCAAGACATTTCTACCTTGAAGAAATTCAAGAAAGTTTTTGTGCAGATGTTGTTCTTTCATAGCTCAGGAGATTGATGGAGTTCTCTATTGTGTTTTATTAAAGTATCAACTTAGTGTCTGATGTTTCTCCTCCTAAAATTGCATATTGATTTAGTTCAAATAATCTGGATTTGGGTCAATTAGATGAGAAATGTTTGAGTTCATTAAAATGTTCAATAATATTGACTTTTGATTGATTGTAGGCAAATCTGAGCGCAGTTTATGACATTGAGATCTCTTCTGAAACTCTAATGGAGACATTTGCGAGATTTCTGGATTTGTAAATAAAGATTTGTTGGTTCCACTTCAAAAAGTAAGTTACATGGTTGGCTTAAAATTTTAAACATATTAGCTAACTAAAAAAAGTTTAGATGTAAAAGAAGAAGAACTACCTGCTCTCTGGAGAAGGTAGAGTGTTGCGCATGTGCATTTTTTTTTAAATGTGTTGGGGTGGTTATTTTCAAAAATTCAGTAAAACCTTCCGCTATACCTTTAAGGTTTATGTTAAACATTTTAAAGGGATAGTTCGGCCAAAAATGATATTAAACCCATGATTTCGTTTTTCAGACAAACACATTTTCTGATATTTTAGAAAATGTTTTAGATCTTTCAGTTGATTAAATGTAATGTTACTGGGTCCACCCATAGTCCACGACCTTCAAGTCCAAAAAAAGTGCGTCCATCCTTCACAAATTAAATCCAAACGGCTCCAGGATGAAACGAAAATAAATACCTTCCGGTAGCGCCGCCATCTTAGACTCCTCTGTATTCAGGAGAGAGTATTAGCGTAGTGTACGCACTTTTCTTAGTGACGTATGACAAATTCGGAAGGGGCACAGAGCAGCAGCAGAGCATCCTCCGTAGGCTGTGTAAGCTCTCATCCTGAATGCGAACGCGACTAAGATGGTGGCGCTCCCGGAAGGTATTTATTTTCGTTAATAAAGTTATAAATATGGATATTTCTACAACAACACTGCATGGATTACCCTCAGAAGACCTTTGTTTATCATCCTGGAGCCGTTTGGATTTAATTTGTGAAGGATGGACGCACTTTTTTTGGACTTGAAGGTCGTGGACTATGGGTGGACCCCGTAACATTACATGTAATCAACTGAAAGATCTAAAACATTTTTTAAATATCCAAAAATGTGTTTGTCTGAAAAACGATGGACATATGCAACTCGGACAGCTTGGGGGTGAGTAAATCATGGGTTTAATATCATTTTTGGCCGAACTATCCCTTTAAGGCAACCAGGTAACTTACTTTTTGCAGTGCAGGAGAATCACAGAAGACTAACCCCCCAGTCACATTAGCTACAAGAGCCAGAGCGACAGGCTACCATTCATTTTCAATGGGAGTGGCCGTTTGCCAGCGACAAGCGACGAGCTCGCCGCTGTGCGTGCAAGCCGAGTCGAAGAAAATAATTCAAGATGGCGGAAAATGCGTATTTCTGTATATATCTGATAAGTTTGGCATTTTACCTCATATATTTTGTTACTTTTATCGAGAAATAAATACTTTTACATCCAAAAACATCGTTCTTGTAACTTAACAATACCTCTAAAGTGACTTGATACCGCTTTTAGATACTAGCCAAGGAACGCCCCACAAGCGAGAGCGTGTCGCTCACTTTTGTAGCTAATGTGACTGTAGGGTAAGGTAGGATGCAACCCAAAGATTTTACACCGGCGGCTGGCATATTTATTAAATTGTTTCCAACGATTGCGCGATGCTTTTCAAAAAAGCCAGCAGCTGCTTTTTTTGTGTTGAAAGACAGCGCTCTGCGTTTTCCGCGCTCAGCGCCGAGAGTTTAAAAATGTTCAACTTTGGGTGAAAAGCTCAGCTCTTCAATGTCACTTCTCACAAAACCGTCCAATCACAGTGGAGGAGGGGTGAGATAAACATTACAACAACCAACCAGCGCATCGTTCAACGACTGATAAAAAAAGCAGAAGTATCACAGCAACCAAAGCGCTCAGCTGAAAAAAGCTGTCAGTTGGCGTCCACTTTTAATCCGCTTTTGATGTACACACCTCCTTAAGCAAAAGTTTTCACTCAAGAGATGACAAGTTATAGTTGACTTATTTCAACTATATTTTACAAGTTATAACAACTCCTCTCTAGTCAAGATAAACAATATTAAGTTAAATCGAAATTGATTAAACAAAAACAAAAAATAAAGCAGAAAATAATTATTTACAGTGCAGCAAGCGCCAGCATTTTTATGATTTTCAAAAAAGGTCTATGCCTTACAGAACATTTTCTGAGAAATTGCCTCTTAAATATGGATATATCACATTTTGAACAAAAAGCTAAGATTTTTGTAAAGGACTTTTGTTAGAGAAATAACAGATATTACCCCTTTGCCGCCATTGACGATTTAACTGCCAATAACGATTATTGTTTTCCGCATTACCGCTATTAGCTATTCAGCAACTTATAAAACCCGGAAGTATCGCCCTAGGGCAAACAGCTGTAGGTCCGTGTACATTTTGAGGATCGCTCTGCATCCAATCTCTATCAAAATTCCTTCACAAAAATGCAAATATAATTTTTTGAAAAAACCTACCCATTTGAGAGGTGATAAAAAGAAAACTACGGAGCCCCTAAGGGGACATGGAGCAAAAATAAAAATAAAGTTTTGTGAAACTAACGCCTGCGCACTTGAAACTATTGCGTTTAGTTTTGCATGCGCACGTGAAACTTTTGCATGCGCACCAAACACTTTCGCGTGCACACGCGACAGTTTGAGGTGCGGACGCGACAGTTTCACTTGAGCACGTGAAAGTAAACTTTAAAAAAATTCTGCAAATAAGGTTTCCTGTGAGCACATGAAACTAAACTTATTTTTTTTTTACTCCAATGTCAACTTAGGGGCTCGGTAGAAAACTAATGAAGGTAGGATGAAACATTTTTTTTTAAAGCAGCAGAGGGTCTGTTCTCTCGTTTGTTTATATATTTTAAGAAGAACATTTTCTAAAAAAGGCATTAAACTTTTTGTGAAAATCAAGAAAAACGCTGGCGCTGGCTGAGAGCGTTAAAGACAAGTGATGTTGTGTGATTTTTCTTATGGGTGGAGACAGGAATATTATTTTAAATTTGGGGATTGGCTTTTTGACGTGCTATAAGCAAACACTCCCAGACCCTACCAACTACCCATGAACACCTTGGCAACCACGGATAATGCTTCAAAATTTATGGTGGCAAGCTAAACTCATATTACTAACAATTTTCTCTCCCATTTAGCTTATTTTCCGACAACCATTTTTGCAGAATAAAAAATTCAGCCTCGCCCCTGCTGGGATTTCAGAAATTAACTGCTGGTTTGTTTTCCTCTTAACTGAATAGCCAAGGGCATTTAGAGTCAGATTGCACCGGTTGTGATAAGTTGTGCCATTCAGTGATAGATTACACTGTTTTTACTGCAAGCGTGCAATAAAGCGAGGATCCCATAACATCTAAACTCAGGCTCTTTCGGTCTATTACAATCTTTCGGAGATAATAAGGATCTTTTCCAGTCAACACCAAGTCTCCAAAATTTGCCAGAGTATAAAATAAGCTCTTACAGCGCTTTACACACACACACACACGGGTATGTACACACAACATGCTTGCACAAACACACATATGAACGAGTGTGTAATGAGAGGGAGAGAAGCAAAGCATGAGCTCCATCCAGGAGGTGAGTGCCTCTAAATTACGGGTAGGTGAAGAGCATGCTGATAATAGCCTCACCTCCTCCATTGACCTGATGGTGAGAGTCAGATGGAGAAGAAGAGCATGCCGAATCAATGCAGGGCACTTATCATGATTGGTCACAATCATAGAGATGACAGCGTGAAAGCCGGTTACATGTGCTGTGCGATCTCTCTCTCTTTCTCTCTCATTTACTCAGTCTGTCTTCAGGCCATCTTCCTCTGTTAGAAAGAAAAATCACAAATTAGATCTCTTTATTATATCAGTTGTTTTTCATAGCAATGAGATTAAATTGAGTGCAAATGAAGACGATTGCTTGAAGGCTTATAGTTCACCATAATTCATGTGCTATGCGTGTACTGTATTCATGTATCTGTCTCTCTGTATCCGCCCGTCTTGCTGCCTAACTATATTTAATCTACATAACCGTTGTACTGTACGAAGTATATATGGCACAACAGGTTTGAATTGGTTACTGCATGTCTAGCAGTTTTCGTGAGTGCGAATGGGATTTAAGAGCTGTAGCTGTTGACAGTTTACATTTTAAAGGTGAGCTAACCCTTAGCATCATTGCTTCTCAGATTTTTCATCTGAGAAATAGACCACAGTTATCTTACAAGTGTCTCCTTTAAAGTTGCATAGATGCCAATGATGCCGCAATCCTGCTCATGAGACCAAACTGATAGTTAAAGTAACAAAACTCCAGTATGGAGAACTTGTGATCTATGAAAAAGACACCTCTGAGCAATAACAAATTCCCATGGAGTCGAAATTCGGCCCAGACTTTCTTTTCAAATACGAATGCAGACACTTTTTTAGAAATTAATGCATTTGGTCTCACTATGGACTTCATTGAAGTGTCAAACACACCTACACACACACACACACACACTTTCCTCTCTAAACCCAAAGAGCTTGAGGGGTTTGTGCTAATCATACCGCTGTCTCTACGACTAAAGCTCTCTTTCACTGCAGGTCAGCTGCGTATCAATTATTCATGCCCTGATATTACTAATGCATTAGTAATTTATCATAACCATCACGTTTCTTGATGAGATTGTCTTTTCTGAGGAGTACATTATTATGGCAAATTAATAGTTTAATATTAAACTGGCAATTTAAAGCACGGAGGAGCTCACAGGGTTTGCGTGAAGAACTTCCAGAACCGAGGGAGCGGACGAGTGCGTAATCTTTGGGGCTATTTGTGTAACCCTCGTTCCTGGAGATAATTGAAAAAGTTTGGCAAAGTTGACATTAGTATTATTGATAGTTGGATAACGGGTGAACTTTTGCACCCTGCGATGAGGAAAAACACAGTGTTGAGTTCACCTTGCCTGCAGGTGAATGTGCTTCTATCACCGTATGAAGCTCAATCAGTTAGTGCCTTTTTGTTATGGATTGCACTTTAAATTTAAAAGCGTTTCGGATGAAGTGTCATGATATCGGTTTTGTGTTGAAAAATGTTGTAATGCTTATGGACAGCGAGTTAAATCATTGGGCCATTCTGATATTTATTCATTAATAAGATATTGGATTCATTTGTAAGATTCGTTACTCATTCATTATGTAAGATGTTGATTCATTTACATTTAATGTATGACCAATTGGTTGATTCGTTCATCTATTTTTTCATTTGACTGATTCATCGGGTTTGTGATATGGATTGCACTTTAAATTTAAATGCGTTCGGATGAAGTGTCATGATATTGGTTTTGTGTTGAAATATTTTGTAATGCTTATGGACAGAGTTAATTCTGATATTTATTCATTATTAAAGTACCAATGAAATCAAATCTGACATTTCTTATTTAAAAAAAATAATATTGCAGTGTTTATTATAAACAATGTATTTAGTAATTGTTTAACTCTTCCCCGCTATTGACAAGTTATCTCGTCAATTAAGAGAAAACATTTCCCTGACGATTTTTTATGGTAATCTGTAATTCCACTGTTATCCACTAGATCCACTCTTACCCGATCTATAAAAAACTGAAGCAAAAACGAATTCAACAACAGTTTAAAATCGGTGTACTCCTTAACAAAAATGCAATTATTTTTTGAAGAAATCCATATTTGAGAGGTTATAAAAAGGATGAAACGCATGAATATAGGATGAAGCGTTTTTCTCCTCATTTTGTTTGTTTGAAAGCAGAGAGTCAGGTCTTTCATTTGATATATGTGTATTTGAAGGCATTTTGTGAAACTTTTGAGAAAATCACAAAAAATTCTGGTAGGCAACTTAACTCTTTCACCGCCAGCGCTTTAAAAAAAAGTTGCCAGCCAGCGCCAGCGTTTTTGCCTTCCAGAAAATGTTCTTCTTTAAATATATAAACAATATACCAAATGAAAGAACAGACCCTCTGCTTTAAAAAAAAAAAAAAAAAAAAACGTTTCATCCTACCTTCAGTGGTTCTTTTGTAATCAGCTTTTGAATATGGGTAGGTTTTTGCAAAAACACCACATTTTGAGCAAAAAGCAGAGATAAATCCATTTTTGTGACAGACTTTTCATAGAGATCCCATTCAGAGTGATCTTTAAAACAGACACGGACATGCAGCCGCTTGCCATAGGGCAATACTTCCGGGTTTAAAAATCTCGTCATTGGCAGGGAAGCGTTTTCTCGTGATTGACGAGATATTTCGTCAATGACGGCGAAAGAGTTAAAAAAAAGGCTGGTGAGGAATGAGGTAATTTATGTGCCCTCATAAACTTAAATCAAAATCTGAAAACGTACTTCTGCCCTCTTGTGGTAATCTTTCTTTGAAGACGTCAGCTAGACGACTTGGGCGAGAGCATTTGTTAACTCCGCCCCCTTTAAATGTCAGTCAGGTACCAGTTCCATTTCTGAATGAAACAACCTACTTTTCTAGATCCAATCAAAGCAAAGTGGAAACATAAGCCACACCCACTATTTTCTGTTTCACTCGGAAATGCGCCACAACCATAGACTGTAAAAAAAGATGGACGATGCCCGTTCGCTCTCTTCCATTGGTAAAAAGTGAAGCCGCCATTGTCCCGCACGGGGCTGACATCTTGGGTCTTGAGTCTGTGCAGTAGCGATTTCGGGACCAGTCCTGCACAGTAGTGAGCAGGAAGTAAAGCCGCGATATCAAGGACCAGACCTCGTTCTCGCAAAATGCGGATATCACAGCTATCAATCATGACGTGACACCACCGTTTTTATAGCATTAAATTACTAACTAAAAACAAACTTATTTTAAAAACAAACTCTTGAATTTACATCAGCATGATAAAAACTACTGTAAATGACAGGAACCAGCTTCGGAAAAAAGATAATTGAAGTGTAATCTAATTGTTTTGGTCTCAAGTCCCATTGAATAACATGGGGGAGTTGGGGTTTATGACCTATACTGGGACCAGTCACTGGGAAGCGATCGAGATGTTTTGGCTACACTTTTCAGGGCTTGTAGCGCACGCTTGGTCACAACACAGAAGTTAAGTCGATCATGGCTTCCGGTTCACGGGGACTTTAAGATATTAGATGTAATTTGATAAATGATTTGTTTTTAAGATTGAGTGAGTGAGTGAATGAATCAATTATTCATTATGACCTCATTCATAAGAGTAAATTATGGTTCATTTAGGGTGCTTCTCAATATGCTTCCACACCTCCTCATTCCTACGTCTGACGATGTGGAAACCGATCGATCTCCACCATCAGGTAGGACATCTCAATTCTTTAATTGCACTGCGAGAAGTGAGGAGGCTTCTTGAGGAGTCATAAGCAAGGATTCGCAAGTGTATCCTGCGGAAGTGTTTTACCAACTAAACTTGACGCACGTGTAAATCTCCTCCCCTGTCACATCGTCACATCTTTAAACATGCATAAATGTTGGTATTCATCAATAAATTATTGTAAATGTAGACTCGTTTCAGATGGTATATTTAATATTCATGTATAGACCACTGACATACTATAGACCGTTTCATCGGACGCACGTGCGCTGACGTAATACACGTCTGGATCCGAACTTTACTTCCGGTTTCTTTTTTTTAATGGTCTGACTAGTTGCTAAACTGTTCCCTTTCAGTCGGTCACTACGACGTCACGTCGTGACCGACGAATTGGGAACCGCTCCGCGGGTGACCTATCTACTTCGAGAAACTATAAAAATGCCAATGAACTTGGCATGCAGGTATTTGCATAATGCCGGCGCCGCCCCGCCAGGTGCGTATATAAGCCGCAGGTGCACAATACCAAATTAGCTTTTTGCTTCGAAGCCGGCAGACATCTGCTCTCGAGAAGCGTATACTGATCTTCGTAGATCCCTGTTCTTGGAGGAAAAAGATCTCAGCTTGCTGAAGTTGGTTGGGCAAAGACACCTCAGCGGAGGCTCGCAGTGTTTTCTCCACCCTTTTCTCTCTCTCTCTCTCTCTGTCTCTTTTAGGACTTGAGTTGAGTGAGTGCGTTTGCCTCTCCCTGTGTGTTTCACCAGCTCGCACAAAAAGAGTATTTCCCTAAAAGAGCAGCACGTTTGAGCTTTGTGTCTTTTTAAAGACAGTCACTCATTCGTGTCACGGTCGGGTGCGTCTTTTTAAAGATGGCATTCCGCCCGTGTTCCGTTTCTGGATGCGGTGTGTTCATCGCTCCCCGGGATGGCCACGAGCGCTGTGTTTCGTGTCTGGGGCTCCAGCACGCAGAGGCAGCGTTGCGTGATAGTTCATGCTCCACTTGTGAGGGCATGACTATGGCGGATTTGCGGAGACGGGTGTCGTTTCTCCGGGAACGGCACCCGCCTTCCAAGTCTGGTGCTGCTAAGGGCGCAGCTACCAAACTTGCGAAGGATGACCTCCGTATAACGGTGCTGGGTCGGTCTGCTGGTTCGTCCAGCAGCTCCCAGCGCCCTGATCCGTTGCCAGCGGAGGTCCCGATGGAGACGAGCGGCCCGTGTTCTACGGTGTCCTCGCGCTCTGTCGAGCCTCCACCGGACGCGATGTCCACCGTAACGTCGGAGGGGGGGTTGTCAGCCTCGGACGTCGATCCAGATCCGCTCCCGCCTTCGGGTCGGGTTGCGGGTCCTGCGTTCGACCCCGAGATGGCAGCCATGCTCGCTCGGGCGGCGGCGGCGGTCGGCTTGGAGTGGACTGAACCTCCCCCACCTGAACCGTCCCGCCTCGATGATTGGTACTTCGGGGGTGCCAGGGCTTCTCAGTCCTCGCCCCCGGTGCCCTTCTTCCCCGAGGTACATGAAGAGCTGACGCGGTCGTGGAAAACCCCGTTTTCCGCCCGGAACCGGCCGTTTCAGCCTTCACCCCTCACCTCTCTCGAGGGTGGAGATGCCAGGGGGTATACTGGTATCCCGTCAGTGGAGCGGCCGGTCGCGATGCAGTTGTGTCCGGCCGGTGTCGCTTCCTCCTGGCGGGACCAGCCTACTCTCCCCTCACGGGCTTGTAAGCAGTCTTCGGCGCTGACCGGTGCTGCTTACAAAGCTTGTGGGGAGGCAGCCTCTGCCCTGCATGCCATGGCATTGCTGCAGGTTCATCAGGCTAAGGCTCTGAGGGACCTGCACGCGGGAGGTCACGACTCGGCGGAGTTCTCTGAACTGCGTGCGGCCACTGATCTGGCGCTTCGTGCGACCAAGGTCACCGCACGCGCCGTCGGGCGTGCGATGTCTACCCTGGTAGTCCAGGAACGCCATCTCTGGCTGTGTCTGGCGGACATGAAGGATGCTGATAAAACCCGGCTCCTGAATGCTCCGGTTTCCCAGACCGGCCTGTTCGGCGAGACGGTCGAGGAGTTTGCGCAGCAATTCTCCGCGGCCAAGAAGCAGACTGAGGCCATAGCTCAAATCATGCCACGTCGGAAGCGTCCTGCGCCTGCCCCATCCACGTCGGCGCCTCAGCCTGCTCCTCGCCGAGGGCGTCCTGCGGCGGCCGCCTCCGTTCCTCCCCGGGGCTCTTCTAAGAAGCGAGGAACCGGTCGTCAGCAGCCCGCCCCGCCCGCTCAGCCCGCTCCGAAGGGTGGAAAGAGGAGATCGAAGCGGCCCTGAGACGGGCGACCTAGAGATGGAGGGGATCGCTCTTCGGGAGATGGTGAAGGCACCACTCCCCCCACCGGAGGAGGGCCGGTTGGGGAATCTTTTGTTTAATTTTTCTGTTCCGCCGACTTTTCAGTCGGCACCCACAAATTCACAAAAAGAGCGAATTCCACTTCCATCTCTAGGTCTTCAGATGAGCGCCGGAGATACGAGCGGGCTCATAACCCCCCCTCGTTCTCCGACTCATCAGAGGAGAACGAGAGCGGCGCTCGGGCTCATAACCCCTCCGCGCTCTCCAACTTCTCAGGCGGTAGGAGACAGCTACGGGCTCATAACCCATCGTCTCCCTCCTCCTTCGCCAGAGGGTGCATCGAGTGGCGAGAGGTGTCTTCAGCAGAGCCTCCCTTACTCAACCACCCAGCAACGGACTCAGGTGAGTGTTATCACACACAACACTGCTGTCGGTGCGGCCGTTACGCACACACCGGCGATCACCTCCGTTGCGCCCGCCGCGGGTACACCGATCGTGCCTTTAGTCCCCCTCGCACGGTGTCTGGGGGCGTGGAAACAGCTTCCCAGCCCGTCGCGTTGGCTTTTACGCACGATTCGTCTCGGCTATGCGATCCAATTTGCCCGGCGTCCCCCCAAATTCTCCGGCGTTCGTTTCACTACGGTGAGAGCTGCCGATGCGCACGTCCTCCGTGCGGAGATCGCTGTCTTATTGGCGAAAGACGCGATCCAGCCGAGATGAGGTCGGGGTTTTACAGCCCTTACTTTATTGTACCCAAGAAAAGCGGCGGCTTGCGACCGATCCTGGACCTGCGTTCGCTGAACCGTGCACTTCACAGAATGCCGTTCAAAATGCTGACGCCCAAACGCATATTTCCATGCATTCGTCCGAACGATTGGTTCGCATCTATCGACCTGAAGGACGCGTACTTTCATGTATCGATTCTCCCCCGGCACAGGCCGTTTCTCCGCTTTGCGTTCGAGGGGCGAGCATACCAGTACAAAGTCCTCCCATTCGGGCTCTCTCTGTCGCCCCGTGTATTCACCAAAGTAGTGGAGGGGGCTTTAAAACCCCTGAGAGAGAGAGGTGTGCGCATTCTCGCGTATCTGGACGATTGGCTAATAATAGCTCAAACACGTCAGACGCTGTGCGATCACAGAGATTTAACTTTAAAACACCTCGCTCGTTTGGGTCTTCGGGTCAACTGGGAAAAGAGCAAGCTTTGCCCCGTGCAGAGAATCTCTTTTCTCGGTATGGAACTGGACTCGATCGATTTGACAGCTCGTCTAACAGAAGCGCGTGTACAGTCGATTCTGACTTGCCTGAATACATTCAAGAGCAAGAGCGCGGTCCCGCTGAAACAATTTCAGAAGCTTTTGGGGCATATGGCAGCAGCCGCAGCTGTAACTCCGCTCGGACTGCTCCATATGCGACCGCTTCAGCATTGGCTTCACGATCGAGTCCCGAGGAGAGCGTGGCTGCGCGGCATTCACCGTGTTATCATTACACCTGCGTGTCGTCGCACTTTCACTCCGTGGTCAGACCGTGCGTTTCTCCGAGCCGGTGTGCCTCTGAGACAGGTCTCCAGGCATGCAATAGTATGCACAGATGCTTCGGACACGGGGTGGGGGGCCACGTACGATGGGCTTGCGGCTTCGGGGGTCTGGACGGCACCCCAGCTGCATTGGCACATAAATTGCCGAGAAATGTGGGCTGTATATCTTGCGCTCGTCCGTTTCAGCAACGAGTTACAGGGCAAAGATGTATTAGTTCGCACAGACAACACTGCGACCGTGGCGTACATCAATCGTCAAGGCGGTTTACGCTCGCGTCACCTGTCGCATCTCGCCCGTCATCTCCTCACTTGGAGTCAGAAGAATTTGAGGTCTCTTCGTGCCATTTACATCCCGGGCACGCTCAATGTAGAGGCGGATGCGCTCTCTCGGGCTGCGCGTCCCGGCGAATGGCGACTCCACCCCATTGCGGTTCAGCAGATTTGGAGACGTTTCGGCAAAGCGCAGATAGATCTGTTTGCTTCCCCAGAGACGACCCATTGTCGCCTGTTCTATTCACTAGCCGACGACTCGCTCGGCGTGGATGCATTGGCACACAGCTGGCCGCGAAACATGCGCAAATACGCGTTCCCTCCGGTGAGCCTCATTGCGCAAACCCTATGCAAAATCCGGGAGGACGAGGAGAGCGTGCTGTTGGTGGCACCGTATTGGACAACCAGGAGTTGGTTTCCAGAACTCTCTCTCCTCGCGACAGCCCCTCCTTGGAAGATTCCCCTGAGGAAGGACCTTCTTTCTCAACAAGAGGGCACATTATGGCACCCGCGCCCCGACCTGTGGAACCTCCATGTGTGGTCTCTGGACGGGGCACGGAGGATTTGAGTGATTTACCGCAAGAGGTATCTAACACTATTGCTGCAGCGCGAGCGCCGTCTACGAGACAGGCTTACGCGCTTAAATGGAACCTGTTTGTCGACTGGTGTTCTTCCCAAAGTGAAAACCCCCGAGAATGCCCGATTAGTGTTGTGCTTTTATATCTCCAGCGCCGTTTGGAGAATAGGCTGTCACCATCCACTATTAAAGTCGATATCGCTGCGATATCAGCTCACCATTCACCCGTAAACGGTAGAACAGTGGGTCAGCACGACCTGGTCATTAGATTTCTCAGAGGCGCTCGAAGACTGAATCCTTCGCGTCCTCCCTCTATTCCTCCTTGGGACCTGTCCTTGGTGCTGAAATCACTCCAGGAAGCCCCATTTGAGCCTCTGCATAGTGTGAGTGTTAAATTTCTTACTATGAAAACATTAACTCTCCTTGCTTTGGCTTCTGTTAAGAGGATAGGGGATATTCATGCATTTTCGGTTGATGAATCGTGCCTTCAGTTCGGGCCGGCTGCATCCAGCGTAACACTGAGACCCCGGCCCGGCTTTGTGCCCAAAGTTCCCACCACTCCTTTCAGAGATCAAGTGGTGAACCTCCAAGCGCTGCCTTTGGAGGAGGCAGACCCAGCCACGGCTTTGTTATGCCCTGTTCGTGCACTACGTGTGTATATAGACAGGACGCAAAGCTTTAGGACCTCAGATCAGCTCTTTGTTTGTTACGGTGGTCAGCAGAAAGGAAAAGCTGTCACCAAGCAGAGGATGTCCCATTGGATTGTGGATACTATAGCCCTTGCATATCAAAAGCAGAATGTGCCTTGTCCGTTTAATTTACGTGCCCACTCTACACGCAGTGTGGCATCATCTTGGGCACTGGCTCGCGGTTCCTCGCTAACAGATATTTGTAGAGCTGCAGGCTGGGCGACACCTAATACGTTCACAAGATTCTATAGTGTTCGTGTCGAACCGGTTTCCACTCGGGTTCTTTCTACTAACTAGTTAAGAATGCCGAGGGTCGGCTCGTGTGTCGGCTTGGAGCCTCTATTTTGGTGCTGCACATCTGCACCAATATGGAAGGCCATTGGGGCAAAAACGTCAAAAAAACTGTTCTTGCCTCTCCTCCACCGCCCTGATAGCTGGTGTTGCGGAGCATCCGCTGTCAACCTATCACTGATGTATTCTCTGTAAACCTGTGTAGGCTAGGCATCCACATTTGTCCCCTACGTGGGGTTCATTTGTGTGTATACTCCGTGGGGTACTAATCCTCCACGTTTTCCTTAGCAGAGCCTGCTCTGCATCTCTCTGCATACTATGTTTTGTTCAGAGACTTTTTATGAGCAACCTATCGGTTGTTTCATATTTTTATGTCATCCATTCAACCTTCTTAGGGGATGGCTTCCGCAGTGTTCTAGCTCCGCTCAGTTTAGACGCTTCCCCAGTTCGCTGCTTCACTATCGTGGGTTAAGGAACAAGTAGTGACCGGCCTTCTGCATTTCGCCTTAGGTTCCGCCCCCTATGTGGAGGGCGGAGGGCTTTACAGACACTGGAAGGGTTCAGCTGCAGTGGCGTTTTGGTAGGGATTCCCAATTCGTCGGTCACGACGTGACGTCGTAGTGACCGACTGAAAGGGAACGTCTCGGTTACGTATGTAACCCTCGTTCCCTGAAGGAAGGGAACGGAGACGTCACGTCCCGTCGCCACAGTTTGCTGTTCCATTGCTGTTTTCAGGCCGGGCACTGCTGCTCGGCTTCTCAGCAATAATATAGCTAATTTGGTATTGTGCACCTGCGGCTTATATACGCACCTGGCGGGGCGGCGCCGGCATTATGCAAATACCTGCATGCCAAGTTCATTGGCGTTTTTATAGTTTCTCGAAGTAGATAGGTCACCCGCGGAGCGGTTCCCAATTCGTCGGTCACGACGTGACGTCTCCGTTCCCTTCCTTCAGGGAACGAGGGTTACATACGTAACCGAGACGATCTCTTGAACAAATGCCTCGTCGAAAATAACTAATGTTTCGGTTTCCTAGGTAATCTATGTGTTGTTTTTTTTGCTTGTTATATAAATAAACTAAGTTTAAAGGACTTTGTTGTTATTTAATCTTAGCGGAGTTTACCGGAAGTTACGTGCGGACCACGACAGCAGCTTGTTTATGTTGTTACTGCTGAAACCGTCTATACAGTATATCAATTTAACAACACTTTTAAGAATGTCTTTACTCTATTTACTCTAACTCAAGTGTATTTACCTTATTTTTCTTGTTAAAGGGGAAATTTCACAAGACATTTTTTAAGATGTCAAAAAATCGTACATAGACTGAAAAAATATATTAATTAAATGTACCCAATTTTTTTAAGGTAAGTGGTTGCAATCAATTTATTTAAGCTACATTTAAACAGACGTTTTTATTTTATTTTACTAAATTTTTTAGTTTAAATGTAGCTTATATAAAATGATTGCAACCTCTTACCTTAAAAAAATTAAGTAAATTGAATTAATATTTTTTTTTAGTGTATGTGACGTTCTAGTTCAAAGTACCCCATTGATACATTTATTATAACATGTTAAAATGGCCACTTTGTAGGTGTACTAAAAAAATGATTCATTCAATTTATTCAATTTTTAAGGTAAGTGGTTGCAATCAATTTATTTAAGCTACATTTAAACAAAAAAGATTAGTAAAGTAAAATAAAATAAAAAACTATTGTTTAAATGTAGCTTAAATAAATTGATTGCAACCATTTACCTTAAAAAAATTGAATAAATTGAATGAATAGTTTTTTTCAGTGTGTGAGCAAAATGTGCCGTTTTTGGGTGTGTCCTTTTAAATGCAAATTAGCTGATCTATGCACTAAATGGCAGTGTCATGGTTGGGTAGTTCCGATTAAGGGGCGGTATTATCCCCTTCTGACATAACAAGGGGAGCCACATTTCAATTACCTATTTTTTCACAAGCTTGCAGAGAATGATTTACCAAAACTATTTTTTTTCACATTTTCTAGGTTGATAGAAGCACTGGGGACCCAATTATAGCACGTAAACATGGAAAAACTCAGATTTTCATGATATGTCCCCTTTTAATATTTGGGGGTTTTAATGCACTTGATAATTAAGACTTTATACAGTGAGTAAGGAATGAGGATATGCCGTTTCACATATCATCTGTCCTCACGTCTTGCATCCTGGGTGGAGCTAAGATGCGAGGAAAGGAAACGAGGATGCAGAAATAAATGTGTGATGTACTGCTTGATTCATTCGTTGAATTTATTCATTTGACTGATTCATCCAGTTTGTGAGTCATTCATTCACTCATTCAAGTTTTAGTTCATACTAAAATGCTTGCCGAAATGATTCATCACTTTTTCATGACTCGAGAGTCCTTGACATAATAATGCATCATTCTCTTGTAAAACTCCCGTCATGTTTGTGTTTAGTGGTTTGTTAACGCCATATGCCCTGTCATTGTTTCATGTCTCGTATTGCACTCATACACCCATGTTGCCTTTTCACATTGGACTGACTTAACAGTCAGTGCCATTATGCAGTGCTGAATAAGGAAAACACAGCCTCCCCGCAGCTGTGCTGTCTACTAGGATCATAACTATCCTAATACACAAACATCACTATTGGAGAACCAGCACTGTGACGAGCCTGACATACTTGCCTGTCCTACAAGTACATAGCAAGTCACTTATAAGACGGCTCGCTTTCAGTACACTTAATACAAGCACAATCCCTCTGAGATTATCTGGGGTCAAGCGCTTTGCTTGAGGGCACGGTTGTGACGGCTCATAGATCTTTTATTGCAGGCCTCGAGTCCACTAACCTTTCAGTCACTTGCTCAGAACTTTAATAACAACCACCCTATAAACACCCAGTAGTTTACTGTATGACAGCTAAACTATTAACACTAGATTTGGCTGCCCATCATCTGACCGTGGCACTATACTTCCCTGTGGTGGGTGTATGCACATTTTTTGTATGGTTTCTTAGCTCCGTAGACAGACGCTATGTTCAAGGATGTTCTGTTTTATTAAGGATATTTATTTCTGTGTCATCCAAAGCTGACTTTCTTATGATATGTCTGCCTCGCAATCTTTTATTGATTTGTATCAATTCCTTTCAGACTTACTATTTTACTCTTGCACTCCCTTTCACTTCGGTGTTCTCGCTCTCTCTTTCTTCTCTCACTCTGCGGTGGCTTTTGAAAGACAAGGTCTCTGAAATAATAAAGGCGCGGGGAACGGTTCAGTTTACACCAACTAAAACGGCATCCTTTCCAATTATATATGGCCATGTGTGCTTCGCTTGAATACTGAATACATTTTATTCAAATCACACAAACTGTTGGAGTGTTTTAATTACTTTATTGAAAGTGGCATTTAACGGGGCCTTTGTAGCTGTGTGCATGTTACAAAATATATTTTATCGTTTATAATTCAGCCAAGAGAACTGCCAAATTTTTTGTTCAGCTTGGAGTGAGATTTGCCAGGGGGTATTCAGGGGTGCATAGAGGGTTGGCATTTTGGGGTGGTTATTAAAGGGAACATTTCACAAGACTTTTTAAGGTTGTCAAATAAATCTCTGGTGTCCCCAGAGTACATATGTGAAGTTTTAGCTCAAAATACCAGATAATTTATTATAGCATTTTAAAAATGCCACTATAGGTGTGAAAAAGGTCCTTTAAAATGCTGCACTAAATGGCAGTGCTGTGGTTGGATAGTGCAGATTAAGGGGCGGTATCCCCTTCTGACATCACAAGGGGAGCCAAATTTCAATAACTTATTTTTTTCACATGCTTGCAGAGAACGGTTTATCAAAACTATGCTACTGGGTTGATCTTTTTCACATTTTTTGAATTGATAGAAGCACTGGGGACCCAATTATAGCACTTAAACATGAAAAAGTCATATGTCCCCTTTAAATTATTATTATTTACTAAATGATTATTAAAGGATTACTTTCATTAAAAAATCCTGATAATTTACTCAACCCCATGTAATCCAATATATTTATGTCTTTCTTTGTTCAGTCGAAAAGAAATTGTTTTTGAGGATAAAAATCCAGGATTGCCGTTTCAATGCAGCTTCAAAGGGCTCTAAATGATCCATTAGGATCATATCTAGCTAAACAATCATCATTTTCACAAAAAGTACTTTTAAACAACAACTTCTCGTCTTGCACTACATATGTGAAACGCACACTTGCGGACCATTTTAACCAATAAGATACAATTTTAAACATTCATTTGTATCATTTCACATACAAAAATGCCGGAACGCTCCTCTTTCTCCACACTTGTAGACACTGGAGCAGTAGTTTCGCGTACATCATGTGTGACCTCTTGACGTGATTGCGTAAAACGTAAGGTCTCGCTAGCCAGCATGAACGTTTATCAAGACCTTTAAAGCTGCATTGAAAACTGCAATTTTAAAGAGCACCTATTTCACTGCTAAAAAACAACGTTATTTTGTGTATTTGGTATAATACAATGTTTTCGCGTGGTTTATAGTTAAAGAAACACATTATTTTCCACATACCGTACATTTTTGTAGCTCCAGATTTTTCGCTCTTCTTGAAAAGCGCTGTGTCCCTGATTGGCCAGCTAATCTGTACGTTGTGATTGCCCTGAATACCTCTGACGTTAGCTGGAAATGTGACGCTCCTTACCACGTTTGAAAGATTCGGTTGCTAACAGGAGTTAACTTACAAGCGGAGTTCGATGTGGGAGGAATTATGATAATGTCGGTCTTTTCTACATCACCAATCACAGGAAGTAAACTGTTGCCTACAATCCCCGTGTTTGTTTGTTTTTTGTAGTTCAAGAAAAGAAATTTACATTGGAAGCAATAATTCACAACATCATTTACTTTGAGGTTTGTACCTTTTTGCATATCGTTAACATGTACCAATACACACTTGCACACCAAAGGAAATGTAACCATTGGTGCCCTTTAAAGTTGCATTGAAACTGTAAACTGTCGAGGTCCAATAAAGTCCACTATGGAGAAAAATCCTGGATAAACATCTTGGATGACGTGGGGATGAGTAGATTATCAAAAAAATAAATAAATATTTGAGTATAATTGGAATAATCCTTTCAAGAATACAATTATTATATAAGTTATTTACTTAAGTAACAATTTGCCAAACAACTTATTTTATGATAGTGTGAATTTTTGCTATTTGTGTTAAATTGTTGGAAAAAAGGTTTACACTACAAATCCAATTAGATTTTAGAAATTCAATTGAAATTAAAGCTTTCATTGCGTTAATAGTTCTGAGCTTATAGTCTCTGTTATTCTACTCTAACAAAATGCCTAGGTTGTTTTTGACCCATGTTGGATAAATTTTGGACAGAACTCATGCTGGGTTAAAAGTGACCCAATGCTGGGTTAAAATGACCCAATAATGGGTTGTTGTTAGGCAACCATGAGTTATAATAACCCAGCAGTTGGGTTAAAACAACCCAACATGGGTCAAAAATAACCCAGCCATTATATGGTTGCGTAGTTTATCCCATACTTTTCCTCCTGATAAAAGTGCCCAAAAAGTTTGTATAATGAATAGTCTCTGTAAATGTATATAACTGCAGATGACAGCAGATTTAATTCAGTTCATCCACTGAGAAAGAGGAGAAGCATAAAGTGATTGATTGGTGCTAATCGAGGGACTGTCACATTCAAAATACACCAAACCAAATGAGCACTCTGAATTAAACTCAAGCAAAAGATAATGGGCATGTCAAGACCATATAATTATATTTCATAAATAAATATATTATTGTTATTATAGAATGTCAAATATCAAATGGTTTTACTTTCTTTTATCAAAAACTGTCACAGCAAACATCACAAAGTCTTGTACTGTTCACAAACTATGAATACTCAGCAGTAGCTGCTTGCGAGGATCATGCCTGCTTTTCATCCAGACCTTGACACTTTGTGTGATCGACTTCTTAGTGCTGCACTGACTGATAGGCGCATGACATCACAGCAAAAGAAAAGGTAAAGGTGGATCATTTTGTAACATTTCGACTTGTGGTACTCTGCGGTACACACAAGAGAAAGTGAAGGTACACTTGAAAGCTTAAAATATAAATGTGCTGCTACTGCGAGCACTGGTTTAACTATTTACATTGTGTGTTGCTCTTCCACCACTGTTATCAAGCCGAAGCATCGCACTGACGTGCACTCGCTCTGTAGTTTGAAGCGCACATTTGGCTTCTGTAAACAATAACTCCAGCTTTCTTTCTTTGATTTGATTGGCCATCGCATCATTTTGACATTGATGAGTGCTTTTAGACGGCTGATTGAGGAAGACCTGCTTTAGATTTACAGTACAGTATTTAGTTAGTCATATAAGGCAATTATTTCATGACTTATTACACAGTCGAACTGATTTTGCAAAATGATAGATGTCCTTAGGGCAACATATTGTGTTGGACAAAATTTTTGTGAATTAAAGGGGACAGAGAATGAAAAACCATTTTTACCTTGTCTTTGTTGAATAATGGTAGTCTACCCACATTCACAAACATACAAAAAGTCCTAGACATCCTAAACATCTCAGTCTCAAAGAAATTCCTCTTTTAGAAATGTTAGCCAGAAAACGGCCCAATCTGAAAACTGATGCTTATGACATCACAGGCATCTCACTGCCCCTCCACTTTAAAATAATTGGCAACATTTTTTGAGTGGCAGCAAAGTCAGCCAATCAGTAATGAGATTGCAAGTTAAGCCAGTAGGGGGAGCCAAATAGGTGCAAAACCACTTGTTTAAAATCCCCCACCCTAATAGAGCTATCTGAGAGAGGTTTTTAGGAAGCTTCTAAGGCATTACAGACCCAAACAAAAACATTTTTGTTTACATGTCACATCACAGAACAAGGATAAATACCCCGTTCAATCATTCTATGTCACCTTTAAACAAAGACTGATCTCACAGAAAGTCATGTTATAGTCAGCAAAAATTTTTAAAAATTTATATGTGTCCATGGCACGAAATTTACTTTTTTTTTTTTGTGACACTCGCACCAATTTTTATAAATTGTTTCTTGTGTGTATTGTTTTCTCATTGTTTTTGTCCTATTTTCTTACCATTGTCACTTGGGGTTGGAATCACTTTCTGTTACATTTTTAGACATCCTAACCCAAACCCCAATGGTAACCTCAACTCCATGTGAGAATAGTTTTAAAAGCGAAAAAAAAAAACACATGTAAAAACCAATACAAAATTTACATCCTAACCCAAACCCCAAGTTTAACCCCAAGCGAAAATGATTTAAAAATATGGGAAAAATGAGAAAACAATACATAAAATGACACTAAAAATAAAGTCGTGCCACTGACATGAGAAACTATTTATAGAAATTCGTGATGAGTGACACAAGAAAGACATTCGTGCTCAAGACACGAAAAAAAAAATGAATTTGTGCAATGGACATGAATCAAATTTTGCGTGACTATAACACGACTTTCCGTGAGATCATGTCGATTAAACCTAAACCCACCCCAAAAGTGAAAAACAGTGGTCTAGAAGCAGCTAATCCTGGTTGTAAGCTTAAACTTGAAACAAACTATAAACTTATTTTTGAAATCTGATTGGCTGATTGAAATGTTGAACATAATGTTGCCCTGAGGACCTCAACCACTTGTGCCTACACGATGTGGATCTCAATGGTGGGTACAGGCCTGCATGAGAGAGTGAATCAATTGTGTGAGAGTTGGCAGCTTTTGCATTTAAAATGAGTAAAAGCTTCAGAAAATCTCACAGTATGAAAACATTACATTATATACATACTGTATCCCATCCTGAATTTAGGAACAAATGACCAGAAATTAAATTTTGACATGGGCATGTTTTGGATCAGGACTGCAACAATTTAATTTCATGTGTTCCTGATGAGTATTCTTATGTAAGGGGTTTGTGAAATGTTCCCAAAAACCCCCAACAACAGGCCTCATTATGTGTCCATTAAAAAATACAAAAAAAAAGACTATTTCATACGTTAATTTGATTTGTTGTGATGTGAAAGTAAATTTGTTATTTTTCCAATTCAAGATTGTTACCAAAACCAACAAAACACAGCGGCACTTTGAAGGTCCCATTGAGACACTGGCAGCTGACCATGAGACAAGTGAGAATGGCAGAAACCATTGAGGTGAAACTATTCATTTCAAAGGCAGACGCTCCCTTCTGTTTTATTTTTGCATACCACATGCTATCCCTAAAGCACAGCTTGCAATCTCGCAACAGCATCTATAAAGCGTCTCTTCCAAAAATGCGATTTAAGTTTGTTTAGGGAAATTAAGATCACAAATAACTTGCACTTTTAAATGCAAATACTTCCCAAACACAGGGTCTCATTATGTGTGGGACACTTACTCCGCTGGAGCTCAGCCTAAACGAATAGGTGCTAAACTAATTTGCTAAAAAACCTCTCTGTGAAACTAATTTGCTGGATTTACAAGAGTGAAGAAGTTTGGTTTTTGACATGCCTGTGTGATTAAAATAGAACGTGCAAAGAGATCAAACCACTTTTAAGGCTTTGATGAATTTGATTCAAAGATGTCCTACCGCTTGTCAACAACAGGGGGCACTGTGGTGCTGCTGTGACTTTTCTGCGAGAAGACCGAGTGAATTTGATGAGGTGGGGGGATGTCATTAGTGATGCGTATAAAATAGAATTGAAAGTTTTGACATGGACTGAACCCACTTCAGATGTACACATCAAACCATGACTGACTGACAGTCTAGTGACCGGGTTGGAAAAAGCTGCTCTAAAGAAAGGTAGCGTGAAGGTGGAAAGTACAGGCTATTAGGTCCACGGCATTCAATAGTTCAACATCATAAATGAATGGTAAAAATATTGCATCTTCACCATGGAACCGCAATGGATACGCGACAAGGATGTTTGTATAGGTATTCAATACCAAAGCTCAATACAAACCAGTTTCTGTTACAGCTGTTAACCTCACGTCACCGAAGCAAGCAAGCTCAATTTCACGAAATCCCGAGTTGCTTGCATTTCTTAGCGTAACTGATGACTTTTAACAGAACGGGGGAAAGAGCGTGAACCGCGCATCTGCTAGAGGTTCCATTGCGCACGGCCACTTAGTTAAATGAGATCGTAGGCTTCAACAACAGAAGTCTCGCCTCTTTGTGCAAAAATCCCGCAAGGTCTGCGACTGGGTTGTCGGTTATGTTGACGGGTGAAACAGGTGTGCGGTGTAAACCAGATGATTCTCTTGCCACAGGCACAGAGCCGGCTCTCTGAATGCATTGCCCTGTTCTCACACTGATGCTCCATATGGAGTTCAAACACATGAGGGTATTGATTTGTTGGCTAATTAAACCGCATCAAGAAACCCTGCCTGTGAAGAATATTGAATTATAGGCCGACACCTCAAGCTACGCGCATGCATATTCAGTCAATACTTTTCATCAGCGGTCGTATCAGTCACGCATACATTGTTGTTGATTACCCTATCGTGATTTATTTATGTAACATGAGCTGACATTCATTGTCTTATTGAAGATGTTTACAAGGGTTATTTTGTGCTAAGTGTCTGTAACGCCGCCACCTACAGGTCGAAGGCAGTATGGCAGACTGGTTCTGATGACATGCCCCAGTAATGATAGTCACATCTGGCCTTAGGGCTCTTCTGGCTGCTCCACGTCCGTCTGATGACATCCGCGGGTAACCCCGCACCCAGTCTTGTTTTGTTTTCAGGAATTAGTCCCGTGTGATGCAACAATCAGCAATGAGTTAGGCTTCTAAAAAATAAAATAATTCCCTCCAAAAAATTGTCACAAATTTGATGTCAAGTTTAGACCATTTTAGCCTTTTCGTTTGATACGCTGTTAAAGACAAAATTTAATGACTTGAGCCCCGGAGCTATGCAGTCGGATCTGACTTTTCCGTGGTTCTCTCGCCCTGTTTAACAAGCTATTTTGTTGCTCCGGTTTTTCCCCAACATCACTGTAGATTTAAACCACCCTGTGATGTATAAGAAAAAAAGTGCTATAGATCTCTCCAAAGGCTCGTAATGAACTCGGATGAACTCATTACTCTTTCGCATTTGTAATATTCTCTTCAAAGAGTTGCATCGTGCTCGCAGGACTTCTTTTAGATTGTGTCGATTGTTTGATCTCATTTACATTTATGCATTTGTCAGTTGCTTTAATCCAAGGTGACTTACGCCGCATTGCATTTTATCAGCTTGCACGTTCCTTGGGATCGAACCCATGACAATTTTATGTGATCTGTGTTATGTTCCTTTGCACTCCTCAAATCTGTTCATGGACAGTGATGTCATCAGGGTGGGAATGTTGCAAATAGAGGTGTGTGTTTACCTTTCTCCCCGGGCAGACAGAGGTCTCAAACTAATGCATAATCACACTGTCTGCATCTCAAGCAACTTTGGGTCAGAATGTTAAATTTACCCCTGCAGAAACCCACACAGCCCTGGGAGCTTCACTACTAATAAAACTCCAGGTGCCATTTGCATTAAATGATCTCTGAAAATGCTGTCGAACGGGCTCTGGTGGAAAAACCAACCCCTTTCAGCTAGGGAGAAATGAGCACTTAAGCATTCATAGATATAGTTTACAGTACTCTCTTGTAGGCAGACATTTGACCGACGGCATGAAGTCTGGTCTGCTTCGCAGCTTATTTTGACAAATAATCTGCTACTTATCGGTATTAGGAGGAGCAAAAATTGTTTATCTGGTGTTACATGAGCACAATGTCTACAAGCATAAAAAACATAAAAAAATGAATTAGAAAAATGAGCGAATCAGGTCAATATGATCTCAAGTGAAAATGTACCCAAACATGGCATGGTGGCAATTTGGTATAAATGTATACAATGTGAATAATGAGTCTGTCCTTCAAAAGATAATGACCTCATAGGACGTTTGTGCAAGCACCTTATTATGACGTAAAATTACGTATTATGGGATTAGTGTCCTTTAGCGGCATTAGCTTATACAACCTGTTGTTGTATTGGTCGTATTTGGTGAAATGGACAAACGACCAAAGCAATCGTATGAGTTGGAGGATATGTTGAAAAAGCAGATTGTAATAAAACATAGAAAATAAATTTAAAGGGGACATATCATAAAAATCCGACTTTTCCCATGTTTAAGTGCTATAATTGGGTCCCCAGTGTTTGTATCAACCTAGAAAATGTGTAAAAGATCAACCCAGTAACTTTGTTTTGGTAAACCATTCTCTACAAGCTTGTGAAAAAATAGGTAATTGAAATTTGGCTCCCCCTGTGATGTCAGAAGGGGATAACACTGCCCCTTAATTTGCACCATCCAAATACGGCACTGTCATTTAGTGCAGAGATCAGCTCATTTGCATTTCAAAGGACACGCCCAAAAACGGCACATTTTTGCTCACACCTACAAACTGACAGTTTTAACATGCAATAATAAATAACTTATGTGGTATTTTGAGCTAAAACTTCACATATGCACTCTGGAGACACCAAAGATTAATTTGACATCTTCAAAAAGTCTTGTGAAATGTCCCCTTTAATGTTTTCTTTTTTTGATAATGAAGCTCACAGATAATCCATTTCAAAAAATACCACAATATTAAAAAAAAAAGGGTAGACAAAGGTAAGTTTCTGCCTGCTCAAAATCTCAAAGTTCTTAGTGGACGATAGGTAAATCATTGTATAATTACATTTTAGGATTTCCATTTAATATTTTGCAAAGAAATATCTTAAGTGCATATTGAAATATACAGCATTAAAATCTTAAATACGACTTAGAGACGATTCATAGTTAGAATATTTGTCACAAGCTCTTTTCAGTAGTCAAGTTTGCTTATTAAAGGATAATTGATCACAGAGGGAGAAATTAGTCCTTGCTTTAAAGCTTCAAAAATTATAAAGCGGATATGTGAGATGGGGATAATTTTTAGCATTCACGACATAGACTCATCTAAGGGAATTACCAATTAATCTTGGCCACATTGATTTAGCAGATAAATTGCAATGTCAGTTTTTTACGCATGCTGCCATGCGAACATTGTCTGTTTCTCTCTCCTGACCACACGGGCTAATCAGTTACTATAATAGTCGTTTATGGTTGATAACGGGTGCACTTCATGATTGTCAGTCTTGAAACCACATTGGCTACCAACTTAAAGTGGGAAAGCGTTGTTAAAGCCACAAGCCAAAGGTTTAAGTCTGCTCTCCATGGTGATATTGCTGTAAGTAATGCCCTTACAATTGAGATCTGGTCTCGATTCAAGCCCTTTCAGTGCAGCATAGTGTGGCTTTTCTTGGATGTATTAAAGAGCAGGCAGTTCATCATAATTAAGGCAACTTCATGAAAGCAGCTCCCGGGCTGCACTACCTGTGTTAGATGTGTCATCTTTATTAGCCCAAGCGTGCTAAGCCAAGCTCTCCATGCACTAATCCCTAGCTAAGGAAACAGCTTTCAAGGAATTAACATCAAAAGTCGAGCCTAGCATGCCGGCGGGGGAGCTTTCACTAGCTTCAGCTATCTCACAAGTATTTCAGAGGGTTAGGGATGAAGAGGAAGTTAAACTTAAACTTGCTTCTTGTTCCACCGTAAGTCTCTGACCTTGTTCTCGGGCTCCTGTAATAATCCTCCTTCAGATGAGTGTGGATCTTCACGGGATTCAGGAGAGATCCGGGCAGCGGATACTGCAGGAGTCGCTGTGTTCCCCTCGGGCAAGGCCTGTGATCTTCCTCTTCGTGTAGCACAACCGATGATCAGCTCGCGCTGTGATTAGGTCATTCACAGTTGAAACAATGGACTTGTGTTACATAAAGTGACTCGGAGACGTGTTTCTAATCCATGTATGCTGCTTTTGTCTCTTTGTTTGTAGTTCAGAGGTTCCTATTTTAGGTTATTAAAATGTTTTTTTTAACTGGATTGTTTCTTTTTAAAGAACACCTATTTCATGGCTAAACAACAACATTATTTTGTGTATTTGGTATAAAACAATGTGTTTGCATGGTTTATGGTTAAAAAACAAAATTTTTCCACATACCATATTTTGTAGATTTCACTTTTCTTTTGAAAAGCAAGGATTTGAAAAGCTCTGTGTTCCTTATTGGCCAGCTAATCTGTACGTTGTGATTGGCCTGAATACCTCTGACTTCAGACGGAAATGTGACGCTCCTTACCATGTTTGAATGATTTGGTCACAATGCAATGCTAACAGGAGTTAACTTACAGGTTGTGAGTCAAAGCGGGAGGAATTATGATAATGTCGGTCTTGTACATCACCAATCCCAGGAAGCAAACTGTTGCCTATAATCCGTTTGTTTGTTGTAGTCCAAGAAAAGAGATTTACGTTGGATACGATAACTCGCGTCATCGTTTACTTTGGGGTTTGTACCTTTTGCATATCGTTAACATGTACTAATACACACTTACACACCAAAGAAAATTAAAAAACGTGAATCGGCCGTAGGTGCTCTTTAAATGCTAATTGATTAACTCCTAAAAAACATAGACATATACAGTGAAAAACTATAATAGTTTTAACAAAACATTACTTAAAGCTAAAGTTGCTCTACTTGAAAAACTTACTTCAATTGGTAACACCAAAAAAGTGGTCTAAACTTACATTTTCTCACTTTAAGTGAAAAAAATATATATATGTTTTTTTTTTTGTGAAAGACGTTTAAAAATTAAGTTGAAAAGAATTCAAATTATTAGGTGCTACCAACTGAAGTAATTATAAGTTGATCCAACTTTTACTTTTTATAGTGTAATTTTTTTGGTAAAATAAAGTAATTATTTTTTTTTAAAAGGAAACATTGTTAATAACCATATATTTTATAGTGAAAATCTTTAATAATATTCACCTGAATTACATGTACTTTTACAGTAATTTGTTAAAATTATGGTTTATGCAAATTTAAAATACAAGTCACTGTTAAACTTACAGTGAAAAACAGTATGCATGACTTGATTATATTTCATTTAAATAATTTTTACCAGTTGCATACATTATGGTGTTTTATGTTACATTACACTTTTTTCTGTAGAAATTACAGCATTACTAGCAGCTGTTTGCAAGTAACTTACTATAGATTTAATTTGTTATTAGGCAACAGTTTGTTTAAAGTAAATGAACATTAAACATTAATTTATCCTTACAGAATAAAACAATAACAGCCTCATGAAGAGCATTCTGGGAACCAAAATCTGTAGGAAAAATATTTAAATTATTTTCATATAGTTTTATTCTGTAAAGACAGAGACTTGTTAGTGTTTAATGTTCATGTAACTTTGAACAAACTGTTGCCAGTAAATAACATTAATTTAAATCTACAGTAAGTTACTGGCAAACAGCTGCATAACTACAGCAAAAAAATACAGTGCACGTGTGGTTTAAATGTTTATAGCAATATTTTTATGTTACATGTGCTACCATCATGGTTTTTTGTATTTGTGTGAATGACATTATATACCAACAAATTCTCTACATGTATTGGCAACAATCTGTGGAAAAGCCACTTATAACTTTTAATACATTTTGACTCATCAAATTATCAGCTGGTTAATCAATTAATAAAATACATGATTAAGAATTTTGAAGTCTACTAAACTTTGCATTGAAATATACAGAATTACGAAAAAGAAAATGTCATGGTAAACATTTTTTACTGCAATGTTGTTTACGTCTCCTCCATTTTTTTATGAGGTTTTCTGGGAACCACAGCTGCAATTTTTTACTGTAAAACTACAGATGTTTTTACAGTGAGTGTAGAAGTCTCACTTGTGTTTTATTCAAGTGTAAACTCTGAGATGTTTATCTAAGGATAAAAAACACAAATAAGGCAATATTGACATACATTAAGAGTATTGGACCTTTGAAGTAGATTATAGAGCTACTTGAGTTCATATTGAAATTTTCAAAAATATAACATTTGACTGCAGACTTGACAAATCTGTGCTTGGTTTGCAACACTATATTTTTCTCTTTAGAAACTTTAGTGAAGATGTGTTCAGGTTTGCTGGGGCACCAAAGTCTGCTATCACAGTATGTCAAGTCAAACATTTCTCATATTTTTCCTAGAGCAAATGATCAGGTATGCATCTACATTCATTTTATAACTCTATGTCAGCTCTCACTTGTTTCTCTGTTATTCCACACAAAAATTTTAAATGTTATGTTACTTAATACCAGAATTAATTGAGAAAGCTGTCAGGAAAACTGCAGAAAATTGCAACGATTATAATGTTGACACTTTTAAAGTCTCAAGCAATCCACTCTGCATGTTGATGTCTGAAACTGTTTAGCTCCCAAGTAATTTAATTCAAGGACCTCTGCACCTTTTCAACAAACCGACCGAACCATCTCTCATCCTTTCCACTTGGCCGTCTGTTTCACAGTAGCTTGCTTTTCCAACCAGGCGATTTACCACAGTGCGAAGAAAAAAACGTGAGATAAGCGTTCGACACATTTCCAGCAGCCGCGTCAAGGCCGTGAAATGAAAACACCTCCGTTTCCCGCATTTGATGTTTTAAGCGAACATCTTGTTCGGAGAACTCGGTAAACATCTCCCGAGCTGTACCTGAATGCTTAACTACTGTGACAGCCCAACCTGCTCGGTAAGATGACTGGCGTCTCAGTTTGTTTCTGCTCTTCAAGCTGTTTCATCTGTCAGTCTCTTCATACATATCAAGATGCTGTCTGTGTGATAAAAAGACGCTGATCACCAGCCTCAGTTTGAAACGCACGGTTCAAACGCTTCAGATAGGCTGAAATACAAATTGCGAAATTGAAAACGTCTAAAATGATTGGGGATTTTAATCTGTGGAGGATATTATCTATTTAACAATAACCTGCGAGGCTTTGCCTAATTACTTCATCGTAAAGCAATATAAAAGGATCAATTCCCAATCATGATGATGTACTAACGGATTCTAGGTTTTTCCTGCTAGGTGAAGTGAATTAAGAACTAAACCACTAGGTTGTAGAAATACGGTCGGCCGATCGATCATCAGGGTTGTAGAAGTTAGCACAGCATGGTGTCTGAACTACCGTAGATGGCGAATCCTTGATTAGTCTAGTGGTTTTGTTGGATGACCAGCAACTCTGGAGTGACTGTTAACAGACTCTTGACTACATCTTCTTTTTTCTAAAGAAACTGAAGAAATGCATGTGGATCTACAGTGAAACCAACCAATGACTCGCACAAAAGGCCGATAAGTGAGCGTGAATGTTTAGTCTAACACTTAGCATGCTCGACACAACTTAAGGGTCTTCACGGTTCGCTTTGCATTGTAGTGAGAAGTACCTGCAGGTTTTTCAAGTGTCTGTATAACGCTAAACCAGAAGAAAGAGATTTGACATACGAAAGATATCTGTAGTTGGTACAAAGTCTATGATTTAGTGGCAACCCGAGGACAGGATATAATAGATTGTTCACCTTGAATTCAGTTCAGCGTGCTTGCAATGATCCGATACAGAAGACTAAAATTATACATTTTGGACCTTTTGGGCATTGAACTACATTGTGAAGATATCATGGTGCCCCGACTCTATTTTGGATGCCCCGATTGTGTTTTTTACACATATACAGACTCTTTCTCTCACACACAAATAGAAAGATTGAGAGAGATACTGACCTCTTTCAGTCTTGGTGGGGAATATGTTATGCAATTTGTATCTTCTGTGATAGACTAGTTTTCAAGTGTGCTGCCCTCCAACTGTTTTACCATTTTTAGTCAAATATTGTATTTTGTTTCTCAACAAATAAATAGATTTTAACACATTTTCATGACACATTTAGCAGTTTAGTCACAGCACCTTTACGTTATTACACAATAATTTACAGTAGCACAGCAGGCAGTAGAAGGTTAATGTTTTATGCGAGTAATCTTACAAAACATACAGGGGTTATTTCAATTCAGAACAGGGACTATACTTGTGTTCACATTATATGGTTTGGATTAAATTCAGTTCAACCCTTTATTTAAGAACAAGATTTTTTGCACCACATTTTTTTCATGACAATGTAGCAACACCCCCATTCTCATTTCACAGCCTAATCCAAGACTGTATGTTAAGGGAGAGCTCAATATTTGTTTACTTACAGTGTCTGCAGTGCTAATGGTACAAGCAATGCTTTTGATTACATAGTTGGCTAAAATCACCAATTCAGATCTGGTTGTGTAATTGGCTATTTGCTGATTCTACAGTATGCAATTTACGGACGTTTGCATTAATGAGGTATCTTGCTGCAACAATTCGTATTTGGTTGGTCATTGTGAAAGCTATGGGATGCTAACCCATACGACCGTTTTCCAAATTAGCGCCTCTATCGGCAGGGGTATTTTCAAATCATTGTCACTTGGGGTTGGGGTTAGATTTGGGGTTTGGGTTAGGATGTACTTTTTATGTATTGGTTTCTATATGTTTTTCTTCAGCTTTTAAAACTATTCTATTTTTTGTTTCATACAGTAAACATCTCCTCACTATCTGCTAGCTGCCTGTCCCCTGAACACACTGTAAAAAAAACACGGTCTCTGTAGACCAGGGGTCCCCAACCTTTTTTACACCACCGACCGGTTTCAGCTTTAAAAAAAATTTGCGTTTGGGGGCGGGGGGTCGCTGTTCAAACAAAGTGCTGAAAATCCTCCTTTGCGAAATGTGTAACATTTGAAATGGAAGAAAGATCAAACAACCAAAATTGGCTATATTTTATATAGAAGTTTAAAACAATATTTTGGTGGATACATTTTTTACTTCCCATGTGTAGGTTCCTTTCAAACCTACATTAAAAGTGTAGCCGTTAAAATATTATTTCTGCAGTGTTTATTTTGATCATCGTGCCACGATCGCTGGATCATTCTGAAGTTGTTTTACAGAAGAATAAAATAATTCCTTAATAATACGGAAGGAGTTAGCTACGCTCCGTTTTGTTTGACAACACTTTGCACGTCAGCAAGAAGTGTCGTCACACAGATTCGCTTAGAGCGCCTTTAAAGTCAAGTTATCATAACAAAGCCATCTCAAACAATGTCATCTTTGCATTAAACTTGACGTAATTGAACAAATGACAAGTGTTGGGGTAACGCATTACAAGTAATGCGCATTACGTAATAATATTACTTTTCCGAAGTATCGAGTAAAGTAACGCATTACTTTATAAATGTACGCAATAATATTTGAGTTACTTTTTAAAAAAGTAATGCGAGTTACTTTTCAGTTTAATCAATTCAATTTCAACATAAAATATTTTACTGTATCAAACTGAACATATTAACTCTTTCACCGCCAGCGTTTTTTAAAAAAGTTGCCAGCCAGCACCAGCGTTTTTCATGATTTTCACCAAAGTTTAATGCCTTCCAGAAAATGTTCTTCTTTAAATATATAAACATACAATATACCAAATGAAAGAACAGACCCTCTGCTTTCAAACAAACTGTTTCATCCTACCTTCAGTGGTTCTTTTGTAATCAGCTTTTGAATATGGGTAGGTTTCTGCAAAAACACCACATTTTGAGCAAAAAGTAGAGATAATTCCATTTTTGTGACAGACTTTTCATAGAGATCCCATTCAGAGCGATCTTTAAAACAAACACGGACATGCAGCCGCTTTTCATAGGGCAATACTTCCGGGTTTAAAAAGTTGCAGAAGGTGGATAATAGCGATATTGCGGAAAGACAGAAAATCTCGTAATTGGCAGGGAAGCGTTTTCTCTTGATTGACGAGATATCTCGTCAATGGCGGCGAAAGAGTTAACGTAGAGTTGTGCACTCCGTGCACCTGAGCGGGAACAGTTTGAGTCAGAAACGGAGATAGCAGGCCAGAGCTTGACATTTTTGCGATCGTAAAAAACACCTGCAAGGCCTGAAAGAGATCAAGCCTCAGCCAAGTAAGAAAAAGTAACGCAAAAGTAACTTAAAAGTAACGTAAGCATTACTTTCCATGAAAAGTACTTTGGGGAGTAACTTAATATTGTAATGCATTACTTTTAAAAGTAGCTTCCCCAACACTGCAAATGACACTTAATGACAGTTGGCATAAAAGTGCATAAAATCTCCTTCATGTTCATGACACGCGTCATGTTATAATTATGAAAGTGTCATGTCAGTCTTATGAACACCCCTTCAAGTAAATTGTTACCAAAAAAAAGTATGTGAAATGATACTAATTAGTGTCTTTGTGTCAGTTTATTGTTTAAAATGGTCCGGAAATGTGCATTTTACATAACGCGTGACCTGAAGTTGTTGTTTAAAAGTACATATTTTTAATTTTTTGTGACATTCGTTTCACTAGATAAGACCCATATGCCTTGTTTCGGATCGTTTAGAGCCCTTTGAAGGTGCACTGAAACGGCAATTTTAAAACTATGAAGTCCACTACATAAAGAAAAATCCTGGATTGTTTTCCTTAAAAAATTAATTTCTTTTTGAAAGAAAGAAAGACTTAAGCATCTTGGAAGGCATGGGGTGAGTAAAACACTATTGGCACACCGAAGCTCCAACACCGAAGTATCAGTTTTTTTTTTAAATTGTGTACTCTTACACAACATGTGACATTTCCAGCATACATCATATTTCCAATGTCTTAGTTTAACCCAAAGCAGAAACGCACATTGTCTTAAAATTCTTAGTTTGACTAGGAAAGAGCTAATTTTTTCTGCAGAATAGAAGAGACTTATTAAAGTAAATCCTAATAGTTATATTCTCAAACAACTCGCTAGAATAAAAATATGTTCAGTTATAAAGTTGATCTCTCTAAGACAAACAAAGGCAGGAAGTCAGAGGAGATGTGGATAGAGGTGATGTTACATGTACCGGGTGCCACAGTGACCCAAACTGCGTGTGGGCAGATGAGCCGAGACACAACCCGTTACTGTGAGCTCCCACGCTTCCTAAACAGATGGATGTAAGCTCACACGCACACATTCATACACACAGATGGCATGCATGGACAAGATACACACACAATAAACATACTAAATCACCTTAATTAATGGTCCTATCAGTACAACTGCCGCACCACATTAACAAATATAAGTGGCAACCTTTCCAAATGGACACATACGCTAACCTCTATTTACTTTGAGTGTCTTCTCAAAGCATCCACGCAGTTTTTCTATTTATCTTCTTCCTGTTGCGCCACCAGATTTTTACACATTTGAATAGTTTTCATCTCTTGATTATATTCAGCAGATGGATCAAATAATACATTTTTTTATCCAAGAATGCTTATTTCTCTAGAACGAAAGGCTTTTTGCCCATTCTTCATGTAAATTGTTCTGCCAGATAACATTGAGTGCCAATGGACTGTAATTTTCAGGTCATAACACAGATTTTTTTTCCCCTAAGTTTGAAATCAGGTCTGAGCAATTTCAAAGTACTTTTTCCAGACATCTCTGTCACATTTTATGCTGTGATTTAGGTCATTGTCTTGTTGAAAAAGAATATATACTGTATTATGTAGATCGGTTACTTGGTTACCAAAACAGATCCTTCCCAAGAACCTGCTTATATCTGGCTGCTTCCACGCTGCACTACTAAAGCTGGCACCGAGCTTTCTTTTCTTCCTAACTCTTGGCGTGTATTTGGTTTGTGCAAAACATAGCATTTTGCTTTCAGGTCATAACTCAGCAGACCAAAAACATTTCTTTCAAAGGGTTTGAAGTTTTTGTCTCATGGCTTCCAGCAATCCCCAGGCATGACTTAATCTCGCCTTTTTCTCAGAAGTGTGCACCTTTTGGCCACTCCACCATAGACTGTCGGAGCAGTTTTGACATAAAATCTCTGTAATTCTGTCAGTATGGCTCACAAGCATCCCTCAGACAAACAGCATTTGTATTGCTGTGGTTGGTATGATGGGCTGATTAGCACTGGATTATGTCATATTTTCCCATGGTAATACATGGACGTCACGCCACTGTGCTCTTAGTAGGTTCAAAGCTTTCCTCGCCTTTTGATAAACTTCTGCAGCTCTTTTCCTCTGACAACTTCATCTTGACACTTCGCTGGCAGTTCTTTGGTCTCTGTGACGGCTGTTGTTGTTATTGCGAGACCTCAGTGAAGTCAGTGATATTTATTGCGCAATCAAATAGCTGAAGACAGAAGGGGTGAATTCAAGAGCACAGATGCACCTTGTTAATGCGAGTACTGTAGTGTGAACATTCGTAGATAATTGAATACTTTTCTTAAGTTGTTAACACAAAGATATTGTAGGTGAGTTTCTATTAATTACATAATGTTTAGATGTTTTTATTTAATCGTGATGACGATCTGAGCATGTCATTTTTAGATTAATGATTCCTCCAGGAGTGGAAATAAATCCTGTTTGTATTTGCATTAATATGATTGCACTTATGCTGTATATTTAAAAAAAAATCAATGAAGTTGAAGGCAGTGAGTATGTGTGTCAGGTTTTGCCCACATTCTTAAAAATAAAGGTGCTACAAAAGGTTCTTCAAAGCGATGCCATACAAGAACCATTTTGGGTCCTCAAAGTACCTTACATTGTAAATTTTATAATCTTAAAAAACTTTTTTCCACTACTAACAACCCTTTGTGAAACAGAAAGGTTATTTGGATGTTAAAGACCCCCTATTTTGCAATTCATGATTTTACATTTCTTTTGGTGTGTAAGTGTGTGTTAGTACAAAGTTACAAATCCCAAAGTATACGATGACGCAAGTTATCGAGTCCAACTGAAATCTTTTTTCTTGGACTACAATAAACGCAAAGAGTGTATGCAACAGTTTAAATCCTTAACTAGTCGATGTGTACTTGATTTTTCATAATTAAAAATGTACTAGTGACTATTCAAACCATGATTTAAAGACGAGTTTTGAGCAGTGTAGGGTAGCGCTTGTTGTTTGTCGTTTCTACGATCACAAATGCAGACATGGTTTTATGTTTCAATCTGTTACGTCCTGCTTAAGCAGCACAGGCAAAGTTGAGCGATCAGCTTGGTCATTTGAATTTTTTGGATCAGATTCAGGCTTGCCGTAATAAGGTAGTAAAGACGATATTATCTCCTGTCAGCAGGGCTTGACATTAACACCCGCCAACCCGCCAAATGCGGGTAGATTTCGGCTGTGGCGGGTAAGACATCCAATCCCACTAGCCACTTTGGCAGGTTGAATATTATTTTTTAATTGTAGTTTTCTTAAAAGTTATGTGAAATATATATATATATATATATTTACCTTTTATTTGACAGAGACAATATAGACAATTAATGACTGCCCCAGAATTAGCTAAATATTTACAATATGAGTACCTCAAAGGTACCAAATGTATACATACTGTATCTGTCCCTAAATGGTACATATTAGGAAAATTTTAAAGGATATACTGCCCCAGTGGGGCTTGGGACCATTTTTTGACCATTTTTCCTGACAGTGTAGACAAAAAGCCAAAGGAAGCCTGCACACCAACAATGATAAACACCACCATCCACAAGATAAAAGCCACTGCTTTACTGGAGAAAAATGGTGAACATTTTGGCCACATGTCACACAGGGGTATTACGTTGTATCAGAGGTCTGGGTTAGACCAAAAAACACAACACAAGAGCCAAACAAATAAGTTTCTGTCAGAGAAAAGGTACAAATCTGTACATTTCTTTACCCTAATGTTTTTTTGCACCTTTACAGGTATTTCTAAACAGAATACAAATGTTGTTCCTTTTTTACTTTACCTTAAATATCTATTGTGTTCCTTTAAACGTACAGTTAACTGTTTTGTTCCCCTAAAATTTAACTTGTACAAAAAATGTTCCTCACGGTACACAAAAGGTCCTTATGGTATAACATTGTACCCCAAAAGGTACAACATTTCAATGTGTTGTAAAGGTACAAAAATAAACCTTGAGGGTACCACCCCAGCGACAGAAAAGGTTTTGTACCTTTTTTTCTGACGGTGTATACAGCAGTCTCTCTGAGACCAGCAGTGCTGACCACTCCAGCACCACAGGGGTTACTACAGTACAGTGACCTAGAATTTTTTTATAGTTCTGTCTCAACTAGCATCCAGGGTCAAGAGACTCTTTAGAGTTCAAGTACACCGAGGCAAGAGATCTCCTGCCTGCTGCTTCCTGCTCTTAGCCCTTGCTGGCCGACAAAGCACAGTAATCCACATTAGATGCTCCACTGGTGCTGCTGTCTACTGGGGCCCACACTCGATTGACTGTGCTGAACCCTCTTCGTACTCCGACCCACGCTGTGTGATTGACAGGAACATTGTTGTAGTCCCAGCTTTGTCGGGCATGCTGTTGTGGGGCGCAGTGTGCGATGCTCTGTGCATGCACATCTGCGCCGTTTCGGGGTGGCCTGCTTACATCTGCAGGTCCGTGTAAGGCCATGGTAAACAGGAAGTTACATGTAGGTAGTGTAATTGACTTGAGTCAAATAGGGCCATTTACAAACAAGCACGGTACTGTGCAGGTGTGCATGTCAGATACATATAAACAAGATCTAGAGTATTTTTCCAGAGTGAAGTCAATGAAATAGATGCCATACATTTGCAATTATTCCAATATTTTTGCATTTGTCAGACGATTTTATCCAAAATGTCTTATATATATATAAATATATACATATTTATGTGTATTTGTGTTCACTGGGACTCTTAGCCACAAACTTTGTGGCAAAAAAAAACTAATTTATTTGGCCAAAAATATATTTTAAATATATGCTAAATACATTTTGTAGAATGATATGCTCAATTGAATATATTTTTTTAATTTGGAAATATATTTAGTTTTAACCTTCATATATCAGCATAATTTCAAAATGTACTTCAAGGGCAAGCAATATCTAATTTTACATCTCATATGGCAACAAATTTTTGCCTAGATATATTTTAAATGTATGCTAAATACAAGTAAATTTTATTTATAAAGTACATTTTTGAAGTTTAAAATATTTATTTAATTTTAAAATATGAAATTTTTACCTTTTCAAAACTTTTATGTTTACAGGTTTGTAACATAAAGTTTTTCTTCCAATTTGACGTGAATATATTTCTCTGGATTAAAATATATGGAGGGCTAAATATATTTTTTAATGCTTTTAAATTTTCTTTGTAAAATATATTTCAGAATATTAAAAAAATGGCCAAAAAAATATATTGGTGAAAAATATATTTTTGTAAACATATTCCAAACTATATTTCAGCAAATATTTTTTTTGGCCATGTTTTGTATATTTTTAAATATATATATAAAATAAATTGCCGTATGGTAACACAATACTACCAAGCCCCTAAGGTGACATTGGAGTAAAAAAAATCAAAAGTTTAGTTTTGTGTGCTCACGTGAAACTTTTGCGTGCGCATGTGAAACTATCGCGTGCTCAATAGTTTCACGTGCGCATGCAATAGTTTCATGTGAGCACATGATAGTTTCACGGTGTGCACGCGAAACTAAACGCGATAATTTCACGTGAGCACAAGATAGTTTCACGTGAGCACAAGATAGTTTCACGGTGAGCACAAGATAGTTTCACGGTGAGCACAAGATAGTTTCACGGTGAGCACAAGATAGTTTCACGGTGAGCACGTGAAACTATATTTAACTTTTGCTTCGTACAATACTCTATTAATTAAACTACAGGAAAGTCATACAAATGTGGAAGGGGTCTTCAATAATTTTTTTCTAGATGTATGAAGCAGGCCAGATTGCAGGGGTCAAAAATGATCCCTACAGTAGCTTACACTGTGGTGGTACCCTTTCAAAAACTACACCCATGCAGATCATGTTAGTACATTAGAAGGGCATTATGGTACCAAATGTATACATATCTGTACCTAAATTGTAAATATTAATAAATAAGTAAATATTAAATAAATATACATAACTATCAGTGGTGTATAAAGACCTTACATAATGAACTGTATTGTTTTATATCTCCTTACATAGAAGTCACTGCCATGTTTCTACAGTAGCCCTAAACGGACAAACTGTTTCAGGGGCCAGTCACACCAATAGCGTTTATGGCAGTTGCAGGCGCCTTTTTTGAATGATATTCTATGGGCAGGGCGCGTTTGCGCGCTGTTTATGCGCGCCGAGCGCCTTGCGTTTTTTTGCCGCCTGCCGCGCACGCGTTTTTGAAGGAGCGCTGAGAGCGGAGAAGCGCCCGACGTCATTCGTGTCTTTCCATTGTCCAATCGAATGAGGGGAGATGCGGGCCTTACGTTGTGGCGAGGGAAGTTTACAGTTGCTTTGAAGAACCGGACACCACTCGCTCACTCTCTCCTGTGTGTTTGTGCACCTCTCATCCTCAAACAAGGTCAGAGCAAGCGTCCTCTTTTTAAAGTTTCTGCTGATATGACAGTTAACAGCAAAAGAGCGCTCACGCTTCAATATTTGATTGACAAGACAGCTGACTCGGTGGTTGCTTAGCAATATGAAAAGCCGCGTCGCACTGCTCTTTTTTAAAAAAAGGCAGTGCGTCGCGCCTTGCGTTTGCAAGCGTTTAAAGCGCTTTTGGTGTGACTGAAGCCTTACAGAGTTCATTTTTCCCCTGCGTTGTCTCAGATGACGGCATGTTTGTCCTGTGGCAGCTACCGTAGCTTCTCTTTGCATTTCGAAATTGAGTTTGGTTGCTAGATGCCGAAAAAAAACCACACACTGGACCTTTAATAAAAAACGCTTAGGTTACTCACGTAACCCCGGTTCCCTGAAATAACGGGAACGAAGCATTGCGTCAGTTTGCTGACGCTATGGGGGAAACTCCTGTTTACTCCGTGATTGAAGCCTATTGGTTAACGTCTGTAGAAAATACAGACCAATGACGTTTGAGCCCGCGCGGGGGCGTGGCACACGTCCCTATATAAGCCGGTGAAATACGTCAAGAGCTCATTATTATTCGACTGAAGCGCGCAGCCGAATAACACTCGCTGCGTAGACGTTTGTAGCACGGCCAGCGACGCAATGCTTCGTTCCCGTTATTTCAGGGAACCGGGGTTACGTGAGTAACCTAAGCGTTCCCTTTCAATACGGTTCACTTCGCATTGCGTCAGTTTGCTGACGCTATGGGGGAACGTAATCCCATCCCGCCGTGCATACACAACGGACTGAGGTGCCCTTACCGGAGAGACACTGCATGTGGCCCTAACCCAGCATATACATAGCTCTAGCGAGCGCAAGTGTAAGCACCATATATGAGACAGTAATACGCATACAGTGAAGTTTCTAAACGCACCATGATGCATATACAATAGAGCACGAGACGGCGGGTTCCCTGAGCGCGCCACGAGCTGTGCATGATTTATTAATAGGTAGCCATGACGGTGAGCTAGCAACGCACCGTGAAGGCATACAGAAACGCAATCGCGTGAATCATTAAGCCGATAAGACCTGTGCTTGTAAGGCAGGGACATCCAGGCTATAAAATCTGACAAACGTAGACGGCGAGGACCAGCCGGCCGCGTTACAAATGTCAACGATAGAAATCCCCGTAGACCAAGCCCAAGATGAAGCCATACCCCTCGTGGAGTGAGCTTTTAAACCAACTGGACAATGTTCATTCAGGGAGGCGTAAGCCAAAGCAATGGCTTCGACGATCCATTTAGATAGCCTCTGTTTAGTGAGCGGCATACCTAAGGAATGTTGTGCGAAGCTTACGAACAGCTGATCTGACTTGCGGTATGAGGCAGAACGGTCCGTGTATATTCTTAACGCTCTGACGGGGCAGAGCGTGTTCGGGGTTTGTTCGCCGTCCGCCGTTGGAAGGGCGAGAAGTGAAACCACCTGAACTCTAAATGGCGTGGTCAAAACTTTAGGAATGTATCCCGCTCTCGGTCTAAGGATCACTTTGCTATCGTTAGGACCGAATTCCAGACACGACGGGTCAATTGAAAACGCGTGTAAATCGCCCACTCGTTTAACCGATGCCAACGCCAGGAGGAGAGCGGTTTTAAACGAGAGAGCGCGCAGGTCAGCCTGCTCGAGGGGCTCGAAAGGGGGACCGCGCAGCGCTTTCAGGACCGTGGACAGATCCCAAGACGGGACCGTGTTAGGTCGCGGTGGGTGTAGTCTGCGAGCGCCTCTGAGGAATTTAATGATTAGATCATGTTTTCCCACGGTGCGACCGGCGATAAGGGCGTGATTCGCCGTTATCGCCGCCACATACACTTTAAGCGTCGAGGGCGCGCGACCGCTGTCCAGCATTTCCTGCAGAAAGGAGAGAATATGCTCCACTTCACAGGTGTTTGGGTTTAAGTCTTTCGTCGTGCACCAATCAGAAAAAATAGACCACTTTTGAGCGTAAAGGCGCCTGGTAGATGGGGCCCTAGCTTCAGTTAGAGTATTTAACACTCGTCCTGAAAGGCGTGAAGGTTGCCGTTCAGAGACCAAACGTGTAGATTCCATAGCTCCGGCTGTGGATGCCATATCGTCCCTCTCGCCTGAGATAGGAGGTCTTTCCTCAGCGGTACTGGCCATGGTGCTGATGTTTTCAGCTGCCATAGGTCGGGGAGCCACGGTTGATTGTGCCAAAACGGAGCGACCAGAATTATCGCGCATTTCGTCTCTCTTATCCTCTGAAGGACCTGTGGTAACAGGGCCACCGGAGGAAAAGCATACAGAAGACACGCCGGCCATGCTTGCGACAGGGCATCGTGATGTCTCGAGAAGAAGATCGGGCAATGCGCGTTCTCGTCTGATGCAAACAGATCGATCTCCGCCCGGCCGAAGACGGTCCATATTCTCTCGACCGTCTGAGGATGCAGTCTCCATTCTCCCGGCGGCGGACCGTTGCGCGAGAGAATGTCTGCACCCGTATTGGCTACACCCGGTACGTGAGTCGCTTTTAACGAACGTACGTTCGCGTGAGCCCATAATAAAAGCCGTTTCGCCAGCCTGGATAGGGAGCGAGATCTCAGCCCTCCTTGGTGGTTTATGAACGAAACCACCGTCATACTGTCCGACCGCACTAGAACGTGTTGATGTTGGAGTTTCGGTCGAAAGTGTCGTAGCGCTAAGATAACCGCCCACATCTCGAGGTGGTTGATATGTAGCTGAGACAACTGGTTGTTCCACGCACCGAAGGCGAGCTCGCCGTCGCAGTGAGCGCCCCAACCCGTCGCAGACGCATCCGTAGTCACCACTTTCCTCCTGCTCACGGAGCCGAGCTCCGTGCCCGAGAGGAAAAGGTGAGGGGATGTCCATATCGAAAGCGCTTTCACGCAGCTGTACGTGATTTTGATTAATAAGCGGCCCGACAACCAAGCACGGGGCGGAACTTTCGCTTTCAACCAAAACTGAAGCGGCCTCATGAACAGCATTCCCAACGGTATTAGTGGGGATGCTGCTGCCATCAGACCCAGCATTTTCTGGAATCGTTTGAGAGGGAGATGTGAACCCGCTTTGAACGATGCCGCCTCGCGTCTGACCGTGAGCGCGCGTTCCTGTGTAAGCCATGCCCGCATCTTTAATGAGTCGAGCGTCGTGCCTAAGAACGTGATTCGCTGCGTGGGGGTGAGCAAACTCTTCTGGAGGTTGATTTTGAACCCCAAATTCTCCAAATGCTGGAGTACAACGGTCTTGTGCGCAGTAATTTCCCTCTCTGACTGTGCCAGAATAAGCCAATCGTCTAGGTAATTCAATATGCGGATGCCACTCTGTCTGAGAGGGGCGAGAGCCGCATCCGCACATTTGGTAAATGTGCGTGGTGCCAGAGATAATCCGAAGGGCAGAACTTTGTACTGGTATGCTGTCCCGTCGAACGCGAATCTTAGGAACGGCCTGTGACGTGGCGCTATCGGAATGTGAAAGTAAGCGTCTTTCAGATCCACTGATATGAACCAATCGCCCGGTCGAATTAACGCCATGATTCGTCTGGCTGTAAGCATTTTGAACGGCCGTTTGGCAAGAGCGCGATTCAAAACGCGTAGATCCAATATCGGTCTGAGGCCGCCGTCTTTCTTTGGAACGAGAAAATAACGACTGTAAAAGCCTGATTCGCTTTGATCCGCCGGGACCGTCTCTATCGCGTCTTTTAGTAATAAAGAACGCACCTCTTCCCTGAGGATCTGTATACGATCGTCTGGGACAGTGGTGTAGAGAACGCCGCGAAACCGGGGTGGTCTCCGGGCGAATTGAAGTGAATAACCGTGTTGGATTACGTTTAGAATCCAGCCCGGCATACCGGGGGTGGATTGCCAAACGTGAAATTTGACGGCGAGCGTCGATATGCTTATGGACGTTAAGCCGTGTGTGTGTGTTTGTGTGTACAGAGGAGGAAATTTGCTCTTTTTGTGAAAAGGTAAAAATTTGTGTTTCGCTGTTACAGCGAGGGTGTGTCCAGCGCCCGAGGGGACTGAAACACGCAGAACTTTCGAGGGCGGGCCGGCCGAAGCGGGACCAGAGCCTCTTTTCCTCCTCAGACTCTCTTCAGGGAGGCGGTGCCGGCGTCGGGTCCAGCGTAATCCTAGGACGGGGACCGCGGCGTCGAGGCGGGCCAGCCGGTCGTGCAGGACGCTGGCGCTTGACCTCCGGTTCAGCTCTCGGCTGGGGCTGAGCTGGTGCTGGCTTAGGGCGTTGAGTTGGCGGCGGTTTTGGGCGGCCGGTCTCAGACGCTGAGGCAGATCGTTTCGGTAGAAAATGCCGCATAGCCTGCGACGATTTCTGTGCCTCAGTGAAGCGCTGGGTGAACCCCTCCACAGCGGAGCCGAAGAGCCCCGACGGTGACACGGGCGAGTCAAGAAGGGCAACCCGGTCCGTGTCCTTGATTTCCGTCAAGTTCAGCCACAGATGTCTCTCCAGAACAACCAGGCTGGCCATGGCTCTTCCTACAGCCTGAGTGGCGACTTTAGTGGCGCGAAGGGCCAGATCAGTCGCGCTGCGCAGGTTTTGAAAGGTCGACGGGTCCGGACCTGACTCGTCCATGTCACGGAGGAGTTTTGCCTGGTATACCTGCAGTACCGCCATCGTATGGAGAGCGGATGCAGCGTGTCCGTCGGCGGCGTAGGATTTCGACGCCAGGGTCGATGTCAGGCGACAGGGCTTCGACGGATGGTTCAACTTAGCCCTCCATCCGCCGGCTGAAGACGGGCAGAGATGGGCGGCGACAGTTTCCTCGAGCGGCGGCATCTTAGAGTAGCCGTGTTCGTCGGCGCCGTCCACTACGGAGAGGACGTGGGAGACGGCGCTCTGAGCTCGGGTGGAGTGGGGAGCACGCCAGGATTTGGTGAGCTCCTGGTGAACCTCAGGGAAAAACGGCGCCTGCCGTTGGCGGGATGATTGACGGCGCCCGGGCTGCAGAAACCACTCGTCCAACCGGCTGAGTTGAGGCTCTGACGGCGGCGACCACTTGATATTGAGCTCCGCCGTAGCTTGCGTCAAGATGCGGATGAGCTCAGAGTCGTGAGGACGCGACTCGGTAGGTTCATCGGCGGCGGCTGCGTGGGCGTCGTCATCCGAAGCCGCCCAATCCTCCAACTCCTCAGAGGATGACATCATCTCCAAGTTGTCACCGGACCCAAAGGAAACCATGCCGCTAGCACTCGGCAGGGGGCGTAAGTCCTCACGGGCGAAGGTGACAGGATGACGGCGGGGAGACAGAGCACGCGGGGGATGAGCCGGCGTGGACTCGGTCTCAGGGTGTCTTCCAGCTTCACGGCTCCGCTGCTGTTTAGGCGGGAGAGCACGGGAAGCCTTCCGTTTAAAGATCTCGAGGCGGGAGCGCAGCACCGCGATAGGAAGGAGCTCGCAGTGGGCGCAGCCCGCCTCAGTGAGTACGGCCTCGGCGTGGGCAGGACCCAGACAGATGACGCACTCTTTGTGGAAATCCTCCACGGGCAAAGGGGCTCGGCAGGAGCCGCAATGCCGAAGCGACATTATCTCAACGCGCTTCTGCTCTTTTAGATACTCTTGTAGGCTCACCGGAAAGCGGCAGGGGAACACGCTGGTGTGTTGTAGTCCGCTGCAGTGCTTGGATCGACGGCGAGTAAGGGCTTCTTCTTCGGAGCAGCGAGAAGGTTCGCGCTGAAGGAGAAAAGTAATGAGCTCTTGACGTATTTCACCGGCTTATATAGGGACGTGTGCCACGCCCCCGCGCGGGCTCAAACGTCATTGGTCTGTATTTTCTACAGACGTTAACCAATAGGCTTCAATCACGGAGTAAACAGGAGTTTCCCCCATAGCGTCAGCAAACTGACGCAATGCGAAGTGAACCGTATTGAAAGGGAACTAGTCATTTGTGTGAAGTAAAGAAGTTTGGGATGACATGAGATTGAGTAAATTATGAAAGAATTTGATTTTACCTTGATCCGTCGGACATACTGTACAGATCATAAATTCAAGCTAGGCGCAGATACAGGTATTCTACAAATGAATAAACAAAGAAAATAAAGTGAACAAACTGAATTGAATTCCACTAAAATTCCCCAACATTAAAGGATCCTTTAGACACAAACTCTGTAATTAAATGTAGGCAGTGTCAAAAGAAAGTAGATTGGGCGAAACCAATTACCGCTTGTTCAAAGACTTTTTCTTTTTGTAGAAGGCTAAAGAATAGATGTATGATTGTGCCTTTAACTGTGTTTGTTGGATGGCTGCGAGGCATCTGCGTTTGTTTCCTCAAAGGTCTTCGGCTGGCATTCAATAGCATTGTTACTCTCATTCTGCTCGGTCGCCATGGAAACGGATGTAATAATCACACATGAGCAGTTACAAGGTTCCTCACCACAGAGAGAGAGAGCTGTGCACTAAGATAACTGAAGTGTAATGGGTTTGTGTTGTGCGGGCATGCGTGTGTACGTTTGTGTATGTGTTGGTGAACTGTGTGTGCGCAGATAACTAAAATGAATGCGGTGTTAGTCTACAAACACGTTATGATAGCCACGCTTTTTCCCCTGCTAAGCCGAAGATCTTCCCCTGGGTATAACACAACAACAGCCTTACATTGTTACAAATACAACAATAAAGCAAACATATTGCTTCTAGAGAAGCATGATTTTAATAAAGATCGAGTCTGGGTGTTTATTTTTTTTGTGACAATGTAGAGGCAATTAATAATCTACATTACCCGAGTGCTCTGAGAGCCGCTGGGCAGCACGGGTCTAACGGGCAAGAAACCTTTTAATACAACACGGTCATAATTAAACACCAATAACAGAGTTAATGTGTGTTCCAACCAATTCCCATTATCAGGTCCAAGGCAACGTGAGGTCAACAAAATGATCCTCAATGCAGCCTTTCTGGTTTCTTAGCATTATGGTGGTGCAATATGAATTTGCCCACTGTAGATACATAAAAAATAAAGTGAGGGTTTACCTGAGGTTAGAAAATAAAGGATTTAAAGGGTTTTTAAGTCATAGCAGAATCTTGAAAATGTATATGTTCCTTTGAAAATCCTATAATTTCCACATAAAGTCTAAATCTGGTCATTTTGCAGTGTCATTTAAAGAGATACTTCAGCCAAATATCAAAATTACCCCATAATTTACTCACCCTCGAGCAATCTGAGATAAATATGGCCATCATCTTTCAGACCCATACGGCAAAAAATATATTTTAAAATATACAAAAATGTCCAAAAAATATATATTTGCTGAACTATATTTTGGAATATGTTTACAAAAATATATTTTTCACCCATATATTTTTTGTATATTAAATATAAATAGATTTTTAAGCATTAACAAATATATTTAGCCCTCCATATATTTCAATCCAAGGAAATATGTTCTCATTGCATTGAAAGAAAAACTTAGTTTTTGTTACGAACCTGTAAACATAAGAGTTTTAAAAAGGTTCAAATTAAATGTAGTGTCAACTTCAAAATTATACTTTGTAAAATAAACTTGTATGTAGCATATATTTAAAATATTGTTTGTAATTAATTCATTTTTTTTGCCGTATGGGATTTAAAATATATTTGCTTGCCCTTAAAATAAATTTTGAAATATATGTTAATATATGAAGATTAAAACAAAATATATTTCCAAATGTAAAAATACATTCAATTGAGCATTACTTTTTACAAAATGTATTTAGCATATATTTAAAATGTATGATTGGCCAGAGAAATTAATGTTTTGCCGTATGGGATGAACACATTTGGGGCCCTATCTTGCACCCAGCGCAATTGACTTTGTCAGTGACGCATGTATCATTCGTATTTTGCACCGGCGCACGGCGGGTTTTTCCCTCCACGGACGCACGTCGGCAACTAGGGAATGAACTTGCGCTCCCTGGGCGGTTCAGCGCAAAAATAGAGGCGTGTTCCGGCGCAAACCATCCCTGATGCTATTTTGCAGTTTCAAAAAACAATTGCGCCTTGTTCATTATGCTATTTTAAGGGCGCATGCTTGACCATAATGTATAGCGTGCACAACGCGCACACACTTTGCATCTAATCTACACAGATGCAACAGTTATTTTTGCAAATCATAAATTGTTACACTAAAAAATATTAATACACGAGATAAGGGAAATCATTGTGGTGATAGTTTTTATTTATTGTGTGGCTGCGTTAAAAAATTCTCATGCAAATAACGATTAAAATATTTTCATAAGTTTGTTGTGTGGCTGTATTACGTTTATTTTATGTAAATAATAATTAAAATGTTTTCATAAGAAACCTTAATGTATATGAACTTGATTTGTAAGAGTACTTTGGGGTTGGACCTTGCTTGCGTTTCTTGGGTCCGATTTCAAAGCCCCCAAACCCTTTCAGCGGTGAGGGTGGACGCAGCGATGTCCTCTGCTGGCGTCTGTGTAGATGCAGATCCACCTCCCGTTACACGGCGTGCCCGATTTATGCTGGCAAGCTTGGGATTCCCCCGTACAAGAACGTCAGTCTCCTCGGCTGTGAACCGCTCCTGGCGTGCGCCTGGTAAATTTGTCATAATAATAGCAACCCGCCATGGAACTTGCGCCCTTGCGTTTAAAGGGAATGTTGGATAGCGTTCTGATTGGTTTATTTGACGTTACGCCCAAACCACACCTATGAATAATGAACTTACTTCAGACCAACCCCTTATTGATTTGCGCCCGGCGCAAGAGTTATTTCTCACGCCGGGAAAATAACAGCGCCCAAGATCCGCCCACAAACTCACTTGCGCGTTGCGCTTCGCACTTGCGTTTCAGATCGTTAAAATAGGGCCCTTGGAGTTTTTTTAGTTTTCAGGGAAAAAATTCTGAGTTTGAAGCCCAAAAAGTGCATTCATCCTTTATAGAGGTAATCCACATGGCTCCACGTGATTTATAAAAGTATTTTGTGGATAATCGATGCGATATTGTAAGAAAAATTTCCATATTTCAAACTTTATAAACTATAATAACTAGGTTCCGGTAACAACACCATCTTAGACTAGGAAATTCATGGAAAAGTTTTAGCATAGTGAATATTGGTTGCCAAAGGTACTTTCTTGAACCGCATGAGTCCAAGATGATGGATAATTATTTTACTATATAAACTTACTGTTGCAAATCAGGGTAAGTTAAGGAGACAGTTTTAAACACAGATTTTTTATGTACTTGCTCAATAATAGATTTTTTTATTTTAAACCAAGAAAATTATAGATTGCAGCTTTAACATAAATAAGCTTTTCATTTCTGTTTCTATATTGAATTTCTAAGTACACTAAAAAGAAACTTTAATGTACACATACACATACCTTTATCTCCAAGGAGCCATATGGACCTTATTTTATTGACCATGAGAAGATAAGGTACAGCAGAAAAACATTAAAGAACCTTCATTTTTAATAAAGTTAAGGCATATTGAAGATTTTTGAGCTGAACACTTTGTAGTGAATTGAAACACTCTGATCCTACTATACATGTGTGTCAGAAGGTCATTTGTTAAAAAAAAAATGAATAAAGAAGCTTATTGATGGTATGGTTTGTTATGACAGGATAATATTTGCCTGATATACAACTACTTAAAAATCTGGAATCTAAGGGGGCAAAAAAATCAACATTATTGAGAAAATCGTCTTTAAAGTTTTAAGTTCTTAGCATCTGCTCCACAAAATATTTTCATAGAATTTGATCTTTACTTAATGATTTTTAGCTTAAAAGAAAAAACAGTAAATAACATAATTTTGACCCATACAATCTATTTTGTGTCTTTTGCTACAAATATACCCGTGCTACTTAAGACAAAGTCAAATTTGTGTTTCTGTTAATGCATCTGTATGTTTCTGTATGGTGTCATTGACTACCATACAGGACATATTCATGTGTTCCTGTGTAATACCAAATTCTGTGACTTCTGAATTTGTGACGTAGTACACAGTAAATAATATTGGGTTCATTTTTCAACCCACTGGCTGGGTTGAGCTAAGTGGGTCATTTTTTGGGTTATTTTCTCCAGTGTTGGGCTACCTAGCTCGCTGGGTTACAGTTGGGGTCATTTGCACTGATGGTTGTTACAGCTGGACATGGGAGCTTTGTGCAAGGAGTGTTTTTCAGCGAGAACAAATTGACAAATTGTTGGATTTATTTGGAGAAACAAGGTTTCATTTTTAATCTATTGTAATCTAAATGTATGCTGAGTAGGACAGTTCTGTTTTAAGTGAACATACGCTTTGTCAGCTCAGTTAGTCTGTCATGATTTAGTTTGTTTGTTTTACTCTTTATTGCTTTTTTAATGATAAAAACATTAATTAACCTGAAATATGAAACTTGTGTGAGGTCAATAGTGCTATTTTTGATTATTACATTATAAATCGATAAACTCCTGTTGCTTCAAAAGTGAACACATTATATATCATACTGTATAAATCTGCCTGCTGCACTGAAATCTGTCCTCAGCTGCTTATTGTTTGCACTGAAATTAGTTTTCAGTTACATTTTTCCTCTGTTTTATATAGGTTGGGGTTGTTTACCACCCATAGTCCAGTGGTTTGTATGTGTGCTTGTTTCAGTAGTGCTGCACAGGCGACCCAAGTTCAAATCCCAGTTTGTCTCATGTTCAAATACATGCATGTGAAGGCATTCAGTGTACTGTAATAGTGTTAATCTTACCTTACTGTACTAGTTGAACAAATCTATGCAATTTTATGGATTTGTAAATCGATTCAATACATGCTGTTCACAGTGCTGTTTTAATTTAAAATATATATGCTGTATTCTTAAAAATATTGGGCTATTTTTAACCCCGGGCTGGGTAACTATAGAACAGAACAAATTTTTGGGTTAAAGTGACCCAAATAATGGGTTGTTTTAACCCAACTGCTGGGTTGTTTCATCATGGTTGATTACATTTTTTGTAACTTAAAACATGTATTGTACCTCAATAAACATCTGAATTTGAAAACAAAAAATGCTTTTTTATTGTATAAATATTAAATAATGAAAAAGTTAAACAAATAAAAAATAAAAATAAATAACCCAACCGACTGGGTAGACATTTTTTTTTTATTGGGTTCAATTAGCCCACAGTTGGGAAGGTGCTATACTAACCTATAGTTGGGTTACATGTTGGGTTATTTTAAACCTAACATTATTAACTGTGTTGGTGCTATAGTGACGGTAGAGGTAAGGGCTGGTGTTGAGATTAGCTTGACGAAAACATGCGCTTCAGAGACACGGTCACATAATTCAATAGTCCTGCAGCTCAGTTGGCATTGCATTAGCAGCACAAGGGTCACCGGTTCCATAAATAATGTAAATGCACTGTAAGTCCCTTTGCATAAACCTGTCTGCCACATGCATAAATGTGAATGTAAACATATATATGACAGGCACATAAAAAGACATAAGATCTCTATTCTTCCCATCTTAAACGATCCTGGCATGAATCCCAAACATTTGAAAGCAATTTAACAGAGCTATAATAACAAAATCTCAGCGCTCCAGTGTTCTGGCAATATCTGTGCGAGAAGTGTGATGGCAGAGACCGGTATGCGGGGTAATGTGGCCCGGTGCCACAGCCCGCGCCCGGGATTCAATTTGAGAGCGCACGGCGGATCTAGAGCGCATCGTTGTGCAGCGACAGTGAGGTGGAGAATTGACTCCGTCTGAGCGTGTAGATTAAACCCGCTGGCAGACAGAAGAGAGGAGCGTAGCGGGCTGGATCTGAGGAGGAGAGATAGGAGAGCTTTTGCCAGCTTCTCTTTTTGGCCATCCAATCAGATAAACCGAGCCCACGGAGAGTTGATTTATAGCACGAGTGGAGGGCCTGACAGCTGCGCGTCTCATCAGCACGGAGCCGGTCGTAATTAGCGTGAGGTTGGAGCGTTTTGCATGCGCGTGAGTGGAAGTATTATCGAGCATTGCCGTGTAAAGACAATTCTGCCTGTGAATTCCAGTACATGCTAAATTAGATGTGAAGAACTTAATTCTCGGCCCTTATTTATGTTCAATTCAAGCTCAGTTGGTAAAATGTTGCATTCAAAATGCAACGGAATGAACCACAACTCTGTAAAAAAAGTTTAGCATAAGATCCCCTGGTGTCAATGTGTTAGCATGACAGAAGCTCAGTGCTGTTGTGTGAGAACAAGCAACAACCGGCGTTTTCCTTCCCTGAGTACCCAAATGGCTTATGTTTCTTCCCCGCCACAGAAAACCACCACAGGTTATCAATGCCATCAAAAGTATTATTTTTGTTTTAGTTTGTTTGTTGATGACGAAGTATAAAGCAGATGAGGAAAACTAGGATTCCGTAACGCGCCACCATTATTGTTTATAATGCGTGGAATGGTGCGATGTGATTTGTTGAGTGGATTTATAGCATTTTGCAGAGAAGGAGCACTGGCATTTGTGGCGGATTGGGGTTTTAATACTGACTTGATACAATACTAATTTTTGTGGTACAGTAAAGGGCTCGTTACAGTTGTGCATAGGTCCTACGGCCCAGCCGCGACGGTGTAGGATCTGCGTCGGTTTTCATTTATACTTTTGCGTCATCGTCTGCGTCGACATGCAAACGCACGCACAGACCGCTGGTAGGCAGTATCCACACATGTAACCACAGTAGCAGCGTGACCGTCAGAGAAGAAGAAGCTTGGCAGGTTAACCCACAAACGAAGAAGAAACAGCAACTTGTTGTGTATGATTTAAGAAGACCAGCAATGATGGAAGTAAATAAACAGCGACTTTTGATGCAGTTTGAGTTAAATCAAACTTGGCTCATCTTTGTTTTCACAGTCACAAACGCAAAAACCCATGACGCAATTTTTTTACTTAAAGGGACGGGTTCTGGTGGACCAATCACAGTACTTGCGGTCCTTGTAGAACTGATGCGCTGTTAAAAATTTTGCAACCACTTACCTTAAAAAATGTAGTAAATTGAATGAATCATTTTTTTTTCAGTGTAAAAAAAAGGCGTTTATCGTGTTTTGGATCCAAACTCTTCATATATTACATAATGCCTGCATGTTCTTTGACATATGCGGTATAGGTCTCCACGGGTCCACTTAGATCTGAAAACCAAAGGTATATAATAATAATAATAGTATAATGATAGTGGCATCTGATAGTGGATAGTGGGTCTCAGGTCATTTAAAATAAATGTGTTTTTGCTAAATCAACCCGAGATGACACTATCTGGCGTGTGATTTCTTTATCTGACGATAGGTTCTTTTTCTGTGAGACAGAACTGTCAATCAATTTTGAATGCACATTTCAGCGGTTACCTTGATGTTGTCATCAGATAACAAAGGAAAATAAATGGAGCAGTGGGCCAAATTGGATGCAAGGCCAATGGGGTTTCTTTCTGTATGACTGGTGTGTTTGCGGGGAAGCAGACTGCACACACGTCAGTGCCGTTTACATTTGGGTTAAAAAAATTGCCATTGGTTCGGGTTGGACTTGGTATAATTTTTTCGTGTTTGTGTTGGGTCTTTCTTAAAAAAAAAAGGTTTATGCACGCCAGGTTCGGGTAAAAAGTGATTCTGGTCTTTTTGGGTCGGGTACATTTCTTTGTACCCAAGAAATCCTTTTATATGGTACTTACAGCAACCGCAATATAATTCACTCTGGTACCAATAGGACATACACTTGAAAAGAGCTGCCTGGCTCACATTTCTCTTCCATTCCTTCTCTTTTTTTTACTTTTCAAACAACTTTTCAATTCTGCGAGCTCCTCAGCTCCCATGGGTTCGTAGGATAGCAGCATGTCCACTAGCAGAATCCAGAATTTTTGTAGATCTAGTACTCATCTGAGTATTGTTCACCTGCTGTGTCATGAATACTGAGTTGGTGAGCGGACTGTTTTTGCATTTTGTGTAGCAGGGTTATACAGGTAGTTAGGAATTCTGGGTGCCCGGACTGTACAGTGCATTGTTGTGGGCCCTCATATCTATATTTAAAATTTTGTGCGCCCCCATGAGCCCTGGGCTCCTACAGCCCTGCTGGCAAGTACCTACACTGGGGCACAGCCCAAGTTTTGTGCTCCGAAACATTACCAACCAACCCCTGAGGATCGAAAGAGAAAAAGCAAGGAGGAAATATCTTGGAGACTAGTTCCAATTCACTGAAGGCAATAAGGAATTATATTGTTTTCGGTTTCTACACTTTGCTCGCTCGCTCTCCCACACCCACACGCATTCATTTCTTGCCTATCTCTCCCTCCAGTGATTTCCACTTCATATTCTATCGTGTGCATATACAGAGTGAGTAGACGCGTTTGTTAGGTGAGCCCGAGCTGAGAAAGCCAGTAAACCCGCTAACACCTCATCGATGTAAGATCCTCCCCGGGTTTCTCGGATCTCTCTCACTTAGCGGGTGAATTCTGCATGAGGTGAAGGTGGGAATTGTGTGTGTGTGTGTGTGTTTGCCTCTTCATCGCAGGGGCTCATGTTTGTACACAATCCCTCGAGCCGGGCGGCCTTGTATGGGGGCCGATAGGCTTGATGGCGTGATTAATGGTTGGCTGTGCGCTGGACGGTGAGCTGTATCGATCCGACGCTAGGTCAGATCCTCTGTGCGTACGGTGGAGGCAGCACTGTAATTTGACTGTATCTGAGTCTGAGTTCCTCACCTCCCGAGGTGACTCTGTCAGGTTAATTTACCCACGACAACCGCAGAACAAAGACTCCTTAATCAAGTACAAATGCAGTTATTGTATCATCGAAACACGCTGATAACTTCAGAATAGCTCAACGGCTCGCTGATCAAATTAAATAAGAGAGACGCTGACATTTACCGAGGCGCAACGAAACCGACAGCAGGCATTATGAGAAAATCTCTTTATTGATAGGATATAGAAATCGTACTGTAAGGAAGTGATGGGAGAACTGGATTTTTGCCAAAGCAAATGGGAAGGGTGACGCAGAAAGCGAATGCTCTCCAGATTTCGGCGAGGGGCAGCTTGTGATGAGACAGGAAGCGGTCCCTAATGAACTTGAGGAAATTAATAGCGGAGCGTTATTAGTAATTTATTAAACCCAGGAGCCTCTCTTACACATAAAGGATGGAGACGGCACAGCCACGTCACTCTGGTTTAAATATACATCACCCAAAAGAACTCTGAAAGGGCTAATAACACATCTGATGGACTCTGCCATAACATTTTGTCCACCGGTGGTACGCGAATGAAAGGGAGAATAGAAAGCACAGTTCATCTAGGTAATCGTTTTTGGGAGGCACAATGTAGACATTCATTTTATAATCTGTCTCAGCATGTCAAATACAATAACAAAGGCATTCGCTATAACGCTGATGCTGTCAGCAAGGTTCACCGCTCGGTCCAATACTAATTTAATGGTTCCTTTCCAGTTCCTCTGGGAGCGGCAATAAAGCCTGGTCTGCAATATTGCCAGAGCATTGAAGCTTTCTCTCTCCCTTTCTCTCTCTCTCTCTCTCTCTCTCTTCAATCCCTCTCCATGCAAATCCTTCTGTATATATGCAAAGTAATATCCTCTGATGTAGATTTGAATTATTCTGACTGTTTGAGAGTCAATATGGATAGCAGTCGTCTGATTAGTGCTAAAGACCGGAGCTCCACTTCACTTTGAATTTCACACATTTGCCATAAGAGCCCAGGGCGCGCAGATTTAGCAGCACGTTAAAACTGAATCATTTGGATATGGCGGGAATGATTTACTTCCATTCATTAGCATAATAACACATAATGCCGCTGATGTACTTTTTCATATCCACATATCATACCTTCTGTGTTTTACACAGCTTCATTTCGTCTTATCGCGCAATCCTGCGGGTGTATTACCATATCGCCAATTTGGCCCATGAGACTTCATTTTCCTACGTCCGTTAATCGATGTACCTAAAGCCTAGCTGTGCGCTAGACAAAGATATAGACCTGTTCCAAATGGGCACATTTGCAGAGCGAATAAAATTAGAGAGCGGTCTTTCTTGGGGGAATGATGTTGGTACATTAAAAAATGAGTAGAGCATTCTGTCTCTCTGTTTCTCGCTCTAATACTTTCCTTGATTGCTTCTCCGATGTTAATTCCAACAGCAAAAGCATAAGATGATTTATACAGGTAGAAATGCACAGTCATGAGGTAAGGAGGGGGGGGGGGGGGCGTTTGGGGGATTGCATAACATAAGTCATAAAATCTTTGAACTGTAATACATTTGTGGGGCGACATCCCTTGTTGTCGTTTCTTTCAACCAATCGTAGTCCTGTGAAATAAATGAGGCCGTGATTGGCTGATGGGAATGTTATTTCGGGAACAACAGAGGATGTCAATTCAGTAAGGAGTTCTGCTTGTGTAAATCATGTTAAACAGCCTCAATGTCCAGAGAGAATATAAAGCCAACATATGAAAACTGTACAGCTACACTACATTGTTAAAAGCTCTGTGGTGGTGGAGGTTCTGAGCAAGCTTTAATGTTACATTATACTGACTAATACATTACCATATCATTTCCTTCTCTTCTCCCTGTGGTCTGAAAGGCAAGGCGTGAAATGAGACAGGTGAAATGAAGATATTAGCAGGGTCAGAACCTTCAGAGCCAGTCAGTGAAATGAAATTCTAAGTGCGTGTGTGACCTTGTAATTTGCATTTTTTTTCATGTGCCTCCATTCAGAGAAACAGAGCCCAGACGAGGCCCTCGATAAAACAAAATTGTTGAGCATATTCCAACTGTTTATGAAAAACGATCGCCTTGAGTCAAACAAGTTGCCACGCATAATTTTCCCACATATCTCGTGCTATAATTTGTGTATGTGATAGAAAATGAAATTAGGCCTCTCAAATTAGTTGAGGCAATTGTTTACCGTAAATCGTTTGGGTAAACTGCACTAATCGGGTTTTCGTCGTTCTGCAAGGTTGGGCTCGGCCTCCAATGCTGATGATGGAGATGATAAAGAGACGAGAAATGGAGGTACACCCTGCACAGAAGTGGATGCTGAGTAAGAAGCGTGCCAGATGGATCCACGAGAAGGGGTTTCCAGGATTCCCCAAGGTCTGCGGACAAGCGCACTGATTCAGAAGAGCGTGTCAGCATCGAGTCTGCCAGCGTGACCCTCATCATCTGCTTCTTCCTGTGAGATGTGGAAGCGGTTCATATTGCTCCGGCGAGGCGGGCGTGAATCGTCCTGATCTATTGCTGGCTCTCCTGGTGTTTGGAGGACAATAAATCAGCGCGATTGGTTGGAAGGGAAATCAGCGGAGTCTGGAGCTCCATTCACCGTTTTTTAATGGGCACGCGGGGTGATTTGTGCTTCCGCAAAGTCGCGGCTAAGGGAAATGCATTAGGGTTGTCAGCCAACGCTGTGAGGGGCTCCGGGAGTCTGACTCGGATGTGGCATCGTAACAGCGGGGACGTGCGGCCCTGATGGACTGTCAGTTGCGAAGCTTCTCGGGTTGAAAAGCTGACAAAATTGTAAGGATTTCAACCCAAGATGAACGAGCTTATTCTGATCATCCATAGAGGGTGACGAAAGCTGGCGGGATTTGAGTCTGACACGACCGTCTGTTCCATTACCATTTCAAATCCAGATGTGACCTTAATACTCTCTTCACAGCCAGATCACAACCCAGCAGACACAGACCCGTAGTTGTCTAAATCGTATAGGTCATGAAGGTCTCAGATGACGGTGGAGACTTTGGTTCCCAGTCGATGGCCAATGGGCACGTACCAGCTTCCATATCCGAGCCTGGATCAATGCGGCAGGATCGGTCAGGCTCATGGGGAGAAAGAGACATGGTTTAACTTGAGCTCACACAGGGACAGGTGTCTGAGTCCAAACCATTTTGGCTCGCTCTTCTCATTTAGAACACACCCATGGGGCGCCCCATGCGGACAGATGGCACCTCTCCAGCTGGTCTGATCTTTACACAGACTGAATAGCATAGAGACAGTGCAGGTTTACAATGACTGAGAGACGGTCGTGTGCTTTTATTACCTTAGGACAGGCATTTAAAAAAAAAAATTGGTCCACTATATAACAAAATTAACCTACATATATATTTTACATATTTATTTAGTACATTTCAATAATATTGATGTCATCTTTTATTGATGTAAAAAAAAGTTGTGCACTGCATTACAGAAGCATTTTCGGTAAAAGAAAACATTTTACAATATGATAAACACATTTACTTTGGACCACCACTTTGGATGTGGTGTTGTGACCCCAAGTTTAAGTACCTTTGCCATCACTGCTTACAATAGCTCAAGAACACGTTGGGCACCCTTATGAAAAATAACACATTAAAGTCTCTGGCATGCTACCCTGAGTCGTATTACATTCATATGAATTAAATTTAATGATAATTGTAGGCAGCTGTTCATATTTGAGGATTGTAGTGGAGACATTTACACTCTCAAGTGTACAATCACAAATGATTAACCTTGTGATGAAATGGAGAGGTGAGGAAGTGGAACACATCACACATCTCTCCCTGGACAGGTTCAGCCAAGTGATTTTCCTCCAAATTAACATTGAAAAACCTTTATTCAAACACGTTCATTTGGATTCATGTTCCCATGGCAACGCAATTGCAACAGGAAAGCAAGAAAATATGCACCCGACTATTTGATCGTGTTAACTCCTCTGTTACAGATAAGTTCAGTTGGAGACTAAACTTATTTGATCCATCACACTGTTGAGTGATTTTTATATACAATATATATGTTAACTGCAATATGTTGATCCCACCGGTTTCCAGTGCAGTTAAGCACCATGTAACGCTAAAAACTTTAAGTAGAGACGCCACTATCAATCTCCCGTCCTCATTTTCTTCATACTTCATTGGAATTTGCGGAGCTCCCCTCGCTCGCATGCTCTCGGGCTGTCCTCAACCTGGTTGTCATGGGAACAGGTGTCACATGACCAAAAGTCAGCCAAACTTGGGCAGAGGAGGGGAGCTGGCCCCTCGGAGGCAGTCAGTACCGCTCTTGTCTCTTCTGAAACGTTACCTTGGAAACAAGCCGGGGAGAGACAGGAAGCAAGGATTAGCGTAAGCCCCTGTTTGTTTGAATAAGAGTGAAGATGCTGCTCGGAGTCCAGGCTCTGCTTTGTTAAGAGGGGGGGATCGCGGGGGGCGGAAGAGGTGAGTTGTGTGTACAAGACTCGTGTTCGCCGCGTGGTGGAGAACAGTATGAGTTTTGATGTCAACACGACAGCCCGTGTTTTCACAGCCCAGCTGTGTAAGGCCACAAATAACAGGCGTCATAAATAATTCATCCGCTGTAGCGAAAATGATTGCGAGGGTTGTGTGTCTCTGGTGCCTTATTTACACCCCCTCCTGTCATAATTAGATCTGTGATACTGTAATTCTTTCTTACCCCAAACCTTGCTCGGATCCAGCGCTGTTCCTTGCGGAACTCCCTAATTCAAGTGTGACCAAAATAAACCCATGTGATTTTGATGCGTCTTGAGCGTTCGTGGTCGGCCCTGGATGTGTGCTAGTCGGCGTTTAATCCGAGCGTAACACCAAGCCCCTTGAGCAGGCGGCAAGGCTAAAGGATGGAAAGAGGCACACTGCGTTTTTTCCCCCCCCGAGAGCTGCCAGAGTAATTATTTAACATCAAACAGTCAGGGCTGCAGGGTTAATAAAGGCGATGTTACTGAGCTCCCAAAGGCCCTGCAGGACTAATATTTACTGTTGATTCGGACGTACTTGAGAAGGAGTGTGACAGTCTCTCAATATCGGTGACAGTTTTGTAGATTGATGGGGGTGAGATGCGCCGGCCCGGGGATATTTTACAGGTCTCGGCGCCTGTCGATTATGATGGCCGTGAAGCCTGTTGCTGCAATGCTTGTGCCTGCACCGGTAAGCAAATTGCAGAGGCTGCGTATTCTCAGGGGTACTGAAACGCGCGGATGATAAAATCGCATTATATGTGCAGATTAGACTGTGTGGTAAATAAGAGGTAGATCTGGGCTGTCATCGGTGTAATATCTTCATAATAATCCATCTCTTTCAAAACAGGCGGACCTTGAGGCATCAGTGTTAAAATCTGATATGAAACCCCTGCGCCTCCGGGTTCAAGTGCACGTTCGACGACGGGTGACCCACTTACTTTAATTGCTTATCCGCAAACACAAAGGGGAAAAAGATAAATAGCACAGCCTCGTTCCACCACCAACCCCGCGCTTCAATAAGCACCATTGTACGAGCGAGGCATTTTCACACTTCAAAGCATAAAAGTGAATACATTAAGCATGTTCAGCCTCGGAAACTTAAAGAGTGTGCAAAGAAGAGCTTTAACTTGAGGATTATCTGCAAACAAGCTTAACGTATGTACAGTAGACCACAGCAATGAATACATACTAATTTGGTTTCTTTGTTTGCATTCATATGGTATAACAAACATATTCGTTTCTGGGATTTCTGAATATAATATCTTTTTTTGGGTATCATGTTCCCAATCTCCATGGTACTCCATTATTATTCAAGTGTGTTCAACTGATCTTGACATCAAAGTATCATTGCTGTTTGTTTAAGATTGTATATCTGGCTCCATGTCTTTCATTCACTAGAGATGAATTTATGTATACCAATTTAAAAAAGCCCATAAGTGACCCTTAAGTGTTCATACTGTTATACCTTCATTTGGCGCTTATGAAATCCCATTTCATTGCGCTTTCATGTTTTTCCATTGATATTAGAAGCTAAATGCAAACATCCTTTCAGTAATTGTGCAGAAATTTGGCTCATATTCTCGAAATTATTTAGCATTAAGCTGACTCCCACCATAATGTCTTGTGGTTTGGTCTCAAACCAATTATGGTAATATTGCTTCAGTTGGCTAGATAAATACTCTGGCTCGAAAGCTTTTGCAATATGAGTTCATTCTTTCATTTCCAATTTCATAATGAATATTTATTCAATCAGTTACGAAGCTCAGTGTGAGTTATGAAAAGGCTCGGCCCCTGAGGACACGAGGATGCGCCGACGCTTAGCCAGCGGCCGGTGACATTTCAACATCTGTAATGGAATGAAATATTTTTCTCGGTGGCATTTTACTAAGTTGCCTTGTTTGGTATATTCAGACAGTCAGATGCAGAAATAAGGGTGTTGAAGACGCTAGGTACAGTAATTTTTTTTGACGCCGACAGTGTACATCTGGCTGCCAAAGCATCGTAGTCAATCTCAACTTTTTCATAAATTATTAGAGAGAATTATGCAATTCACATCACACAAGCTGCCTGTGCGCAACCACAGACGGGCAGAAACATCAGTTGACATTTTCACGCGACTCGGTTACAAGCAGACAGCTTTGACAGACAAGCTGTTAACAGTGCCGTATTGACCCCAAAATCATTGAATCTCTTTAAAAGAATGCAATGACAGATCGACGGGGCCGTTAGAGAAAGAGCACTCGATAAGATGACATATTTGTGTTTAGTTTCTCGCGTCCGTCTGACAGAGCTGTCAACGCAGTCCTTCCTTCGAAATATCACAAATGTTATAATCTTGAACGGCTGTCAGGCGTTTTTTTATTTTATTTTTTGCGGAAATAAATGTGAAGCTTTAACACGCGTAATGAGAAGGCGTAGAGCAATTTCTGGGAAGTGATTCAGAGTACCACCTTTAAGAAGAATAGATCTTTCCACGAGGGGTGTGTGCAATGATATATTGCATATAATATGACACAGATAGCTGGAGAGCAAAAGGGAGGTGCTGATTTTTAATGCTGTTGTCTAGTTCCTGTTCTCAGAACTGCTCGACACGTCGTCTCTGCTTTTTCAGTCTCAAGCTATTCTCTTCATATATTGTCCCATTCATCTGCCCTGACATCAAGACAATGGCTGAGGGACCATCACATGCCTCTCAGCACTTTGAAAAATGAACTCCTTCTCTCTATCCTCTCACATTCTCGGCAGTATAAAACATCCCGCATCTCTCAGCGTGTCTGTGCTGGCTCTGAATTGGGCTTGCGATTGAAGCCGAACGGTTGCGTGCTAGAGATTTCTTTTTGGACTGAAGGTTAAAATCAGTGAGTAGAAAGATCACACAGGTCACGACTCTCTTCTTTTGTGAAGGCGAGGACGTGTGTCTCCAAGGTGCGGACACTGGCAAATTGCTTTGGAAATGGAAACGGTTATGTTCTCGATTGGAAAGCATGTTGATCCTAAACTTGACTAAAGCTTATGGCAATTCTAAGATTAGCATGTAGAACACATCTTTTTAATAAAGGCCACTAAATTAGGTGTTGGCCATTTTAGAGTATCGTCCAAATTCTTGTTAAACAATTATTTTCCAATAAATAATTCTAACTTTTTTTGCGCTTTTCCAATGCGTGGCATGATGCGGCTTGCTTTACCTTGGTTTGGTTTGCAACACAAAAAACGCACATCACAGACGTATCGAAGGAATTATGTTTTTGATTCTCTCACGTGGATGTTTTTTACTGCTCAAAAAGCGAATTTGGGAACTTGTACAACAAAACAAAGATGATGACACATTTGGTCTGCTCGACACCGCATGAGGTTAATGATCTTGCATTTAGCAATAACACTGGTAGTGATGAATCTCTCTGACCAAACGCGCTACATTTTAACATATGTACAGTACGGCTCGCCCTTGTTAAAAGCCCCTTCATTTTTCCCATACTGTAGATTTTTGGATTATCAAAAAAAAAAAGATCTGTGTTTGCCAAAAAGTTAATGACACTTAAATGTTTTGTCCAACAAATTAATCTTCACAGATGAACACAATATTTTATGAATTTTAAAGTCAAAATTTGACTTTTTATATTTCATCAAATGCATTTACACTTCAAAATTCCTAAAATGTTTATTTATCTGTGAAGATTAACATGTAAGTGTCATAAACTTTTGTTAACTCTTTCACCTCCAGCGTTTTTAAAAAACGTTGCCAGCGCCAGCATTTTTCATGATTTTCACAAAAGTTTAATGCCTTTCAGAAAATGTTCTTCTTTAAATATATAAACAAACAATATATCAAATGAAAGAACAGACCCTCTGCTTTCAAACTAAAAACCTGTTTCATCCTACCTTCATCAGTTCTCTTTTTATCACCTCTCAAATATAGGTAGGTTTCTTAATAAACACCCAATTTTGAGCAAAAAGCTGAGATAATTCCATTTTTGTGAAGGACTTTTGATAGACATCAGATGCAGAGCGATCTCAAAGTATGTATAAGTTGCGGAAGTGCCACCTGGTGGATAATAGTGGTATTGCGGAAAGCTGGAATTTGTTGTCATTGGCAGGGAAGCGTTTTCTCGTAATTGACGAGTTATCTCGTCAATGGCGGAGAAAGAGTTAAACACAGAGTTTAATTTTTGCAATAATCCAAAAGTCTTCAAAAATGAATGTTTTGTGAAGGAACCAATGTCCCGCTAGTCTCGCGTAGCCAGACCTTCAATACTGAAGGATTGGTGTTTTTCGCTGCTTTTTTTGGCCAACGCCCACCCATGAGACCATTTGACCAACATGTCAAACAACCAATCAAAGCTTGTTTCGTCTAGCATCACGTTTCAGACTGTGAAAATGTCCCCACAATAAAGAACCGGTTGCCAACAAGTCAGTCATTGAAAAAACAGCCCCAGCCAAATAGCATCTAAATAAACATCATTACTCACCGTAGAACAGCGGTGTGCACTTTATCAACAGGTACTCCAATGAGACGCTCCTGTTAAACATCTGTTTGAAGCATATCTCTCCACTTTTAACACCTACAAGCATTTCGGGACAACCAAACCCCAGCTGCAATCTTTTTGACTCCACTTACTGCCTCAAGCAAAACTCTTGGGTGTCTTTTAGAGAGTCTATACAAGTAACTTTTATATTTTTGAGAATGCAAAGTTTAGCTGATCATGATAACTGCTCATTATTAGCCACGTAAACACAACTTATTCTCTTCCTTGTACGAACGTCAGAGCTTTGTTTTCCGGGGGGCCGAGAATAATCATGACACTCACGTCTCTGGAATTCCGGTTTATTTCAACAAATCAGAAGACGACTTTGACATTCCCATACGGTTTCCAGTTAAGTGTAAGATACAGACCTTTAGCCATTATTCTGTGAGCGTGATGTCTGTGGCTGAGACTAGCGTCCCGCTAACTTCCAGGTTGGCCTAACAAACCTTTATCCCTGCGGCACTCTATTAGCTCTCAGATCTTAGTGGTGGGCAAAAATGTATTGTGATTAATCACATACAAAATAAAAGTCAGTTTTTGCACAATACATGAGTGTGTGCTGTGTGTATTTTTATATTCTACTGTATATTGATTAGGGGTGGCACGGTCCACAAAACCCTCGGTTCGGTTCGTATCACGGTTCTATGGTCACGGTTCACGGTTCAGTACGGTTCTTGTTGTTATTTTTTCTTTACATTTTTAACACTCCAGAAATGTTTTATCTTATTAATTATCCATAATTTAGGATACAGTATTAAAAAAAAAAAGTTATATCATGTAATCATGCACAAACTGAATTTGACTAAGCACATTATTGGGACCATCCCTGAGGAAAGCCAGATGAGATTTTGATAGAGCAAGAGGGAAGAGGGAACATTGATGATTTCAACATGCTTTTCATTTATTTGGCAAAAAAGAGAATGTGTATTCCCATCTACATGAACTTTATGTGCATTTTTAGCACACAAAGATAACTTGCATTTATTAAAATGCCAACTTCAGTGTAGCTCTTAGATTTATCACTGAGAGGCTGCTTTAATACTGAGAGTTTATGTGGACGAGAGAAAAACATAACCTTTGCACCTGTAATATTTAAATCTCTTTAAGTCTCTTTTGTCCACTTTTGACCACTTCTGATTACTTTGAGGGGCAATTTCTGAAATAAGATCGCGCAACTTTCACACGCTAGCAAAATGAAACTACGCGGAAATCAGCCGCTTTAATTTTATCAATGAAAGGCTAAAAATAGCGCTGAATACGAAAAGACGTAAAACTTTCAGTACCTCAGATTAGACAAATGGTCGTAGAGAAGGCGATCTCCTGTGGCTGTTGGAGCATATTCAACCCATAGACTGCAGTTCTATCTATTGTTTTATTTCCGCTGTCATCATAAGTAACATGAAATAAAAATATGTTTCCACACACCAAACTTATACGACGCTGGCGCATCCTCCAACTGCGGGCAGACTTCCTTTTCTCTCCCACTTGCCATTTCTACACGTAACATAACCTGCAGTACTTATACTCCAAACCAGTCACCTCTTCTTACGCGCGAAAGGGAAACACGCTATCTGAGGTCACATACAGGGCATGAGACTACATTGCGCATGCCATGAACCGTTGAACCGTGCGGTACACACGCGCTCCGAACCGAGACAAGCGAACCGAACGGTTCGGATTTTTTTCATGGACCGTGCCACCCCTAATATTGATTGGATATATGAATAAAAAAATCTGAAATGTATGCATGTATTTGCTTGTGTTTAATAATGACATACAAAAACTAACTTTTATTTGCCATTAATCTTTGCCGACAACTAATGTTTATATTTCAATTTTTCTAAATAAGTCTAAAAATATAGCTTTTTTCCCCAAGCGTATGCTTACCTAATACACATCTAGGAAGGCATGCGAATTAAAAAATTACAAGAGAATTTTCATATTTGGCAAACTGTTCCTTTAAGATTTAATCATGCCATTTTCATATAAAACAGAAGACTCTGGGAATGCCAGAAGACCTAATATTTAATCAGCACAGCAATGATATAAGTAAAGCGGAGCGCTGTCTAAACAAATGTGTAATACACGCTCCGCTTTTGAAACTTCTGTGTCTTGAAGGTAAAAAGAAAAATGATTTTCTTCTTTTTAACGGTTTTCAATTTGCTGCATGTACAGCTTAAAGCTCCATCAAAGCTCCGTGGTGTGTGGTGTACAGTAGTACACCACACACACAAAGAAGAAAATGTGTTAAGTTATTAGCAAACTTCGCAATCACCAAACGCATTATAAAAAATTCACAGCTCCGAGGCGAAATAATTTTTCGAAGACGTTCTAAATAACCGTTGACTTTAGACCCTAATTTTGTGCCCGCTCCGACCACAAGCCATTTAATCTGCTGACACAATATGGACGGCACAAACTGCAGACACATTCTCTCAGTACTTGCTAGGCCAATGAAAACATCATCAGCTGCCCGGTGATTACTGCTGTGGGCACATCATTGATCTCCCAGAGAGCGGGTCCATCCCGTCACCACTTTCACATAATGGCCAAACTTTTTCCCTGGGCTCTAATCGATACGCCGTGAGAGCCTCCACTAATGTGGCCTGGCCGAACCCCCATTAACTTTGATCTGTGCGGAGTGGATCGCCCCCCTGCATTCAGAGTGGCTTCATTTACCTTGAGCATTGCGTTGCTGTGAGCCAATAATCCAAATGTACTGTACCACCGTAAGTCTGTATTATTATCATTAAGGCGTTTTCTTATAGACATTCCCTTTGGCAAAAATCAAACAGACTGGCCTGGAAACGGATGCATAATTAATTTTTCTTTGCATTCAGCTTCACACGACTGGAATATTTAATAATGTATGCTTTCGCTGTGTCTCCGTTAATAGGTTTTTTTCTCTCGCTCTCGGTGCGATATGCACTCTTTGTTCTCCTAAAGGAAGAACTGGTTATTGGGTGGTATCGATTCTCCTCAAACTCCCACTAGCAAGAAGACATTAGTCAGCTCTGGCCACCCTCCAACTAGTCTACATAACTGAGGGCCTGGCGTGTTGGGTTGGTTTGAAGGATATTTTTAATCTGGTATATGCGCCCACTGTAAATCCAGTTATTTTCATAATTAAGAGAAATTGCCGGGCCACACGATCGATAGGGTTAAAGATATACAACCGTTGGAAATAATGAGGTTTCTGAATTGGGTTTCGCAAGTTTGCGAAGAGAGCTCTGTTTCTCGGTAAGGCGGTATTACAAAGAAATCTGATAGGGACTGGTTTGATAATTCAATGTAGGAAAGTGTACAGCAAAGAGTTACAAGGAGAAGGTGCCGGGCAATGTCAGACAAACAAATCTGTTTCTCAGAATATTGAGTCTTGAATTTTCTTTCAGTGTTTCGACTAACCTGTCTGACCTGTAATTGGTTACAAATTGGACACCTTTCATTTTGCCGTTTGTATCTGCTGTTACTATTATGTTAGATCTGCGGATTCTTTGGTAGAAGCATCTCCTCTTGTTTGAATAATGATCACAATCTTTCCTCTGGCTTGTAGATGCGAGTTTGCACAGGAGGCCGCGAGCGCTCAGGGATAACAGAGCGGCGGATGAATCCATCAGCCTCCGGGGAGCCGCGGTCGCTCCCATCCGACGTTTTTCAAAAGAGCCCAAATGTACAATTATATAAACGATGAACCGGAGTCGGTTAATTTTACTTTTTCATTATTCCAGTGCCGGGTTGAATCATTTGGAGAGAAATAATGAGCGAACCTAATCAAGGACTTCCGCTTTTTTGCTCAACAATAATTACACAGTCAGACCCGCTGCAGAGCCGTATGATTTATGACAGGACATGATGGATATTAATGGATTTCTTAATTGGTGCATATGTTTATGAAATTGGCTAGCTAGCGGTGACATTACAGACTGTCAGGTAATGCGAGCCCTCTTCAGTAAACGCCTGGGTGGCTGAGGATAGAAAGCTGTTGGGTAGTGCTCTATTTCGGCAAATGAAAAGGAATGAGAAAAAACGAGGAGAGGAACAAACAGACCGAAATGAAGAAACCCTCCGTGCTGCTTTGTGAAAATAATGCATCAAAGTTGCATTTTTAATGCGTTTTTTAAAGAACGACTGGAAGAGTGACTCTATAAGATTAAACTTTCATAAACAAACCCACATAGTTTTTTTTATTGAAGCTGCAAACTGCAAAAAAGTAGTTTAGTACGGTTTTCGTACAGTAAGGTTGCATCATCGCCGGGAGGGAGTTCTTTTTTATTCCCGCCTGCAATGTTTGCCGAGGGAATGTTCGGACGGAAATGTCAAAGGAGGACTTTCGAGCTATAGGTCAAATTAGTTGATCGTTCTTTCAATGTTCTTCCCGAGCCCGAAGGATCATTATAGGAACTCAATATCAAGGTTTAATAAGCCATGTGGTTTGAGGGCAGATGTGTTTATGGGTTACTGATTTGTTTTTTGGTAGTCTATATATGCGCATTATTCCCGTAGCTCGGCTGGTAAAGCATCACATTAGCAGTGCAAAGATCATGGATTTGAACACAATGTACAGCTTGAATGCACTGGTTAAAAACAACT